>NW_004524646.1:9873150-9914401 GCF_000260255.1 Octodon degus
TTTTCATCAAAAATGTATCCCAGCTCCCAAACTGTGTGTTTTGGAAGCTGGATGCAAATTTGTTTACATTTATAAAAGTCACACTGAGTCCTGCGGTGAAGTTCCACACACACTGCAATTCAGGCAGGCTTTTGAATCTCCAGTTGGACCTGAGAGGTCAGCTTCCAAGCCCTGCCTTAGGGTGGTCAAGTTAAAGCCGACCATTGGACAGGCGTGGGAAGCACGGGAGCACCCCTGAAAGCCCCTGATCAGGACTGGAATCACGCGCCAGCTCACGGAGAGGCTGGCTCTGGAACACCTTCCTCTGCCTGCAGGGGTCTCACTGTGTATGCAGAGAATTCAGCGGCGGTCGTTATGAGCTTTAATCGGGACAGAGCAAATACCAGATCTGAGATAGAATGGTGTGTCCATCAGAGCTCACCAGAGAAACAGGCTTAATGCAAGATACACAATTATATTAGGATCTACAAGACTGGCTTGCGAAGGCAGCTGGCAGAGTGGGCTGTGGAAGAGCACAGAAGGGGCTGGCTATGCGCCGGAGATCCAAAGGCTCCAGGAAGCAGCCTGGACAGAGCTCACGGCAAGAGCCTGATACCTCCGCCGTGTGTCAGGAGGCTGAAGAGTCTGCGCCAGGAGCCGGGAGACAGCGGCCCAGGTGAGGTGAGGACCGGAGCCTAGAAGAGGAAGCAGCAGCAGCCTTCCTTCTTCACTTCCCTCTTGTTCCTCTCAGGGGTCATGCTTATTGGTCGGTGTCAGAGTGGATCTTCTGTCCTCAGTAAATCCCTCAGCCACACCCAGAGCTACTCGGATCCAATTCAGTCGGACGTTTCCTACTCAAATTGCCACAGTTAACTCACTCACACGGTCAGAAGAGAGCGTAGAACAGTGAGCAGGAATCCCATAGAAGGTGCCGCCGCCATCTAGAATGACCGGCGAGCTCTCCTAGAAGCTTCCTTGTAGATTGGGCTGTCACAGTGCACAGCTTCAGCCTCCGCCAAGGGCAAACTGTACTTCTTTCTGTTGCTGAATCCGGTTGCTTGCACGACTCTTTTCCCATATGAAATGCTCTGGCTAAGCAACATGTCGTGGCTGGTGTGACTTGAGATCTAGGGACCTTTGGAGGTTCTGCAAGCCTTCCAAAGCTATCCGTCTGGGCATACACTGGCGGAGAGGCCCTAGCTTGGGTCCTAGTGGAAGGGGACCCCACCTGAATTACACTGTGCCTGTGAAGCTGCTGGCAAACGACAACAGCCCCAGAAACAGGAGAGGACCCCGGCTTCCTTTTATGTCACTGGCATCAGCTCTCTGTCCTTCAGTGGGCTGATGGCTTTTCCAAAGGGATGTGAGCTTCCCTTGGCAGTTAGAGTTTGAAACACACTACTCGGGCTTCCCTTTTCACAAATAAATTACAGTAAGAACTTCCTGCTAAGCCCAGAGCATGTGGTTCTGGTTCTGGACTGATAAAGACCTCTCTACCAAGTGGCAGGTCTTTGTCCTTGGGATTCCAGCACCATGTATATTTTGGACGACTACCCACAAGTCTACAGAACTGTGTATTTGGTCTTTGTTTTTGTTGCAAGTTTTTCCCCCCTTTTTTTCCTTCCCTCCTCCTTTGTATAGATCATGCCAGGGCAAAAAAAAAAAAAAAATGTCTAGGCAAGGGTTTAGCTTAGGTCTGTCAAACCAAAAAACCTTTAATCCTCAGCTTCCCCATAATGAGTTTGAGATGCCGACAATTCGGTTTCCCTGAAGCCTCTCTGGGCATGATGCAAACAATGTTTAATTTCCCAAACTGGCTTTCTGAGATTTATTTCACTGCATTTGTCTTGCAAACAATATTTGCTTTAAACTACACAAAACAAGGAGCAAATGCCATTTATTGTTTTTTTTAAAAAAGAAAGATGTTTTTTACCAAGAGAAAAGTGGGCCACTGAGAGTGAGCCTGGGTGTCTGCTTAGAGACTGGCTGGGCTTCTGAACGTAGGCAAGGTAGAGAGATCCTCTGAGGAGCTGTCTCTGCTCTGCCCATTTTTGGGGGGACCGTCCTGTCCCCAAAAGGCTACCTTCACTCTGTAACAGTGTGACAGAAAGGCTTACCCATTGCTACCTATCTGCAGAGCACCAACCTGGGCCTGTCTGTGGGTGTCTCTCAAATGCATCAAATTCCCATTCCGTACTTCCTTGGGTTCCTCATTGGCTACAGCCTAAATCCCTGTGACTCAAGGCCTACGGCCACCAAGAAAATGTCATTCCTCAGGGGCCAGCACAGCATCTGCTTCCTGCTCCACTGTCAGCTTTCATCCTGCCCTGGTCTTCCTGGGCGGTTGAGTCTGCCTCTCGGGTCCAGCCCAAATCCCGGTCCACGCAGGTGCTGAATGTTCCATCCCTTGTCACTTCCTGACACGTTGCCACTCTGGAATTTTTAAATCATCTTATTGTTTCATAAGAGATACACATACTCTTGATATGAAAGTTCATGCAACAAGGTATGCAAAAGAAAAAGCAAATGCTTTCATCTGAAAAATGATGTTTAACAGTTGCTCACAATATCAATCTTCCCTCTAGCGTTATACACACACATATATTTTTTGGTGATGGATAGATGGAAGTAATTCTGTAAAAGTATAACCTTTATTATGTAGATTACTTTTTCATTTCAAAAATTATTTTATCTGTATGTAGTCAGATGTTGGGGGTAGGGGAGGGAGGGATAGGTTCCAGAACCCCCACAGATGCCAAAATCCGAGACTGTGTAAGTCCTTTATAGGAAAAGCACAGCTTTTTATAACCTTTCCTCTCTCCTCCATACATGAAATCATATCTAGGTGACTTATGCGCCCAATAGAATGTAAGTACAATGTAATTAGTCATTATACTGTACTCTTTTTTATACTACATTCTTTAAGAAACAATAAGAGCAAAGTATTTAGCACAGAAGCAATATTTTCTTGTGTATTTTTTTTGCCCACAGTTGGTGAACCCATAGATGTAAAATCCACAGATTCTCAACCTTTGTTCAGAAGAAGAAGAAAAAACTAATGTTAAACAGCAATGTGTTGAAATAAAGTTTTGTTTTTGCAAATCATTATTATCCATGTTCAATTAGGAAAGAGTGTAAAAAAAGATGAGAAATGGGACTCACCGACATTTTATCATATGATTCTTTTTAAAATATCAAAACTATAACCTTTGCACGATATTTATTGGTTCTTTGCTACAAAACAAAGACATTAATACAAACGTACTTCCTTTGCTGCCGTATCCCACCCTTGGGATACTTCACTTGTATGACTGTTTTCATATTGCCAAAGTTTGTACTATTTGCTTTATCCTATAATTACAAATACCAGAGTTCCTCATTCCTGGTTTAAGATTCTAATCTGATTCTCAGTGTCATCTCTTTTTTTGTTTTCCTCTCAATTTTGTATTTTGCTCTCTTTTTCCCCAGAATGGGCTCATTTATCAAGTGCTTGGGTGTTTTAAGAACCATGGACCAGGGCTCGAACCCCAGCACCACATGCTGCCCAGGCCCCGCCCCCCAGGTACACTAAGCCAGCACTGAGAGTGGTGGTGCACGCCTGTAATCCTAGCACTGGGAGGCTCAAAACAGGAAGATCACTGTTTTCATTTTTTAAAAAAATTGTGTCTAGTATTGTAATGTATGAAGGGCATGGGGTAACATTGCTACCAAGGAAGAATTTAGGAATCAGAATGTATCAAACCAACAAATTCAGAAGCAAGCACTGATGGGGAGGATGAATTTTCCATCCTAAGGGTCACAGTGACACGGTCAGTGTGGACTCTGTGGCATTCTGTGACAGGGTGACAAAGACCAGGCTATGGCTGTGTTTAGCAGACACTTCCTGTCACCTAGTCAAGGGTCCTTCTTCATTTCTATTTCTCATGAATATGTATATAAGTACAAGTTGACACAATGTATGGTAGAATTTTTCAAGTTAGCTCCATCTCAGAAGACATGACAATGCAGAAAGGAGCTGTGACAAGGACCAAAGTTGACTCCTTGAGGGTTTGACAGTTGGACACGCGCTCCTGCCAGGGCCTTGCCTAGAGTGAAGTAAATCTGAGGACTAAGATAGTAAGATGTGAGAGGGCCGAGCTGGTATGAATTTGGGTGGCAGCTCCCTACCTTCCTGAAGAGCAGGGCCCTCAGCCTCCAGGGGGAGCCGGGCAGACTGGTGGTGCTGAGACTGAAATCGCTTCCCACAGGCCTCTGTGCTCTCAGCCTCTGACGCAGCTGACTGAGTGAACTTCCTTTGCACTAGGCTGTTTTTCTTTTCTGCCTGGATGCCCACAGTTTTCTGTTCTCCCTTTTCATAATCTTGGAGTAGTTCAACTCTGTCAAGTTCTCCTCCAGGACATTCAAGTCTGTATGCATATGTGAAATTGTCTTGTAATACATCTTTGGATATTTTTCTGCAGCCTCATTTTTTACCATCTTGGTGAGGTAAGCTCAGTATCCCCACACTAAAACTCCTACTCCGTCCAATATATGATGCCTCTGTAATCATTTTAATTTCTTCCCACTTAAGGGCTTATGATACCCTTATCTCTGTTACTGTTTGCTTATTCTATTTTCTACCTGTTTCTAATGTACCTTTTACGTCTGTAGCAGCTTGATTCTCCTCTTGCACGCATTCTCCTGATCTCTGCCACCGCAGCTCTTCTCTATTATCTTACTATCTATTTTTGATCTTTCCATGTACGCCTTTTTGGGACAGCTTTCCAATGGCATCAATTGTCTTTGATTTTCCCAAACTCTTCATCTATTTCTAGTACTACACCTTCTTTAGATACATTTTCTTTATCTAATTTTTCTTCATCTCTTGCTCTTCTTTTTCTTAGCAATTTTGAAAAGTCTGATATTTTCTTCTTGGCATTCACTCATACTCAAATAAAAACAATATTTTTTTGGACTACTGTTTGTTAAAGAATATCCGATATAGGGAGTATGTCTCTGTAGCTTCTCTAGAAGGCAGCGGAGGCTGTTGCTTTGAACTGGGGCACCTCTCTGTATTAGTTTCTTATTCAGGTGCCTCTTCAGCACCCACAAAACCCCCTAGTGTGTAAGTGCTCGTGCTATGATTGCGGCATCCTCTCCCTTCAACACCTTACCAGGTCTCCATCAGTCTTCCTCAGCTGGGACTCAGCACCTCCGGAAATCCGGACAGCAATCTTGGTTCATCTCCACCAAACTCACTGTTCTGTGGCATACAATGAAGGACACAGAAACCTTCTATTCGTGGTTTCTATATTTCTTCTTGTCTTTTCTTGCCCTGGATCTAGTCCACAATTCTAGATGGAAAAAACCTTAAATGGTTTTTAGGACTGCCAGAGGAAATTTGGAAGGGTTTCCCAGTAAACTGCCCTCTGTCCAAGATCTGAGGGACACTGTATTTGTTCTTTGTATCTTTTTTAATTTGAGCTCAGAATTCACAGTGTTTGGCAGAACATCTCCGGAGTTTGTGGTGAGGGGGCGTGGCTTTGTCCTCCTTGTGTGGAAACTGTCCACTTCGTCTTCACTTCCAGCCCACCATGGGTCCGGGTGTATGTGTTTCTTAGGAAACAGATAGGCTTTCCCACTGAAATGAACCTCCTTAGTAAATTTGTTTGCTGTGTTGTTGCCAAATGTCTTTAGTAACTTTTCTAGGGGAACAGGAAGGAAAATCAACTGTATAATGGTAATGCTACATGGTCTGGTATTTTATTGTTCATTAGAAGTTCATGTGAATAGAAAGCAATGCTGGGGCTGAAGGGCAACCGTTGCCAGCTGGGCTGTTCAGCATTTAGTGAATGACCCCGTCAGTAGGGCCATTCTAGGGAAGGCATCGTCAGACAAGCATTGGCTGCTAAGTGCCCGTGTTCCTTAGCTGCACGTACCTTTTTTCACCTAGTCTTTAAAGTTCCCACAAGGAGCGGTATGTAGGAGCAGACAGGATAGTATCCTCATTTCTAAATATGGGGCTGCTGTGTGATTTAGGTGACTTTTTTAATATTATAGAGAGTCAGTTCGGCTGTCTATGACATGAGAGTTTGTGTTCATCAGACTAGAATGAACGCACAAGCTCCTGTCTCTGCAGGACCGCTGGCCTGGAAGCTGGATTCCACTGGTGACAAGAGGAAGGTGAGGGTGGATAGTTCTTACTCTAAGTAAGAGCTGATGGCCCTTGGTTGCTCATTGTCTTTTGCTTTTATTTTCTTCTTCAATAAAAGAGAAAACAGAGTTTGATCCATGGTATCACCAAAAAGTAAATTAATTAATTAACTATAAATATATATTAATTTAGTACAGGATATATATATATATATATATATATATATATATATATATATATTACAGGTCTGCAGGATCTCACTACATAGATCAGACTCAGTGATTCTCCTGTCTTCATGCTCCCAAATGCTGGGATTATAGGTGTGCACCACCATGCCCAGTCTCAATCAATGTCTCAGTGTGTCCATGGGGTGGGACTAGCAGGCTGGCCAAGGATCAAACCCCCTGCGCTGCATCTGCTTAAGCAGGCACCTTAATTCGCTGAGCTACCTAGCCAGCCCAAAAATACATACATACATACATACATACATACATGCATAACATTGTGCAGGATGATTCTGAATGGTCAGTGAGAGGCTCACACCCTATATCTAGGGAGAGACACACGGAAGTTGCTGAAGCCCAGTGGGTGACAGCCCTTCTTCCCCTTTGTCCTAATGTGTTTGCCCTGAGAACTCACAGGGCTTCTGAGTGCCAATTCAGAAAGATGCTCGCCTGTCCCTCCCTGCTCCTGAGCCCCTCAGGGTCAAGAGTTACTTCCCATTCTCTGTCATAGAGAAGCTTTGCACCTAGCCAAGGACACGTGGTCCAAGCCTGCGTTGGTCCTGGTCCCGATACTTGGGACTCCTGGTCTTCCTTCCCTGAAGCTGCAAAATGCCTACTCGCGGAGAGCTTCCTCCAAAGCCCTCTGTGTCTTGTCCACCTTCTGCAGATCCCATGCCTGCTTCTACCCTTCCTCCTCTCTGCTATTGCTTGGCATCTGTCCATGGAAACTGAGACCCCTGCGCCAGCTGATCTCTAGGAATAGTCTAGAATGCAATGGGACAGATCCTATTGAAGATTCTATTTGCTGGGCTGGGAAAGAGCAACTCCAACCAATAGTAGCTTTCATCCCATCCAGTCTGGAAGGGGTTTCATGTCTCTTCCCACCCCATGGTCCAATTTTCCAGCTTCCAGTTGAACTAAGACACAGCCTGTCTGCCAAGGACAGGCTGGAGGTCAGGGCTCGTTGCCCCTGTTCCTTTGAAACCCCACAGCACAGGCTGTGTGTTTGACGGGTAGAGCCCCAGTAATAACAAGCAGTCAAAGCCCTTGCGTCTCCATGATTGGACCACGCTGGTAAGACACACCAGCTTGTGCCCTGAATTCTTTGAGAACGAAGTTGTTTCTTCACGGCTTTTGGATGATGTAAACTGGGCAGAAGAGAGACAGAGAAAACTCTCCAAAGGGAAGAGGCTGCATTAGGAGCAGAAGCAGTTCCTGCCTAGCTGGCTTATTCTCAGAAAGCAAAGAGCAGTTACTGTAAGGAAGCCGGCTGGCTGGCCCAGCAGCGTTATCAATGAATAATTTCCTGAAAAGAGGAGAATCTGTGGAGACCGCGCACTGCATTTGATCTTGGTGCGCACACACAGCACACGGCGCTCTCTTTGATTCAAAGGAAGCGAGATAATTGTTTCCCAAACAGTGTCTCACCAGAGAGCGCACTCCCTCCAGCTCTGCTGACCTGCGAGCTGGCAGCCCCAGGTCTGCCCCAGACAATTACCCTGTTTTGCTAGGGAACAAATTGCTCTTTTGGGGTGATTCAGAGTCAGTTTGCCAAGTTCATAGCCATCCCCGGGGAGCCTCTGGGGGAAAAGCGCTCTCCAAATCCCCTCTCTGGCCCTTCCAAAGAAAAGAGGGTCATTTTTTAAAGAATTCCGAAGAAATCCTCACTCCGCCATCTGAAGGATCCATCCAGCCTTCCCTGAGGCCTTGGGGGCAAGGTGCGGATTCGTAGGGCCTGTGTGATGTTAGGGAACTGATTTCCCAGGCAAGTAATTATGCATGCCATTAAGTAATTGTAGAGGAAAAGGAGAAAGAGCAAAAGAAGACCATGCCAAAAGAAAAGTTGTGCGCATTTAACTTTCAGAAGAGAGCCTGTAGCGTGCAGGAGTTGAATCCCGCTTGGATTTTATTCCCCACAAATGGCTGAATAAAATCAGGAGCTTGGAAAGAGTAGAGTGTCAATCTGGTATCACGCAGTAGCTAAGAATAATGCGCCCCCAAGCCGCACTGCCTGTGCGCAAAGCCTGCGTCTGTCATTTATTAACTGTGTGACCTTGAGCAGGTCACTTCAGCTTTCTGTGCCTCCTGTCTCCGAGCTCTAAGCCAGTCTAATAGCATCTCTACCATGACTGGCATGATTTAAATAAAAGGATATCCGAATCTGCGTAAGTTTGGGTGTGTGTGTATCTGCCTCTCTAGCTGTCTGTTCTATCTGGCTGTCTGGATATCCGTGCATTAGAGAAGAACACCAGGCACGACAGAGCTGTTAGCTGTCATTATGCAGTTGATAACATTTTAAGCAAGTTACAAAGGAATAAAGTATTGGCTGTTAGCTGGGTGTGACAGTGCCCTCCTGTAATCACATCACTTAGGAGGCTGAGGCAGGAGGGTTGCTGTGATTCTGAGGCCAGTCTAGGGATAGAGGGAGTTCAAGGGCAACAAGACCCCATCTCAAAACCAACAAGGAAAGACATTGCTTGGCATCAGCGATTCTTTTCTTCTGCCTTTTCACACTGGCATGAGAAGCTCAGCTGAGCTGAAGAGGGTAGAGAAAGAGAAGGTGGTTGGAGTAGGAGGTGACAAAAGCTAAGCTGCTTCTGAGATCAGCAATGAAAGGGTCAAAGCCCCGGCACCCCGAAACTCTCCAGAGAACCAGTGTTGTTTACAGTATATGTTTAAAATAATCTTCCTCTTAGTTGGGCCTCCCCTTGGGACCACCCAATTTCAACAGTAACAGAGGATTAATTAGAGCCAGTCCCACTGGTAAGGCTGGCGCGGCTGGCCGAGCAGGGGTACCCCCCGCGCTGCCCCGCTCCCTGTCACCAGGGCCAGGCCTGTTGGAAGCAATTAGTGTGGCCCACAGGCAGGCTGGCACTTTCGCCTCATTTATATGAGTTTGATTAATACTTTAATTTCACCTTCTTTAGATGCAGGGAAGGTGAGAAATGAATAAGGGGAGACAGGGCTTCCCGGAACCAAAAATCAATAAAGAATGAGCCTCTTCCTGGGCCACCTTGGCCACGCCCAACTATTCTTCATTCCTTGGAGGGGCTTCTGGATTTATGGATGTGTTGTGAGGAAGGGGCAGCCTGCATTGCATCAGCAGGAGCAGGCCCTGGGACGCACCCCTGCGAGAGGGATGGCTACAGGAGAGACCCAAAGCAGGCTCCTTTGTCTGCAGCTCGCTTCCCTGGGCTGGCCCCTGTCTATCGTGTGCAAGCCAGACTCATCCCCCATGGAGCTCCTAGTACAGTGTGGCCTCGCTTCATAAGCTTAATTGGTTCCATAGTTCTAGTCATGAACTACACTGTTAGCAAACAGAAGTGTCCGTGAACCGAGGCATTGCAGTGAACCTTATGGGAAAATTTGATTCAGCTCCTGACCAATTCGATTTGCTACCAGAATTAAGCTCATGAACCAAGATACCATTGTATGGAAATGTTCAGAGTCTCGGGCTGTTAGCCCTGATCCCTTACAGCACTGGCATTAGAAACTGGCTTTCGACCCTCCACTACTGGCTCTCCAGGAGGGACCCCTTAGATTCCATGTGAGACTGCAGCAAATCTTCAGAGAATTCCCTCCATGAGGTTAGTGATCCTATTAGGAAGTTTTAGGCAGTAGCATGAAGAGAATCCAGGAGTCCCTGACCCCTAAAATCTTAAACAACCATCAACTCAGGGGCCCTTAAACTTTAAGGAAAATCCCACCCTGCTCCAGCATATTGTACTAGGAGATGGAAACACACCCATCTCCTTCCCTGGGCCTCACTCATTGGGGTTTTCTGAGCTCCATCAACTGTGTCCCAACAGGCTTTCTGGATACCTCAGGAGGCAGCTGCAGCCTTCTCTTGTCACCTCTCCTTCCCAGTGCATCCCACCATGAGCCCTGCTCCAGACAGCCCAGTGCATGACCGTGAGCCTTTCCCACACTAGCCTCATGACCTTGGGCCAGGTGTGTAGCTCATGGCTCAGGCTCAGAGATGTAAGAATCAAATGAGTGGCAAGAGTCACCACATGTTGAAGGAGCAGATTTGTACTAGTCAGTGAGGTAGCCACAGCCTCAAGCGGCCAAACACATTCCAATAAATTAAAACAAAATGTACAATTTCTCCATCATGAGAACCACTCTTCAGGCTCTGGGCCCTGCTGCACCTGGCATTGCAGTCTGTGTTGCAGAGCTCATATGCTTCTGTGGTGCCTGGTGTGGCCTGGGCCATTGTCACCAGGGCAAGACTTCCTGGTGGACAGCTTTGTCCTAGGGATCTCTCCATTGCCCCAGGGCTGACATTCTGAAGTTACAGACATCTATAAAGTCCTGAGTGCTCAGCACCTTCCTGCCAATCTCAGTCCTCTTTTCAGATCACTGGGTACAGGGGGCAACAGCTTTCACGTTCTCCAGTGTGCCTCCTGGCATGGACTTCTGGGATCCCAGGCATGCGCAGGAGAAGGTTTGACCCTGTCCCTGGGGCAATACAAGCCCTGTATTGCAGTGCTGGAGTCCCTGTCTGTAAGCTGTGGATTCCTGGGGTCTGCTGGGGTCCACATCCATCTCTGGGGTGCATACCTCTGAATGAAGCATATCTTCAGGGAAAACCTTCTGATTTTAAAATCTAGGACATTGGAGACAAGGCCAGGGAAGAAAACATTTAAGGTAGACAAGCCTGTAAAAAAGAAAATGGTAAATTTGTGAAAGGAGGGCAAGTTAAGGATTTATCAAAGCAAGAAAATGTGGACAGGAGCTGAGGAGCATCCTTCCAACCCTGTGGCTGCCACTGTCCTGAAATCTGGTCCCATATTTGTCCCATTTGTCACCAGGGAAGAGAAAGCTGCCCCAGGGACAGAATCTCCTGGGGAGGAACCTAAGTTCTCTGGTCAGCTTCCTTTGCAAGCTCTTCCCAGGAAGCACTCCGGAAACCTGCCGGCCTGCTAGTCAGGCAGAGGCATCTCTTTATCCTAGAAAGCTTTGAGAAACCAAGTTGCTGCATCAGACGGGATCCTCGCAGAAGCAGCTTCTAATTGATATGAGGAAGCACAGGTCTCTGTGGCCCGGAAGTGGAAGAAGACCTGAGCCAGAGCCTGTGGCTGCCCCGAATTCATTCCCTTGTCACTGCCCACCACTCCATGCATGTCCTCAGGCCTTGGTGAAGGAGGCTCCAGTCAAGGAGAAGTGGGTGAATACCCAGCTGCCCACAGCTGCCCACCATCACGCTGGCGCATCTCCTCCCAGACGTCCTCACCCTTGTTCTCTTCACCTTCTCCAGGCAGGCAAGGTGGAAAATATCGGCATGACGGCTGCCCTGCAGATGCTCAGGGTTGAATCTCGTGAGCATCTCTCAGCAAAAGTGCAAGGCTAGGGCTCCACATAGGGCCTCTGGTTCAGGACAACCTCACGTAGCCAGCTTGAGGAAGAGGGACATGAGGACAGGGTCAAGAAATACCTCTGTACCAGGGCTAGGTATGGTCCTCCCAGCTCACAGGTATACTCCCAGCTCTCTGTGAAGCTGAAACAGGAGGATTGCAAACTCTCACCTGGGCAACTTATCAGCTCAGTGAGATTCTGTCCTAACGTTAGCAATGCATATATATGTACATACATACATACATACATACATACATACATACATGGCTGGGGTGTAGCTCAGTGAGATTCTGTCCTAACGTTAGCAATACATATATATGTACATACATACATACATACATGGCTGGGGTGTAGCTCAGTGCAAAGGCCCCAGGTTCAGTCCCCAGTACCACCAAATAAGAAAGAGGAGAGAGGAAAAAGGAGAACTGCTCTGTGAAGCCCCATGTCGTGTCAGGGCATGGCAGTACTGTTGACCATCACAAACATGCAGAACATGAGTGGTGAAAGAAACAGAAGCTTTAGGCAGCATCTTTGCTTTTCAGTGTGAAGCGGGAGTCTGGAGAGAGGCACGGACTCGCAGACTGCTCTTCTGCGCCTTGGGGAGGGCAGTGATTTCCTCCATGTGTGCTTGCTGGAGAGCGAAAGCACTTTGCTCAAGCTATCGGCAGACAAGAATCCTGCTTCCCGCTGGCCCTGATTTCTGCGTGCAGCATCCAGGAGCCATCAGAAAGAGGCAGACAGGCGCAAAGCCCCCCACTCTTAGAGCGAGCACCCAGGCTTCTGAGCTAAAGCTGCTTGTGATGTGCGAGACCAGCTATCCCTGACCACACTGGTGCCAGGTCACCATGGCAGACATCCATCACAGAGGCTGCCCATGCACCCTCAAGCCCTAAGCCCCAGTGAGGTTTGCACCTCAGGGTCCCCACTGCTGGTTCTGGGAAGCCACCTGAGGCATGCCAGGCTGTCCAGCTCTCTCTGTTCCTGCGTGTCCGTCCCATCTCTGCAGGTGGGTCAGAGGGGGGGCGTGGATCCCAGCAGCCTGCAGGAATGAGGTGCTGGCAGCACAGGGGAGAGGTTGCTCCCCCTTACCAAGGATGATGGGTGACATGAGGTTTTTGCATAATGTAGCAAGAACTTCATGAACTCATTCTTCACTGTCAGCAACCCAGCTCACCTGTCTGTGGGTTTCTGAGATTGGTGATTAATCTCCAAGCTGGGGTAAGGAGGAAGCCGCCAAATGTCCCAGGACAGGGCAAGGCATGCGGTGAGCCACACCTCTAAGGGATAAACAGGAGCTGCCTCCAAGACAGCCTGCCCCCGGATGAGTAAATGTCTTCCCATTCCTTTGCTCCTCCAGAAAGCTGGGTGGTAGACCAGTTACCCGCTTGTGGCAGGGGCCTGGGGCCAGCCTCAGCTCTGACTAACATTCAAGGCCTCCAAGGCATCTACATCTCTGAGTCTAGTGTACCTCAATTAAGGATAACCAAAGTCTTCAACTTGACTGTGGTTAATATCAAGAACTGTAGACTTTGCCATTGGAAAAGAGAACTTGCTCTGTGTTCTTTCACAGACTGTGCCGACTGTCACAGTGGATTTTGCAGGGACAAAATCCTTCAGCCATGTGCAAGTGAAGTGTGGGATCCCTCCGCTAAGACAAGAGGTCAGGATGGGGGCTGTGCACTCGCTCCTCTCACTCATTATTCCACTCATGCCTCTTTCCTGCCAATAATAATAACAACAATGATTAATGTGCATCGAGTTCTTCCAGCGAGTCAAGCTCTGTCTGTGCGCTTCGCCTACCACCTTATTTCATCCTCCGTGGATCCAGGAGGCCGACGGCCACCTACGTGGAAGGTGACTGCAGTTCCAAGGTAGGAAAGAGCCGTGCCAGCCCTTGTTCTCCATCAGTGCATACTCTTCTTCCTAGGGCAGCCAAATCATGGGCAGGCCCTTCACCTCTCCCCCTTGTCACTGGACACACAGCCTGGAACTTTGCTAGCTTGCAGCCGTGCTGCACCGGGCTTCCGCTCTGGTTGACCAGCCTTAATGTGGTCTTGACCCTCCTTCACCTGTTGGCCTGACACGAGGACTGGAGCTGCTTCTCTGGGAACCCATATGAATGTCTCCCACTCGCAAAGGGAGGGGAGCAGGGAGCAGAGTGGGCAGGTGAGGCACTCCACAGTCTATCAGAATGTAGGTGTGAGGTCTCAGCTTTAGGGTGAGCTCCCAGTGTCTCTAGGAAGGAACCTGTGTTCTGGATGTGGAGTGCAGAAAATCTAAAATAAACACTGAATCCAGTTGTCCTTCCTCCAGGCACCAGCTTTGCCAAGCAGCTTCGGAGAAATAATCTGCATGTGGCAAAGCATTATTGAAAAAGTGAGTTCACTCCTATAGCCACATCTCAGCAGTCCTCGTGCCTGAGGACTCACAGCACACCTTCAAGGGCAGAGGGAGTGGACAGTTGAACACAGGCAAGGAGCCCTGAGGTGCTGTACTTGGCTCCGTATCTCCTCGCCTTCTCCAAAGTTGCAGACCTTTTCTTCTACCCTACAAGAAAAGGACACATGCTGGAGCTAAAGGCCAATGCTACTCTTCTTTTCCAGGCAGAGATTTGAGGCAGAGAGCCCCTAACCATGCAGGTGTACTGAGGTTGGCAGGCAGGACAGACTTTCTTCTTCCTAACTCTGGGTCTCCCACAAAATCGCTTAAGCCTATGTAAGTTCTTTTCTTTATAACACAAATTGCTTTTCAGAATTCTTGGGTATGCATGAGGGCCCAGTGGAATAATGTATCCAAGGTGTCTGCTGCAGCTCTGGAATGTGGGGGTTGCTCACACAGGTCCCTGTTTCATTCCTTTCTCTCCGCCTTCCCACCACTTTTCTTCTTTCCTGTGAAGAGTCCTGGCTGTGTGGCTGGAGGAGTTGAATCTGCAGTTAGGTCGGCAGAGGTGGGGACACGGCACAATCCCAGCAAATTTTCCCTGGAAGAAACAGAGCCAGACTGAAGAAGGGAAGGAGGACTAAGGGACCTGCCGTGGGCGCCATGCCTCAAGGAGGGGGTCAACAATGTTGCCGGAAGCCAGAGGCCTCCACAGTCTCCTGCCCACCTGGCTGTAGCCTCACCTTGGCTGCTTGCTTCTGGCACGACGCTCTCTGAGCTCCAGCTGCAGAGGGCCTCCCTGGGACAGGTAGGCTTAGGCTGCTGGGTCGCTGCAGGTGGTTGGTGGTCGCCCCGTGACTTGCCCTCTCTGGATCTCTGCTGGGTAGCAGCCTGGGAGCCAGCAGAGAGGGCTTTGTCCCGATGCGCACTCGATCCTTAGCACCTGTGCCGGGCACGTGCCCATACGTGGCAGCCACAGGGCGGGAAGCACAAACATTTCAGCCACTTTTCTAGATACATGCTGTCCACAGTCACCTTCTGTTCTCTGCACGTCTAACATTAGGCTCTGATTCAGCATAAGAGTTGCCCAAGCTCATCTGGTTACTTAGTCACTCGGCAAGCCCTTGGCCAGCCCTGCCATGTCCCACTGAGTGGGATGATGTCACAGAGATTATGGTCATGGGGCAGGGGTGGAGACACTGACTGCACACACATGAAGATATGGAGACTACAAGCCGATCAATGTGGCTGCTTCTGTGAATAGACATGAGGGGAGTAGCAAATTCAGGTGGCAGGGAGGAAAGAGGTGTTGCTGCTTTGCTCTAGCAGTGACTGTGGGGTGAGAGGGTCCCTCAGGACACTTGGTCCACAGGCCGGGAGTTAATGTTTGGACCCAGAGTTTTCTTAGAGAGAGGCTTTTGATTTTGTGGATCCAGCCCCACCTGCCAGCCCAGCAGGGACAGTGTGCATCAGGCCTGCTGCCTACTATTCTGAGGACAGGAAATGTTGAGTCAAAAATTTCTGCAGATATTTTTATTTCACTGTGGAATCTGGGAGCGTGAATTGCTGGGATGTCAGTCAGGAGAAAGAGCTGGACGCTCAGGCTGGCGCCCGCAGACCTGCTGATGCCTGTCCCTCACAGCTCTGCAGCCATCGGCTCAGCCAGACTGCTCATCGCGCGCTGAGTCACACATGAAAATCCCAAGGCCGGGAAAGGAAGACGGAGCCCGGAGAGCAGGGACTCTGGGGCCAGTGCCACAAGGGTTCCCAACCCTCCTTAGCACCAAGCTGCAGTCTCCTCATCTGTAGGAAAGATTTGATAAGGCTGACCTTCTGGGATGCCCAGGAGGGTCACAGAGATGAAGACTTCCAAGGTCCTAACTGATGAAGGCATTGAAGGCGTCCTAGAGATCGTGTCTCCTTATACACGAGCCTGCACTTTGTGCTTTGCATAACCAGGCACACAGCCCGCTGCAGCATCAGGAAGAGGCAGGCACCAGGTTGCCAGCGGGAGCTGACCAGGACACTGAGGCCTCGGCTGCACGGTGGGCCAGGGCCCCTCCGCGTCTGTCTCCCTTCCTCCAGGGCTGCTGCTCTCTCTGCTTGCTCCTCTTTCTCTGCTCTCTGTGACCATTTTTCTCCTCATTGTCCTTCTCCTTGCATTGCCCTCCTGCCTGCTCCCATGCTGGCCTCTGTCTGCTGGTGGTCCCCATTTCCATCCACATGTCCCTGATGTCCTGGGCAAGGAGGATGGACCCCATGTGAGGAGGGCAACTACACAGGCCTGGGCAGGGGAGGACAGCGGCCAGCCAGGTGCTCAGCAGAGGCGCCCTCTGCTCGGCCGGCTCTGTGCCCATGTGCTCCCTGCGGCAGTTCACCGAATACTGCATGACTCACTTAGGATGGGCTCCACACAGCACTGCGTGTGGCAGTACAAATCTCAGCTGGGCACTCAGACGGACTCCTCGTTTCAGAGAGGCCTGAGGGGCATGTGGAGGCCCTGCCAGACCTGCTGCAGAGCCGCTACCACACCCTGTGCAGTTCTGATCCAGTGCCAAGAAGGGGCTGATGGGCTGGAAGGCGGGGCTTCTAGAACTCTCCTTTGCCTGCACACAGCCTGGGTGGTGCATGCTGGGGTCGGGGTGGAATGGGTGGGCTGACACCCTTCATCACTGTCATGGGAGCCACGCTTTCACTGGGCTGCAGCTCTCCGGTTGCCCAAAGCCATCTCCCCATTCCATCACTGCCCAGCCCAGGTTTTCCCTGGGCTTCGTCTTGCTCCGCACTGGGGAAGCTAACTGCAGGGGAGCTGTAACTCCTTTAGTGTCCTGGGGATTTGACCCCATGTGCCTCTCTTCACTGCATCTCCAATAGCCAAGACTGAGTTCTCTACCCGAAGTCAGGCAGGGTCTTTGTGTGGAGGACATGAGGTAGGAAGCAGGCGTGGCATGATGAAGTGCTTGGAGTTGGTTCCTGCACACTCCACCCCTCCCCACAGGGTGAATGCACAGTGACAAAGCCGACCCTGTGCCCCTGGATCCTTCTGGTCCCCTCTTTCGCTCCTTTCCACCTTCTCTCCTAGAAGTGCCCTTTTGCTCACTGCCTCCTGAGTCTCACCGTTTTTAGGCTCTGGTGCCATTTTGTGCCTGTCCCCTCTTGGAATGGCATCCTGTCATCCTCAAGCTCAAGGACTATCTAGCCATGTCTCCGACCCCATTGCTCGCCCCGCATGGCTGACCCACTGTCCTCTCCTCCACAGTTGTCAGGGGCTCCTGTCTTCCTGCCCATGCCTCCTGTCAGGATTGCAGGGGAGCTGTGACTCCTCCCCCATGCCCTCATGCACTGCTGCAGATTGTAGACAGGTTTCCCTACTGATCCCAGTATGTATCGGGGGACTGACAGGTGGGGACAGATGGGGGTGACCATGAGGGCTGGTTGGATAAGCGAATGAATGAATGAATGAGCAGTTTCACAAATAGTAACTAACCAAATGTGGCCACCAGTTTCAGCTATTCTGAGAGCTTCCCTCTGCACAGGTTCTGGGAGCCTTAACAGGTGTGACTCCCTGATTTCGAATGGACTCAGAGATGAATCCAGTTAGAAAAATTCCAAGCGTCCTCTCCTCTCACATCCAGGCGAGCACGGCTGAAATACCCTGTTCCCTTCCCTTGGCGAAGGTGAGTGCTGCTCCCTGGAGTCCATGCTGAGCACCCTGCATCGTGCTGCTTTGATTTAAGTGCAGCTCAGATCACTTCTTTCTTTAATTTCATGTATTTAGTACAGGGTCTTACTACGCAGCTCAGACTCCCAGTGATCCTCCTGTTTCAGCCTCTCTAGTGCTGGGATTACAGGTGCATACCACCACTGCTGGTCTCGGTGCTGGCTCAGTGCACACAGGGTGGGGCTGGCAAGGCACACAGCACCCGGTAGCAAACCTGGGTCCTTGCACTTGCTTCAGCAGGCACTTAGACTGCCGAGCTATCTCCATGGCCCAGACTACTTCTTAGCTGCACGGTTTTAAATGCTCACTTTACTGAAGCTGCAGCTTTCTTATATGCAAAATAAGGGTCAGCACTAGCGGCACACTGCCTAATTTTAGAACTGTTCAGTAGACAGTTCAGGGACCTGCCTGGCACATAGGAGGTGCCCAGCATTTGTGCTCTTCCTGTGGGTGAGGGAGCTGACAAGTGGGTGTAGGTAGTGGTTGATCCATAGTGTCAATCTGAGAAGTTTAGAAGCTTGGCTAAATCGTCTCAGCAACTCCACACTCTAGGGTGCAGAGGAGTCGCCCTAGGGTGGCTCGTCACTTAAAGGTTATAAAATGGAAATGAGGAAGCGTGGAGCATCCCGTTTTCCTCACAGGAGCTCTGGTCCTTGCCTTCAGCTTGGACGTTGTCTCCAGGCTTCAAGCGCAGACTCCAGCCCCCACTTTGGAGCCTTCAGCCTTCTGATGTGCGCTCATCGGCCTTCCATCGCTGACCCATCAGCCTCCTGATATGGACTCACACAGACCACCGCAGTGAGTCCAGACCTCGGGCCGAACCCTCCAGTCTCCAGATGCCCTCTGCGCGCTTCCTCATCTGACTCTGTGGCTGACCATCGTAAGCTGCTTTTGCAATTTCTTATAAATGTGCACACCTCGTGTTGTATCTGTCCCTGTAGTAAAACCCTGACTGACACAGTGTTGCCTTGTGCTCCTAAGTTTGTGGTGCGTCAACAGAAACCCAATGAAAGACCTGGAGGGAGTTCTCAGGGAACAGGTGCAGAGAGGCCTTAGCCCTGGGCTGGCGGAGGCGGCGCGGCGAGGGGCCCGCTGTCTTTCATTCTGTTAGCATGACTGCAGACAGCCCGGCCACACTGACCCTGCGTACCCTTGAAGCCGCCCCCCCCCCCGGGTTACAGTCATGGCAGCTGGGCAGCAACGGCAGCACTGCGATTGGGTGGCTCTCGTTTCAGTGTCAGCTCAGGGGGTCGCAGGGCTGCTGCGTTCAGTCGGCTGCCCCATGGCCAGTAACAGAGCTGGAGAAAGAACGCCATTGAGACTTACTCTTCTGTACTTACAGAAAGGGCCCGAGCCGCAGCCTTTCTGCCCTGGCATCCGCTCTGGTCTCACACCCCGCCTCCTGCAAGTCACTCTGCTTTGGCCTAACTTTTACAAACATGAAACAATTAGGTGCTGGTTTCCATGACAGGGGTCAGATTTCAGTGGATTGCTTTGTACAGATATGACCCAAAGAAAACCTTGAACAGACCAAAGACAGGGTGGCAGCAGAGAGGTGGAGATTTCCCTGTGCCAGTCCCGACGCACCTGGATTCCCCAGGGTACGGGCCGAAGCTGACTCCACATGGACTTTGGCAAGTTTCCATGATTCCAGGTCTGGTTCTACGAATATCCTGGATGATCCGATCACGATGCACTCCCATCTGGCCAGCTGTGCTCACCAGTGAGAAGGTCTGGAGCTGCTGAAGTACGTGGTGTGTGGACAACCCTGCAGAGTACATGGTATATTTGTGTCACTCATGGATGAGGAGGTATTGATGGTGTGGTAAGGTTGAGTGAACTAGGAAACACTAGGGCAAAGCCTGGAGTTGGGGATCCTTTTTCTGCAGGGGAGACGGATGGGAAATAAAGGAGTCCATGACCAGCGATCATAAGGCAGTAGAGCAAGAAGCCTGGGAGCCCAAGTGGGGTACGCAAGTTGACTGACCGCAGCCAGCAGGAGGAAGACATGAGAAGCCCTTGGCAAGGGAAGCTACGGGCCAGAGCTGTCCCAGCGAGGAGCTGTCCTGGCATTCTGCTTCCAAGAGGCCCGCCTTTGTACTTCACTGCCCTGCTCATTGGCGAAGACCTCTGATCCCTCACTCCTGCTTGGAGAATGACACAGATGTTTCAAGCACAGCACACTGGATCCTGCTTTGAGCCGGAGCAGGGGACAGAGAAAGGAAGGAGCTGTGCCTTTGTCCTTGTCATGGTTGGCTCCACCCAGCAGGTCCATCTGCATTTCCAGTAAAGCCTTTCTTACCCCAGCCTCATGGCACCTGGGGACGCCTGATATCTGTGTCCATGGGGTCATATGAGTTAATCCATCAGCGAGTTTTGCACCACTGCCCAGTACTATAAGCTCAGAGAAGGTGCACCCCTGTTGTTAACATTGTCCTAGCCACAGTTACTATTTTTCCCTGCCAGTGAACATGAGCCCTATCTCTAAGCTATTTGTTAACCTGGAATGAGTCCCCAGACACCCAGTGGGCAAGTGCAGGAGTCAAGCCACCCCAGGGCCTATACTTTCTGGACAGATGTCCTCAGGTTCCCATGCACATCAGAGTACCTGAGGCTCTGATAACTCCTGACACACAGCAATCTATCTCAGCCACTGTGACCCACACTGATTTGTTCTCAAATGACTGCTGGCCTCCCACAGAAGTAGAAGCTCTTGTGTCTAGGAAATCTATTTCTCCTTCTAACTCCATGAGCCTTTCCCTGAGCTCTGCGAGGGTGCGCAAACACCTCTCATTTGTCCTTTAATAGGAGATGAGGGGAGTAGGTGGCTCATTTTATTAGCAGCACTGACAATTACAGGGCCTTTTGTACAACTTCCTGGTCTCATAAACCCTTTGGGGCACAGGCAGCTGTCGCTGCTAATGGTGCTGTGGCTGGGACAGGCTGCAGGACTCACTCAAAGTGGGGAGCTGGGAAGTGGCTGAGTGGGGCGCGGCCCTGGCTTACTAAGCGGCTGAAAGAGCCCTAAATCAATGAAATCCAGGTGCTCTGCATAGGGTGCACTGGGCAATTTTTATCTCAAGGGTATGGGTGCTAATCTCACTTGATGTTGATGGGGCCAAAATCTATCCTGGTGTGGTTCATAAAGTCTCCTGTGACCCCTGTCCCTGCTGATGAAGGTGAAACTGTGTCTGCCCCCCCCCCCCCGAAATGCGTGATGGCCTAGGCTCCAGGGTGTGAGGCTACGAACTTCTGTCTCAGGGTGTGAGGCTACGAACTTCTGCCTGGGAAGGAGATGTGCTGACCCAACAGTGATGTTTAAAGGACTCAGTCTGAGTCTGTCCTCTCTGGGCACTGCCTGGAAGCCAGCCCAGGGCTCAGGGACAAGAGGACCGCTGCTTCTCTGGCGTGTCAGGCTCCTCCTCCTGGGACGATTCTCTTCAGCAGTAAAAGGGGACGAGTGTCTTCGATCACCTACTGCATGCACTAGGAGAGAGAACACATTTTACCAAACCCTCGCACACATGCTTGGAGGCTGCGGGTGGCAGCCTCACTGTGTGGCTGAGAACAACAAAGATTGGAGAGGTTGGGCAATGTGCCCAGGGGGCCACACGAGTGCCACTGCACAGGTGCCCAGTGACAGTGATTGCAAATATTCAACAGAAGTGTCTTACCCATGGTGGTATAGGATTCACACACACACACATATGCACACACACACACACACACACACACACACACACACACACACGCTGCAACAGCAACGAAACCAGGCCATAAAGCCCCAATGTCACCGAAACATCTTGTGCTCTTGGCTATCAGAGGAGGGCCAAAGAGCCACCGAACCCTGCCGGTTCCTCAGTTTCCTCTTCTCTGGGCCCGTGGTCTCTTTCACAGCTCCTCTGCCACTGAAGGCTGGTGGAACGAAAGCTGCCCAGAGACCATGCGGGAACAAAGTGATCTGGCTGTGGGTCAGATGTGTGATTTATAGTCATGGGTGGTGGATGGTGTTGGCCCCGGCCCATAGTTTGTCAAAGCCAGGAACAAGAATTTTCTTCTTATTATTTTGACCTTGAATGGCACCATTCAAGGCAGCCCTCAGTGAACAAGCAGGGTCTGGATTTGGACCTGGCGCCAGGAAGGAGAAAGGCCGAGCACAGAATGGTCTGGCACAGGAACGAGGCTCTGGGGCCAGCTGTTGTGGAAGTGCCCGGAGGTCTGGATGTCCACCGGGGCACACAGCTCAGACATCTGCAGTGTCCCCTGGATTCACAAGTATCCCAGGCTGTACTATGTGGGAAGACACTGGAACCCGAGTCTACAGTAGATCGAAGCCAATGTATTTATTTACTTAATGTGTTTGGTACAGGGTCTCACTACACAGCTCTGACTCGTAGTGATCCTCCTGTTTTGAGCCTCCCCATTGCTGGAATTACAGGTGTGTGGCACCACACTCAGTTTCAGTGGTCACCTCTGTGTGCCTGGGGGTGGGGCTAGTGTAGCATGTGGTGCCAGGGATTGAACCCCGGTCCCTAAGAAGGCGCTGAGACTGCTGAGCTATCTTGCTGGCTCTGAAGCCAGTTCAGAATTCTGATGGAACCCGAGAGGAGTAAATGCCTATGGAACCAGGGGGTCCCAGAGGCGGGGACAGGGATGGGGAGCGGGTGCAGGGGAGGGAGCCTCGGGAAGCAGAAGGCACCAGGGAACAGCACATCGAGCTGGCTATGTGATCTCAGCACAGTTACTCGAGCCCTCTGCGCACTCCTGTAATGCTGGGTGCGTGACAGGCACCACAAAAGCGTGACAGCAGGTGCCATTCAGTACACACACATCACACCGGGGACATGCCAGGATCCTTAGGAACGGTGGAAGGCTGCTCCTGAGTAAGGGCCAGGTGTGCTGCTTGTAGAAAGGAGCATGGAGCAGCCCTCCTGACGCCTGGTGCAGAGGACCCCTCCTCCAGGGGCTGGCCCAGCGCCCTTTGCTCCCAACCCAGCAGCCGCACCAGCCCCCAGGCCTGCTCGTCCTCTTGGCCTCTACACACTTTCCTCTCCTCAGTGCTAAGCCTCACCTTTGTTTCTCTTGCTTACCTTGCCAGGCCCTGGCTAAAAGCTGCCCTGTTGGTAAGGAAGTCGAGGAGCCTCACTTTGCTCCATCGGCAGCCCCGGTAACAACCAGCTCGGTCCAGATTGAGTTTCTGTTGCCTTTGCAGCAGTAGTGCCAGCAGCTCCATATTGCTAAGGCCTTGGGTGGAAAAAATTGCAGCAAGCACAGCATGCACAAATGCAAAGATGCCGTAGCCCCTGGATTTTGGTCTTCTTCATTGTTCTTTGCTTTGTATCGGGAATTGAACTCAAGACTCAAGACCTCACACTTTTCCAGGCAGACACTGTGCCACTGGGCTATGTCCCCAGCCCTTGTAGTCACTGCTTTTTGACGGTCTTGTATGAAACCCACTGTGGCGGGGATTTTGCGGCATTGCCTTGTCCCCACAGCACCCAGTGTGGCAGGATCACTTCCTTCTTGGACAAAAGAAGATGCGGAGTTTCCAGGTGCTAGAGAACCTGCATCTGTGCCAGCCCTCCGGGAGCCTTCCATCCTCAGCTGCCTGCCTAAAGAGGACTTGGGCTGAAAGAGCCACAAATCAGCACACTTGTGGCACTGTTCTCACACGCGGAGCTGTGCCCAGGCATCAACAGGAGCCTCTGAGCAGTGTCCCTGGTGTCTACTGTGCCACTCTGTTGCGCTGGGCAACTTCTGTGGGCCCAGAGGTCTAACTGATGTGGCCGAGCTGGCCCTGAGAACGCACAGCTCCTGACACTGAGGAATGGGGAATGGGGGCGTCTTCCAAAGGCACAAATATGAGTGGGGTGGGAAGAGTAGGCTCCTTCTGGAGCTGAGGGGAAGGTGTAGCGTATGAGGTTTCACTACGTGGCGGTCCTCACAAAGAGAAGCGGCCTTTGGGTAAAGAACCTTGCTCACTGCAGGCTCATCCAGCTGCCTGGTGAGGGGGGATGCCGGGCTGAGCCCCAAAGCCTTGGGATGCACCTCAGCCATGGGTACAGTCACAGCACCCCAAAGCTGCCCTGCCCCTGTGCCTAGAACCTTTGGAGTCTGCCAGTGTGATTCAGCGAAGGGCCTTGAGAGGAGAGGTCACCCGGGCTTGTCTGCTGGGGCTTCGATTCCACCATAGGGCCCTTCAACTCGGTACACCCTTCCTGCCGGGCTCAGGTCAGGAGGAAGAGGCTGGGCAACAGCGAGGTTGCTGGCTCTGCCAAAAGAGGAGGCCAGTGTCTCAGGCAAGCAACAGCAGAAGCTTCCAGAAAGTGAAAAAGGAAACATTCCCGCTTAAATCTCCAGGAAGGAGTGGCGCCCCGGCTGACACCGTGCTGTGAGCCCCCTGAGACTCACGCCTACAATATCATGCTTCTGTGCTCCCCAGTTGGTGGCAGTGTATCAGAAGAGCGATGCGCGAGGGACCAGACACCCACCCTCAGGCTTCGCCACAAGCATACCAACTCCCGCCGCGGGAGGGAGCTTGGCCAGGTGCCGTGACCTGCACAGACCTTTCCAGAAGGAGCCTGAGAGAAGGTGGTCAGGGACAGAGCTCAGAGCTGGCTCTGTGCAGTTCAGCTGAAGGCCATCCACCCAGACTTCCAGAGACACACGGTGACCTGCGTGGGTGCCGCCTGAGCTGAGGGGACGTGGCCGGGCCGCGTCCTCCAGGAGCCTGGGCGCCCGCTTGCCTTACGGGGGCCTGAGGTGCTCAACGCAGCTCAGCTTCCAGGGGCGACACAGGGTCTCCGCGGTGCCTTTGGCTGGCCCGAGCACTGCTCCCTTTTGGTCAGCCCTGAAGCCTTGTGGATGGCGAATTCACTCATTGTGCTTATCAGCTGGCTGCTTCACTTAGAGGTGAGGCTGATCGCCAGCCAGTATGAGGAGCCAGTCTTTAGGGTGCACCAGGGGAGCGTTCAGTGGCAGCCAGCAGTGCCGCCAAGCCACAGTTCTTCCGTGCCTTTTTCTTTTTTTGGTACCAAGAATCGAACTTGGGACCTTGCGCTGGCCAGGCAAGCGTTTATTCCACTAAGCTAGCTCACTGGTGAAATGCGAATTAAAACACTAGATGAACATAATTTTCCAATCAAATGATAATACAATAATTATCAAGATCCCCTACTTTACCCAGTCTACCTTCCAAATTTTTGTATTTCAGAAAATAAATCTTACTTTTTATGATATTTATCCCAATTTTTTAAAAATAATACCTCATTAAACTATAATCTATTGATGACTTTTCTTGCAAACATTGTTCCTTGTTGGGAAAATGCTGACTTGGCTCTTGAAGCGTGTGCGCACACACACACACACACACACACACATGCATGCTCAGACACACCTCCTGTGTGGTGTGTCCACACACTTCTGGTAAGCTAGACTGTCAGCAGAAGTTAAATATTAAATTTTATAGGCTCCTCAGCTGTGTAGACCCCTATAATTATACACTTTAGTTGCGGAAGCTATTTCCCCTGAAGTTAAGAACAATTTATTATTGTTAATTTGCTCACATAATTTTCTGTGTAGTTATTATTTATTCATTTTTGCCCTTACAACAATTGTAGGGCAGCGCACAACCGCTGGTGGCCTGCCAGTGTCCTCTCATTCCCTGCGATGTCCCAAAGTCCCCCTGATTCCACCGCATCTCCTGGACAGGTGACAGATAAGGGAGTTTCCTGCACCCTCTCCTTGGGATTTCTCTTCTCTTTTCATTGTCCAAAGCCCTTTTCACTAAATCTGTACTTCTTTCCTGTGGGCTGGATGTCTTACTCCCCTGGGAAGGGTATTCTGGAAGTGTTCTGAAAAGGCACTCCACAGGAAGTACACACCTTGATGCCTTCAGTTTCTGAGAATGTATTTATTTTGTTTTCACAATTCATGAGCAGTGTGTGATTTTAAATTGAAAGTCATTCTCACCATAAAAAAGATTTTGCTGCTGCTTCCTGATTTCTCGTATCACTACCGACAAACGCAGCACCCTTTGATTTATTAATGTTGGTATCTCTATTTCTGCCCCATAAGTTTGTCACGTGCTGCATTTGCAGGGCCACACCGTGATGTGGACGGCTGGCCACCCAGGGGAGGCGGACTAGCTTTCAAATTCTGACCCGTGTATTCTAGTCCTAAGAAATTTCTTGTATTACATCTCAAAACGTTTTCTCCCGTTTCCTCTCTTCTTTTTTCCACAGCCAGTGTGAACCAAACGTTCGATCTCTTCGTCTTATCTTCTCTTTATTACTCTACTGCATCTGGCCTTGACTTTTCATTTATTTTCTAAGGTGATCTTTCTAACTACCTGTTTTAATCCTGCTGCTGGAGTTTTTCATCAGACACTTTGGTAAACAAAATTCCTTTCTAATCCTCTGAATATTCTTATATTGCATTTGAAAGTTTCTCGGCTGTGATATTTTTCTCTGGTTAGGAAAGGAATAATAATTTCTTAAAGTTTTTTAGTTAGTGCAGTCCCTATTTCTTTTGACTGTGTTTTGTATTGGTTTTGAGGATGATGTTTGAAGCAAGGAGATTTCATAAAATAAATACCTGGACTTGGTTGTCAATTCTTATTTGAGTGTAAGTGACTGAATATGTTAATAAGAAATGTTTTGTGCTTAGATACTAGCCCCGGAGCCTTTTCTCAGCTCAGTCATTTGTCAAGAGGGAGCCCGTGGCTGACATTGGGTGGGAGTAAAACAGCAGAGCAGGGGGCTGGGGAGATAGCTCGGTGGTCTAAGTGCCTGCCTGGCAAGACCAAGGACCCAGGTTCTATCCCCAGCACCTCATGCTGTGCTGGCACCAGATCAATATGAATCTGAGCCGTGTAGTGAGACTCTGTATCAATTAGGAAATAAAATATTTTTTTAAAACGTAAAAAACAATAGCAGCAGAGCAGGGCTGCAGACCAGCGTTCAGCTCTGCAGAAGGTCCCCGAATGGCCCTGAGTCCATGCCATGCCTGATGTTTGTCTCACAGCAGCTGGTTTCCCTGACTGAGAGGCACTGCCACCGTAACCCTGCCTTCCGCTGCAGGTCAGGGCCCTGGCGCCACGTCCACCTCAGGCACCGCTCCTGTTACGCCTCTTCCCTTCAGCTCCATGCATCTCCCCCATCCTCAGATGGACCTGCACTTCGTTTCTAGCCTTCCCCCAGGTCCCTTGGCAAAAATCAGGAGCCCCTCTTGGTGCTAAACCAACATAAAGCACCTTCCATTACCATTTGCAAATTCGTTTCCCTGCCTTCCACAATTTTGTGGTCATCTCTGATTCTATAGTTTCCTCTACCTTCTTGGACCTTTGGGCCCAGTAGCAGCATCACAGAAGGGGCTCATTAATAAAAATGTGGGGAACAAGAATTGCCAAGGAAAAGGGAAAGGTAGCTGATATTCTTCAAGGATGGCTTCCAGGAGACTGTAAATTCTGGGCTAGGTGTTACAGAGTGAAAAGGAGAGTTTTAGATGGATACAAATCAGGAGGACACCAAACAGCAATGGCCAGCTTGGGGGAAAAGCTGAAGCCACGCAGGCCTGGTGTAGAGTGGAGAGGCCAGGGCAGCCAGATCCTGCAGCCATGCTGGGACAGCGACCTCTTTCTGGAGCTCAGCAGGAGCCATTGAAGGCATTGGAATGGCTGCGTTTGACAGTGTTTCTCTCAGAGGACAGGGCGAAATGAATGCTAACATCTCGGGGGCAAAGTCATTTGCTGTGGGAAGCAGACCAATATTTTGGGAAAAATCAAGTAGACATTTCTGAGTGTTACTACAAACAAATCATCACTGGGATTATTTTTCAAAGATCTCGGGTTGTTGAGGTCCTGAAAGGGATGAGGGATTTGTGCTGAGCCTTGCAGCCCAGCGATCTTTTTGTCTTTTTCCACCAGAAGTCTCAGTTCCCCACACGTTCTTTCTCTAGGACATCAGGATCGTGTTTGACAGCTAGGCACCCAGACTTCTCAAGGGTCCAAGAAGAGCTTGGCACTGATCTCTCGCCACAGGGAGAAGGAATTTGAGGTATCAAGGCTTGGACATGCCAGATTCACACTGGGGTATGTGCATGCATCCGATCTCCTCTGGCCTTTCCAACTGTCTGTGGAATTCACGTCACCCCATCAGACAGCAGAGGCCAAGGTCCACACAATGAGGCCACTTGCCTGGCGCCTGTGGCTACGTAGTGGCCAAAGAATACAGGAAGGAAAGTCTGATGGGCCCTCTCTTGCATATTCTTCCTGCAGCTCCATGCTCCGTGCTGTGGCAATGACGTGCTAGGAGTGAGGTTGCGGCTTCAGTCCCTTGACATCCGAGTGGAGAAATCCTATTTACTGTCACCACTTGAATGTCACATTCAATGGCAATGTGCTAGGACTTGATGTCATCACGCCTTCATCAAAGATACAGTTGGAATAGGAACCCAGACGCTGTGGTCCAGCAGATACTTCCTTTACCACTGGTTCAGCCACTGCCCTTTCTGCCTTAAAGTCATGCTTAAAGAAGTTCGTACTCATCATTTCTTGTAATTTCTTGCTTTTCCTTAGTACATGCTTAGGCTACATAACACGTACATTCATCCCTGAGAGTGGGCACAGGCCCGTGCACGTGCCACACCTTGGCCTCTTTCCCTCCCATTTTTTCTCCTCCCTATTCTTTCCTTCCTCTTTCTAACCCTGTATTACCTTTCTAAAAGGTCTATCTCTTTGCTTTCTACTATCCATCTTCTGTTTGTTTTCTAGGTGCTTCCCACATTGGATTTCTCATGGAAGAGAAGACATATGGTATTTAAGTTTCTGTGTCTGATTTATTTCATTAGGTATTGTGGTCTCAGGATGCACCAATTTCCCCCAAAACAATCCAAATGTATGTTTTTATGACTGAGTAATACTCCACTGTGATACAATGTCATTAACTCTTTGGGGAATACACTTGGAAGAGGAATAGCTCAGCCTAATTGAATTCATAATTAGAGTTTTTTGAAGAATTTCCATACAGAAGCAACTCAGACTAGCAAAAAGACTTCTGGGCAACAAGATCCAGCCAGGGGCCCTGCAGTTTGCATCTCAGGGTCGCACCCCTCAGCCAGGCTTCCTTGGCGTTTGGCCTCAGCTCCTGTCCATCTTCCTCCACCGTCCTGCCCTTGCAGACCCATCAGATGCCTGCGAGACAGGATCTTAGCAGCCTCGCTTGCTGGAGACTTTCTCTCCTTTGAGAACAGTCATCCCCACACTGCCTGGGTAGCACCAATGGAGTGCTCATGACTTGGGAGGAGTGGGAGCCCTGCCAGGAGGCTCACTGTGGCCTCTCCTTCATCTAGGTGAGGACCATGCCCAAGATGAAGTGGGGTGTCCTAGGACCCAGGGAACCCAGGGTTTCTCTCTTCCTACAAGGGCATCTCCTGTCCAGCTCAGTGGTTGCTTCCATTGGCTGGCTACCGCCTCACAGTATCAGACAGTGGTAGTGAGCCGGGTGGCTCTTGGTTATTATGAGCTCTAAAATGTTCACTCTCACTGGTACAAGGTCAAGGACTCTGCCTGGCCAACCTCTGCCTTTGCCATTGTCAACACAGACTCTGAAAAATAGAAATCACTTGAAAATATTTGTAAAAAGTAAAGGAAAACAAGGGAGCGGCATGGGGAAGAACAAGAAGGAAAAAATAAACTAAAGCCATGAGCTGCAGTGGTTTGGTGGGTCTGAGCACTTTTTATTTTCCTGTTAGCACACACATAAATACTAGGAATTCCCTTGGCTAACTTCAAGTTTGCAAAGCTTTGGTCTTTCATAAAATTACATCATTTAAGAGGAAATCACTACATCTTTTAAAGGGATAAGCCAGAACAAATACTGAGAAGTGTATAATGGGAGAAAAAAATAACAACATCCAGAAAGCGATTGCCACAGATGTAACGTTCACTTCCTCCCACACACCCGCACCAAGAGAGGCTCTGCTTTTGCTGAATCTGCAGATGCTGCAGCCATGAGTGGAAACCGTCTCCAAATCCACACTGACCAGCGGGATGGAGGCGGGAGATGACTGCAGTAACTGATAAGCCATAGAACTTCTAAACACAAAACACATCTTGTCATGTGGGAACGTACAAAACAGGTAGAAAGGTCTTTCTCACCATGAGGAAGCCTTCTACCGAGTAACATATTGCAAAAGGAAATTGCCCGAGAGGTCGAATCCATCCATCATGGGTGCGTTAAGGAAAATCCTTTAATTGCATGATGTAGGGGAAGCGTTCTCTCCACACTTTGCTATGCTAGAAAACATGTCCAGCTTCTAGTTAACATGAGGTCCACTTTCCTCCACAGGTGGACAGTCGGTTCTGAAGCAGGTCTGCCTCGTCCAGCCAGGCTGGCGAGCTGTGATCAGCCACAGAGGGGAGGTGAGCTGGTGTAGATAACAGCCCCACAAACTGCAGAGCAGAGCGTGTTATCCACAGGGGAACCTTGTCCCACTTGGAGGGCTTCTCTTGCAGGCTCTGGCTCAGATCCTAGGTCACCTTGCAGCTTTCAGCCCTGCACTGCGGGGTCCCTCCTGAATTTAACTTGCTCTCTTACATGACTTGCTAGGGATCTCCACTTGGCCCCTTTACAAGCTCCTTCCTTGGGAGGAAATGGAAAGTCAGGCAGAGTTTCAGGTCTACATAACGTCCTGCAGGGGAAATCTAATGTTGGCTGCTTCTGGTTCTATGAAACAATGTATGAAGTAGATTCCAGTTACTGCACATTAAAAAATGTTACTATTATAAAACATGTCTCATTTTTCTTTGCGTGGAAGAAGGAGAAGGAGGCCAACACAGGAGGCTGGCTTCATATCTGCATGTCTAATATCATAAGAAATCTTAGAATTTTGATAGACTTAATCCCGACCACAGAGAGTATAAAATAGCAGAACGCTGCTGCCAACAAAAACCAGGACCACACCAGAAAAGCCATCGGTTTTCAAGCGGCAACCTGCCAGGTCTCGCCTGGCGAAACCCCAGCCAGTGAATCAATGCACACCGTCTCAGTCTATCACGCTGGACTTGGGTTTGCCCCCAGCCCAGCTGAGGACTGAGCTGGCCATTGCTGCCCTCCACACTGCCCCTCATGGCCAGGGGCTCTGGCCATTTGGCTGCATTCTTAGGAAAACCAGCCTTCCACACACTCAGGGCTGTGGCTTGTGAAGCCCCTCACATCCCCAGCTCACGGTTAGTTCTCCCTCCCCACCCCCACCCTCATAAGTTTTCCCAAACTTCTTTATGGATTATGACAACTCACAGATCTTTCTTTGTCTTTTCCTGGTGGCTGCTGTTTAGAAGGCTGTTCGTCATATGATTTCAATACAAGTTCGTGTAATGTGATTACATTAACCGTTGAGCAATATCGTCTCGCAGAACCAAACCACAGAAGTCTTTTTTTAACTGCACTGAAAATGCCTGAGCTCTGTCTTCAGTCTCTCTATTCTCCCGGGCAGCCACCAAGCCAGGAGGTGAGGAGGCTACACCTGAAGACGCGAGTGAATAGGCTTTCAGAAGAAGGGTGATGGCTGAGGCACGGGCATGGCGGGGAGGAAAGGGGTGCCCCTGCTTCTCAGAATCAAAGTAAGTCCTCCTTCCTTGGTTCAAAGATGCTAGTCACTGTGGTACATGTGGATGTGCTCTTCCTGCCTGGCCCTGGAGGGATGGGGAACCGGCTTCCGTCTTCTCCCCAGTCCTGCAGGAAGGGCGCCTGGAACTTGGTGATTTGTGGGCTGAGACTGAAGGACAGAGTTCCTTCTCCTGGAGTCTATGTGAAGAAACACCAGTGCCTAGGATTCTGATGTTGAAACTTAGCAATAAAATACGAGAAGAAGAAAAGGAAAGGGAAGCAGGGGAAGAAGGAGGAGGTGGAGTGAAGAGAAGCAATCTGACTCAATTCCAACCACTGAGTGTTAATCCATTCTGGTGGCTATAAAAAGTCATCGTAAGCTGGTGCCGTAGTCAGTGTTCTCAGCAGAGTGCAGTACCCCAAATCTACAATGGAAAAGAGGAGAGGTTCGTCGGGCTTGTGGTTTCTGAGGGTTCAGTCCATGGCCAGCTGGTCCTAAGGCAGAGATGGCCCAGTGAAGTGGCACGGTAAAGCCTGGCTCTTCACCCCGTTGTGGCCAGAAAGCAGAACGCAAGCAGATGAAGGAGGCCACGGGCAGCCATTTGTAGGCAATGGCTCCATGACCTCCTCAGTCTGACACCTGAGATATTTTGGAAGGTATTTTAGATTCAAACCACAAAGCGGGACTGCTCATGGACAATAGGAACGTGTTCATCACCATTCCAGAGGTTGGGAGCTCTGAGGTCACAGCACTGGCCCATCCAGCATCTGGCCAGATGTGGCCTCTTCTCTGTGCGCCTTCCCTCACTGGTAGGAGGCCTGGGGGCTCTTGGGCCTCTTTCCTGAGCACACCAGTCACATCTGTGAAGTGAAGCCTCATGATTTCATCATCCCTTTTGACCTCACCATGACCTGGAGATCAGAACAACGGCATTCAGACCACGGTCAACAAGTCCTAGAACTGCATCCTGTCAGGAGAGCCATACATAGTATGTCTTTTGCTTGTCTTCTTTCCACAATTCCCAAAGTCCGAATTCCATATGCTGTCTCAATGGAGTGAGAAGGAACACAGCTCCACTCTGTGTAGAATGAAACAGTAACTCTACGCTGCCTCTATGTTGTGAAACTATTCGTTTTACAACATTTGTTCAGTAACGTTTCAGTAACCTGTCATGCAAGAAACCATGTTCATAGTGTGTATGAGCGTGTACATCTGTGTGCTTGTGTGTGCAAATGTACAGTGGGTTCTACACTGTGAGGGACAAAAGCTGATTTATCTCCCACTTCCTATTTGTGATTTTTGTTAGAAGATAACAAAAGTTGCCCAAAGCTTCCGGTTCACCTACAAACACTCAATCCTGATGGCTGGGCCTTATTTATTCTTATTGTTGTTTCTTCTTGACATTTTATTTGTATACAATAAGATAGCTATTGTTTGTGGATACTTTTGTTCCAGATTCATAATTAGTGCTATTGGTTTGATTTAGAGACCCAGCTCTCAAACAGGGGACCAGCGGTGACCAACTCTTAGAGCTCTGGGCAGCTCTTGATGCTTTTGATATGTAGGAAAAGGCTCTTGTGGACCTGTTGGTAGCAGCCATTCTGTTATTTTTTCACTTCTGCATCTTCTCATCTTTGACTCCAGCAAGGGAGGCTCTTCTACAGGCTGGTGGGTCTGCAAAGGTTGCATGTCCTGCTTGGAGATGCGGCCTATTTCCAGTACAGAGCGCAGCACTGAGCGCCTGTTCTAGGGTTCTCTTGGCAATGATCCTTCTGTAAGCTAAAGACCTCGGTTCACAGAGTTTCATGCACAGCCTGTGGTAGTGAGAGGCCTGGGTCTTCTGCCCAGAAGCCTGTGATGTAAACGTGCTGAAGAGGCCTCTGCGTTTGAAGTATTCCTGGGAGGTATCTTATCCTTAAAACTCAGCTATAGTCAAATGGGAAAGCCTACTGAACTTTATCAAAAGGGCCAAGAGTAATAACATCTGAATCAGTATCTTCCTTTAAAAACACATGAAGATTAGAAGCCAAGGGGCAGTGGTGAGCAACAGTGTTCAACAGCTTCTTCTCTGTGGAAACCCAACCCTGAGCTGTAGCATTTGCTCTTCCAAGGGCATGAATCCCCCATCATGGGGGACAGCATCATGCCAGCGTAGAGGAGGTGCTCCAGGCTGCGCCTGTTCAGGCGGAAAGGGCGCAGGACCCAGGCACCCAAGATGTGTGTGGGATTTTCCCAGACATGCCTCTTCTCAGCCCTGATAAATCACTGTTAGATCCTCTGTGAGCTCTCAGAAAGGCACCTTTGCAGCCAGGTGCTGTGGTAGATGTGCTGGAACAGTACCCAGGTCACACACTCCTGTGTGAGCGCTGTGTTGACATCACTGGCCGCCAGGTGGTGTGCCCGAGGTCCCCAGCTTCTCTCATTGGTCCCAGCAATCTTCTAGTGGGTTAGTGTTGCTGTTTCCATCCTGAAGAAGCAAAAACTGAATAGTGGACAGGGGAACCCAGCCCAGCCCATTAAAACATGGGAGCAAGCAGGCCAACCAACAGTTCCACCCTGGCTGCTCTTCCCATGGATTGGAGAGTGGTCAGCCAGGACCTGCTGTCTTCTCACGTGGGGTTGCTGACTCTTGGGGAGCTACGGAGATGGCTTCCTCTTCAGAGATTGGCTTCTAGTTCATGCATGCAGGCCTGCAGCAGAACATCGGGCCTGTGGGGATGCGCAATCCTGGCTTCTGAGCCACCCTTCATCTCTTCCACGTGCGAGGAGGTGACTGGGGCTAAGGCCCCGGAGCAGACACGTCTATAAAGCAAGTATATTTATGACTTCCTTGATGAGTGTGTGTATGTGTGTGTGTGTGCATGTGAGTACATGTGTGTGTGTGTGTGTGTGTGTGTGTGTGTGTGTGTAAAAGAGAAAGGGACAGAGGATTTGCACCACAGGGGCACAAGCTCCTTGAGAGCAAATGCTGTCTATTTTCCTAAGTTCGGTGTTCGGCATTTATTAGTGACGCTTGTCTCTGGCTGCTGAATGAGTGACTCAGACGTGTGGAACAAAAACTGCCACCTGAAAGATATTTATTCTAGCTCCAAACATCCTATAAAAATCCTCACATGCTTTTGGAACATGACAGCTGTAGTTTTACGATTTCCAAATCAAGAATAGGCATTTCTTTCTTTTTTTTTTTTTAAAGTGAATTTCCTTTCAATATAAAACAACTTTCCCAAAACAACCAACAACAAACAGCTAATAAGTTGGGGATGGATAATAAATGATGCCACAACGGCATCACCGATAGTCTACCATACATACATCTGCTGTGGATAACGCAGGCGACCACTATCTCTGAGTCTCATTGGACTTGCGCATGGTAGCATATGCTCTATAAGGGTTCCACTGACATTGCTTTGCAGCCAGGGAGTCAAATTAATGCCTACTAGCGTATTGAGCACTCTGTAGTCTTGCAGCCTCTGAAAGTGCACGTATGTTGCTAGTAGTGTTACTAAGACTTAGGTCTTGGCTCTGAGGGGTGCAAAGACAGCCTGGGGGTGCACTGGGAGGGCAACAATACCCTGCTGATTTCAGTGGGACTGTGTATTCTTCTCAAAACCTTGCAGGAGTTCCAGGTCTGGCTGTAACGCTAATAGGAGCATTTAGTAACAAGACCTGATTGTGTGTGTGGAGCTTGCAGCAGGGATGCTGCAGCCTGTCTTCATCTCCTCTGCCCCTGCTGAACCACTAGACCGCACTGTCTTTCGAGTCGCACAAGAGGCACCTCATCACATGACCTGGCACACATGACATCATTGCTCGGAAACACTAACCTGGCCAATTTGCTGTCCTTTGGCACCAGATGGGCAGTTTAATGTGACATGCCTCAAGCCTGGTTCTCAAAGAGCAGAAGACTGAAGCACCTTTGGCACAACTCTCTGAAGCAGTATGTTTTGCAGCATTTTCCCAGAATAGGTGCAAGCGCTGGTCTCTGCTGCCAAAGGGCAGCACAGGGAAGGAAATCACCACACCAAGCTGGTGTCCTGGACAAGGGCAAGCATGCAGGCTCTTCCCTTCGTGGAGGGTCCAGCCAGCTCATCTTGCTGAGAGCCAGGGTCACCTCCACCCCACGACCAGCAGTGGGCAAATCAACCCTGAAGACAAGCTCCTATTCATTGTCAGGCTGAAGCCCAGCCTTCCCAAGCCCTGGAGCCTGGAAGCTGAGCAGCACTAGGCAATTATCTGTTTTGAAGGAATACACTGATTTGACATTCTTAAGGAGTCACAGACGTCTGATTTCATAATATAATTTGTAGAAGTAAAAAAGGCAAGTTAAACATTTGCTTACACATATCATGTTTACATGTGTTCAAAGAACTTTCCAAAACTTTGCAGTCTCATCCAACTGCATCTTTTTTAAGCTCGCTTCGCTCTTGTAGGTTTGCAAACAAATTCCACAGCACATTCAACCGCAAATTGATTTACTTTTGGGGAAACTCCTTGAGTTTCACGACTTTCTTCTTGCTGTTTAACGTACACACAGATGCAAAAAAGAAAAAACAATCTCCTAACACAGGAACACAAATCTGGCATTCAGAGGAGACGAGTTTTTCATTTATCCTCAAAGTGAGGGGAACGCAGAAGTGGATGCAATCCAGATTAGCGAGGAGTGTGCAGATGACTTCTTGGGCCCTGTCAGCAGTGTGACTGACAGCCATGCCTTGGGGCAAAGGGGATGAGGGAGCACAGTGCATCGCATGGAAGGAAGATGGGGTCCCCTTCTGCATGCGACACAGATGCTACTATGCTCCCTGACTGGCACCATGGTGCTCCTGGACATTCGGGACCGAGAGGCATCTCCAGCTGCCTGGTCCTCTTCCCTACCAGGGGACCAATCCCTCGGGTCCCTCTGACTCTGACACTTTCATGTCTTTTGGATGAACTCTTCTTGCTCAGCCACACCTGCGTGCCCCTGTGTCACCTCCCAGTTGGCCTTGCTGCTTTCAGTCTCTTCTGTCCAACCCCCCCTCCTCATTACTGCCACAGGGAGAATCATAAACTTGACCTCTGATCCCAGGGACATCCTCATTACGTTGCAAAGATTCTCCTTCCTCCAGGTGGAAGGGCCACCTCCTTAGAGAACCCCGACAGTCTCTCATGGCGCCTCTGCTTCCCTTTCTACCTTCACCCCTCAACTGAGTGCCGCAGGTGCCATAGTCTATCCCGTGGGCCTTTCCACATGTGATTCTCCTACCTAGGAACATCTTTTTTGCTGTTTTCTATCTGGTGTACTCCTGCTCTTTCTTTAAGATCAGTTCAGACAGCCCTCCTGGAAATCATCCTGGAATATCCAAGGTCAGGTGAGCGCCCGTGTCTTTAGCACCCTACCACCCTTCCAGGGCAGAGAAGTGTTTCACCCTCTGAGATTCAGCTTTGCTGAGAACACGGGTGTGCCAATCACAGCCTTACCAGGGTGTGTCCCCTTTCACACCAGGCTTTGCAGCACCAAGCACAGCTCCTAGACTGCAATGGATGTGGCCCAAACGCTTACAAAGGAGATCCGCGACTGAGTTATAGCATGAGCAGAATGTGTAATGTCTCGCGAGACTAAGGCAGGGACCCTTCCTCCTGCCAGAGGGCCCCTCGCAACAGACTTACTGCAAGAGTTTGACCACTGAGGGCTTCAGCCTCCCTGCATGGGGGAACATGCATTAGACGTGCACCTGCACTTACCCACCCCACCCAGGAAGGGTGCTTCTGCCCCTGCAGTGGCAGCCTGACCCCTGGAGGTGCTGGAGGCATCTCAGAGGAGGTGGTCCTGGAGGATGCTAACTCCTGAAGGGAATGGAGTGCCCAAGGGTGGGACAGCAGCAGGCCTTTGCTTGCAGCTGCTCTGGCCTGGAGCTAATCAGGCCAAGAACCTCAAAGGAGCTGAGCCAACATCTCCCTGACTAGAGTTCCAGTCCCTGTCCCTGTGCTGCTTTCTGGGAATGGGTGGTGACTGCACTGACCCCCTTCAGGTGTGTCTCACTGTTTGTAGGGCAGCTCCAACAAGTCTGGGGAAGATGCCAAAGACAGAGACACTAGTTCGAAGGCCCCATGGAACATGGCTGTAAGGAGATGGAACTCAGGAGGTAAGTTTCCCAACAAGCGCATCCTCCAATCTTGCTGATGTCCCTGAATAAAGGAGCATGTGTCCAGGCTTATGCCTTCTAAGGCTCTGAGTTTCGAGTTTATTTGGTGTCAAGTAGCCTGTGAATAATCCCAGGCCCAGGCCAGCCAGGGGGACTTCAAAAGATTGTGCATGCTTGAAACGGGGTCAGCAGCCGGTGCCAGGGGCAGACTTCCTCTGCAGCCAGAGCTCTGCCACAAAACTGGGAAATCTGCAGGGCTGACAGGAAGCAGGCGGGGCAGGTGGAGCAGAGTGCAGCAGGGTATGGCTGGACATGTCCAGTTCTGCTCGGCAGTGGGAGGCCTGCTTCGTTCTGCACAATACAGGGTAGGCAGTGGCAGATTCTAGGTGGAGGTGGGTGGGGTTGCTGGGCACAGGTGCCTGGCATTTCCAGGGGCTTCTGTACAAGATGCAGATTCCCAGAATCCCCTCCCTGATCCTGGGAACTATTCTGGTACTGCAGCCCTCACCTCCCACCTCCTGATCCCTCCGGGCTCTGTCCCCTCTCTTTCTTCCCTGCCACCCCACTCCACCCATCCTGTGTCTGGGACCAGGGTGCCAGTAATCTGCAGTTCTCAACATGGTGTGTGGGGCAGGGAGGCTGCATGCTTGGCTCAGTCTCCCTCTGCGGGGTTGTGACAATGTGAGGGCCACAGATGTCCTGGTGTGACTCATGGCCAGAAGGAGCTGGTGTCAATGCTGGTGGCCAGTAAGGTCACATGATGGAGTTGGTGACGGAAGACAGTTAGACGCTCTCAGTCTGCCATGATAACTCTGCAGGCCCACGCGATGAGCACAAAGCAGGGCTTTCAGCAGGCCATGGCTTTCAGCTGCCCCAGAAGTTGCTAAGAGTCAGAGGCCATCACTTCTATGCCCACCTGATGCTGCTCCATCCTGCAGCCCACCATGTGCCCCAAGGAGTCTCAGCATCATAAGCAGGAGCCACCAATTGCTTTGTGACCTCTCTGTGTGTGCAGACCCCAGTGCCCACCTTTGAGATCCAGGTGTCTGCAGCACTCAGGCAAAGGCTACCAAAGGTGGGCAGATGGCAAATGTGGGAGCCAGGCAGTGGAGGCTGAGGAAGGCGGGTCCCTAGGACCCGGTGAGGTAGGTGACAGCAAATGCACAGTGAGTGCACGGCTAATCTGCTGCTTGCTTGCCTCGCTACTGTTCTGTGTGTAGCTTTTACTTTGGGTTTGTTTTTCAATAGAAAATCTGGACTGATTCTTTGGGAACTTCTGTCCAAGGAACTTTGGTGACATTAGCAGAAAATGCCACCTGATTATGTTGGCAGGGAAAAGGACAGAACTCGAGTGGGTGAGCAAGAGAAAAAAGAGGGGATATGTGTAATTCGTGCAACCCTAAAAGAGAATTCATTTTCACTGTAGAAACTTTGCAAAACACAAAACAGATAAGAAAATGCAAATCATCTATGATTTTATCAGCAAGAAATTAAAACTATTAACATCTTGCTGCGTCTCATTATTCAAATAGTATTTTATGTATCTGAGATCCCACTGAACAAACAATTTTATATTCTGCTTTTTCTTCAATTAATGTTGTACCGTAAATGACTTCTCCCTCCACTCTCCTCCTGCGGGATTGAATTCTGTTTGGGGTTAATTTTTGTTGTTGTTGTTTAATAATGGCATGAATTCATATTATTTGACACACAGAGGAAGTGGAGTTTCCGGGTTACTGTTCTACACCTCAGCTGTGTGTATTTTCCCTGTCTCTGGGTGTTTACAGTCGAATGGTACTTTGAAGAAAAAAGAAGTAAATTTAAGTGCTATCGGTGCCCCAGGTATTAGACAATGCTATGGAAAGGAAATAACTCTCTAGACTAAAGATAGTTGGACATCAAATGCAGTGGTGCATGCCTGTAATTCCAGCATGCTTGGGAGCAGGGGATCACAAGGCTGAACCAAGATCAGGGAACTTGGGAACTTAGCAAGACCTTATCTAAAGGGAGAAGGGAAACTGGGGATGTAGCTCAGTGTGAAGGCCCTGCGTTAGTCCCTAGTATTAAAGCAAAGCAGGGGCTGGGGAGATAACTCAGTAGAATAAGAGCTTGCCTGGCAAGTGCAAGAGGATGAGTGCAATCCCTAGTTCTGAAAAAAAAAAAAAAGTAAAGCAAAGCAAAACAAAACAAGACAGCAGAATGCTCCCTTACTAGGGAGAATTGTGACATTCAGAGATACAAAAGGATCAGTCTTTTGCCACAAAATAACGTCCTAGAGGAGAGCAGAATGGACCGCTTTGTCCAAGGACTACTCTCAGGGACTTGGTGAGCTGGTGGCTGGGGAGACCTGCTGTGACAAGAGATTTCATTGTCTGGCATTGTCTGGCAGCATGGAATCCTCCAGGATGCAGGGCCTTGAGCTCCTACCGCTAGCACTCCTGGCGCTTCTCGGCTCCAGTGGAAGCACGCAGACTGGGCCTGCGAGGAAGCTGGTGGGATCCTTGAAGCTGGTCAGAGGCAGAGGGAAGGGAATACTGGGGACAAGTGTGCATGGCAGATGTGGGTCACAGGAGCAAGGTGAAAGCGCAATCTAATCATGGGATTAGATCTTGACCCCATTTTGCTTGGATAGGTTAAAAAAGGAGATGTTTGCCTGGACAGCCTGCTGGTCCATTTGTGCACCTGCCTGCACATGTGGAGCAACAGGAAGGTGGCTGCTTTCCCCAAGCTCCTTTCTTGAGCCACACACCATGCCAGCTGTACAAATTCAAGCTCAAAGGCAAGCTGCACCATGGACTTGTACCTGGGATCTCTGTAGTCATAAAGTAGAGGACACTGGGAGACACCGCTGTGACATGAATGCCTGCCACGTGCACATCACATGCTTCTGTGGGGAACAGCACAAGCAAAATTGTAAGAAGGAGGAGGAAGAGAGCAAGGAGGAGCCCGAGTGCCTTCCTTCTATTTGAGGACCTCGGGATTATTTCCCACATATACTAGAGTATGAAGCAGTTAGAAGAAGCCGTGCTAGAGCCCAGAGTGGATTTGAGTGCCCTTCCTAGCTGGTGGCCTTAGACAGATGTCTTGCTCTCTCGGCCTGTCAGTGACCCTGTCTGTATGGTGAAGCCACTCTTCAGCTGGGAAGCTGCCGTGGGAGGTCAGCAAGTCCAGGGGAAAGTACTCCATGCCACACACAGTAGGCGCTCACTGCAGAGCCATCAGGTAAGACTGCAAGCCGTGATCCGCACCTGCATCTGTGAGAGGCTCCACTTGTCTCAAACACAAGGCACCCTCAGTCATGACTGGTTTCACTGCTGGGCCCAGAGTGGGGCTCTGGGGCTAAGCTGGCAAGCCTAGAAAGGAGGTCCCAGCCACACTGGCCCATCGGGTGCCCAGTATGCATCCATATGAATGGATTTTCTCTAACTCCGCAGCCTAACTGGCATGCCTAGTAACAGGTGTGGTTTGATTTGCCAAGCTTGAAGCTTTCTCAAAGAAACCAAGGTAGAGGGGCAGGGGAGATGGCTCAGTGGAATAAGCGCTTCTCTGGCAAGAGCAAGGGCTTGAGTTCAATCCCCGGTTCTGCCAAGAAAAAAACAAAAAGAAACCAAGGTAGAGGGAGGATGGGAAGGACAGGGTGTGGCTGGTGTTGGAAACCCAGACAGTTGGAAGGCATAGATTTGAAAAAGCTTGTGTGTCTAGGGGGCACTGAGATGTGGTGGAT
>NW_004524646.1:9916036-9924911 GCF_000260255.1 Octodon degus
TTTTCTGGGGGCTGGGGAGATGGCTCAGTAGAATAAGTGCTTGCCTGGCAAGCGCAATGGCCTGAGTTCAATCCTCAGTTCTGCAAAAATAAATAAATAAATAAATAAATAAATAAATAAATAATAACCTTTTCTGTTCTAATGTGATCCAAGGAGCACCCACAAAGTGCTTGGCACTCAGCCCCGGCCTCCCACGTGATACCTGCTGAATGCCCGGGCCTCTCATTGTCATCAGCATTGCTGTCAGTGTGGTTGTGACCATCCCGTCGCCGTCACCCCTGTGCCCAGCAGCAGCTGCACCTCATGCTTGCCACCCTCCCCATCAGCTCGGCGGTGGCGGTGGCATCACTGTTCTCACCATCATCACCGCCATCATCACTGCCTGTGCTTATTAGTGCGAGGAGACCTCTCCATTGTGTTTTGGGAGGCAGGGCTGGCCCGGGTTCTGAAAACAGAACACCACCCCAGAAGATTCAGAAATCTGAGATAGCCAGGTTATTTTCGAGAATGCACAGTAGTCGAAATGATTAGAACTTTTGCCAGGAGAGGTTTTGAAGGGTATAGTAAGGAGCATAGACAAGGAGACATTGCCAGCATCCCTGGGCCAGCATTTAGCACGGCCTCAGAGTGAAACACAAGCTGGACAAGAGCTTAGAAATACTGAAGTCTGCAGGGCATAGGAAGGAAAGCGTGCCGGAGGATGAGCCTAGAACCAAAAGAATTCAGTTCTCGGGTGTGACAGCACAGACCTGCAATCCCAGCACTTGGGAGGCTGAAGCAGGAGAAGAGCCATGAATCCGAGGCCAACCCGGGCTACATGGTGAGACCCTATCTCAGAAAGAAATAAATGCAGCCAGTAATAATGGAATCCAAGATGGCTAAGGTCTTTCCCCAAAGGTTGAAAGGTGGGTTTCTTCCTCCTTGCACCGCTAATAAAAGTGTCCCTTCCCTCTTCAGTTTACAGAACACCTGAACGCTTGCAGCTGTGATGAGTGTCTGCCAAGGTTGGCAGGGCTGCAGGACTGGCTCTGACGCAGGTGTGAGATGGTGAAGGCTCACTTCCGGTGCTGTGGACAATTGGCCACGTGTGAGCCGACTCCTGTATAACCCAGGAGCTCCGTGAGCAGGGCCTCTTCCTTTCCAGTAAGTGGCCAGATATTTTAGAACTTTTGAAAGAACCATACAGGGAAGGACGGGGAAGAGAAAGCAAAGGAAAGGGGAGAAGAGGAGAGGGCTGGGAGGAAAGGAGATGAAAGGAGAGGCGAAACATTATGAAATATATAAACTTTTCCTTTGGTTATTACATTTATTGGTTTTATTTTAAAAGATTTTCATTTAAAAATATATGTCCTTAAATTTTCAAGAAGATATCTACTGTACAATGTAACACATGTGTTCAGAGCTGGTAGCAGGAATGTGGAGATGAAATAAATGTTGTCCTTGCTCTTGGGAAGCCCTAGAGCCCACACAGGGCCCAAGTGTGGAGGTGCAGAGGAGGGCCCCGAGGAGGAAGCCAGGGGAAGCCCGGAGGAGGGCGTCCCGTGGGTCCGGGGGTCCAGGCACACCCACTGCAGGAGGGCGTGGGGGCCCTGGTGCCACAGTGGTGGAGTCATTGGCCATATGGTGACCATATTTTCTGAATCAAAAATCAAGATACATGATCTGACACGAGGTTTGATGATGGGACAGAATATTTGAAATCAAGGCCTTCCAAAGAAACCTAGGACATATGGCTACCATATCCATGTGCATTCCCATGCAGAGAGAGGGCACGGTTTGATCCACAGGATAACCAAAGCCAGGAATCGGGCAGAAAATTGACATCAGTGCCTGCCTGTGAATGTGTGAGGCTGCACTGCCCTTCCTTGTCTATCCTTTTGAGCAAGAGCAAGGGGCCCTTGATACTCAAGAAAGACCCTAGACCAAAGGAGGCCACCAGGGTGTGCACCTAGAAGAGCCATCCAAAGCCATCGAGGCCTAAGCTCCGCCTTGCCACTCCAGTGCGGGAACTGAGGCTCGGAAAGCGGAAAGGACCCCTCAGAAGCATTGTACCTGTGAGGGGGCAGGGCTCTGGCTAGGTGTCTTTGTTTCAAGGCCACGAGAGTTGAATTTAGGGACACATCTGTGAAACCCAAGAACAATGAGAAACCCCCACATACCAGCCCTGGCCACAGGAAGCTGTATTTAGTAGAACGATTCCAGGCCAAGCAACCAAGGTACCACGTGCGATGTCTGTGGGTTCAGCTCTCTCTAGACACTGATGAGGCTCTCTTGTTTGGAGCAGTTGATAAGCCAACAAGTCCCAAGGACTCTGAGTGTTCGTCTAATCAGTGACACGTCAGCCTGGTGGTGAAACTACAAAAAAAAAAAAAAAAAAAAAAAAAAGAGAAAACTGTAGGAGTAGGGAGGAGTATGTACTCCTGAGCCTCTGGGAGACAGTCCGGACAGCCGGAAGCCGCAGGTCCTCCAGTGCGGGGCTGCCGAGGGCGCCCACCTGACAGCAAGGGTGCTCGTTCAAGCTTCCTGACTTGGGGAGAAGCTGAGCCCCAGTGGGCTGCCAAGAAACATTGAGTGCATTCACAGCCAAAAGCAATGCAAGACGCCTGTCCCCCATGTGAGAAGGGCAGAGAAAGAAGCGGCTTTTTCTCTAGAGTTCACAAGTATCAGCCCAGAACTCTGAGATTAAATGAAAGACAGACGGTCTTCCCTTGATGTGGGTGTGGGCTGGAGGAATGATTATTTAAAACAACCCATTGTGTGGCCTGCGCTTGGCTCCACGTCTCCTCCTTGGGAACTCCAGAACAATCTCACCCCTGGGGTCTGGAGCTACCTGTGGGCATGTGGTCCTGGCTAGAGACCACCCGTGTTCTTCTTTGCCTTCCCTGGTCCTTGAGTCAGAGGCATCAGTCAGGGTCCCAAAGGCTGATTTGTCGGTCGGGCTTAGGAAGGGCAGGGCCTGGGCTTTCAACTGCACACTCTGCGTGGGGAGCCATTGGAGGAGAAAGGCTAAGGACCTCATAAGTTGAGCATCAGTACTACCAAAGCAGAGAATTACGAGGAGCGCCAGAAGATGGGTAGCTCGAGCACAGGAAGTGTGAGCTGGGGAGAGATGGTGCCTAGACTGGAGCGCTAACTGTGGCCCAGGTGGGTCAGAATGGCTCCAGGTGGCAGCTTTCTTCTGTGTATGTGTCGGTGTGTGGAGCCTGACTCTGGCGCACATGGGCACCAGTGCTCCTAATCTGCCCAGGATTGAAGAGATCTCAAGGTTGAGGACTTCCATTTCAGTTTTTATTTTTGGAACAGGGTCTTGCTACACAGTTTGGACTCACAGTGACCCTACTGTCTCAGCCTCCCTAGTGCTGGGTTTACAAGCATGCGCTACTACACTTAGTTCAGGGGCATTAAACGTGCGATCTTGCTCTTGCCTGGCAGCACCTCTGCCACCGAGCTGTCTCCCCAACTCAGGACTTTCATTTTAAAGCCATGACAGTCTCAGGACAACCAAAATGGGCCATTCACACCACACATCTGGTGCAGCAGGCAGAATAATGATCAGGCAAAGACAGCCTCACCCTTCGACCCTGTGAGCGTGTTAGTGTATGTGATGCGTGGGGCACCCAGAACCAAGAACTTAGTACAGGTTCATCTAGTTCATGGTTTCAGAGATTTCAGCCCATGGTTTCCTGGTCCTAAGGCAGAGACCCTCGAACAAGAGAGTGTGGCAGAGTGTGGCAAAGATTCTCAGTTCACAGCAGCTGGGAAGTGGAAGAGGGGACAGGGCAGAGGACGGGGCCAGGGACCTTGTGTGGTCCCCAAGGTCCCACCTCCATGACCCTCGCGGACACATTCACAAGTGAGCTTTACCAGTTCCCTAAGCTGGTCCCGAGCTATGCAACCCCGCAGTGAAGCTTGACTGTCACATCCCATTCCTTGTCAACTTAGCATCCAAATCCACAAGTGTCAACGGTAAGTTTCATAATTCTACCTAACATGGCACAACTACCTTGCATCAATCAGAGATGCAATGATTCCTTTTCCAGAATCTCAACAGTTCCAGCATTCCTCAAAATTTCAAGTGCAAATCCTCCTCTGGGATTCAACACAAACTGTTACCCATGAACCCTTATAACAATGAGAAGATGAGTTACATTATCCCAAGGTACAAAGAGAAAACTAAATATTTATATTCAAAAAGGAGAAATAGAAGAATCAAAAAGAAAGGGCCAAACACGATCAAAACACATCAGTTCCTGAAGCCCTGCACCCAGTGTTCTTAAGCTATTGTACCAAAACGTACTTCTGACTACATAGAGCATATGTTTTCAAGAGGGATAACATTACCCTTAAAGGGGTTAGAGTTGGTTCTGGGAAGAGTTCTTACTCTTTTTAGGTTTAATGTACAAGTATACAGATGGCATATAAACAGATACACAGTGCATCAGTACTGTTAAAGTTTTATGGGGCACTGAGCAGGAAACATTGTTTTAAAAGACTCCTTCCTAGTACACGAAGGGAAAAAGAAAGGGCTGAGAATCACTTGTCCAGGGCCCATGTGCTATGCACTGTTATTTGCAAAGGTATTTCACTTGGCAGTGGCTGGGTGGTAGACTAGAGCTATGCTGAGAAACTTTGGGATTCAAACTGCTATAAATCAGGGGGCTGGTGAGATGGCTCAGTGGTCTAAAGCACCTACTTAGAACAAGCTTAGCAAAGCAGAGGGACCACGGTTCAATCCCTGAGCACCACATGCCAGCCAGCCCCGCCCCCTGGTGGGCTGAGCTGGCCACACACACACACACACATAAATAAATAAAATTTTTTTAAAAAAACTGCTATAAATTAAATTTGATTCTTCCACATAGCTGTATGGTCCATGCTCTTTATCTACAAGAGAAAGATAGGACCTACTTCAGTTGTTATTTGTAATTAATTAAAATAAATAGAGCTATAAATGTAGAGACAAGGGCCAGACTGATAGCTCAGTGGGCTAAAGCTCCCACTTAGACAGAGTGCAGTGGCCGGGGTTCGATCCCCGGGGCATGCTGAGACAGTGATGGAGACTGGGCGTGGTGGTGCTCATCTGTAATCCCAGCACTTGGGAGGCTGAAAACAGGAGAATCATTGTGAGTCCAATCTACATAGTGAGATCTGGTAGACCCTGTAGGCCCTGTCCTAAAAACAGTAAAAATGTAGAGACGTACAGTTCAGTTAATACTGACGCCCCCAGCACCTGTGGGCGTTGGCGCCAGGAGGCCCTTGGATCTCAGCACCTCCACATGCTTAGGTCCCTTATCTAAAGCAGCGCAGTGTTTGCTTACAGCCACGCGCATCAGCCCGTGTGCTTCCAGTTGTCTCTGGGTTACTTATAACACTCAATGCAATGCAAACGCAATGCAAATCATCGTCACGCTGTGCTGTTTAGGCAAAAGTCGCAAGACAAGTCTGTACATGTTCAGCGCAGAAGCTTTAAGTATTTTTGATCTGTGAATCCAGATGCGGAACCCTAGTGAGGACTCACTGTGTGTGCATGTATGTATGTTTATGTGTACATACACGCACACGCACACACACACACACACACACACAGACACCGGGAAGCAGAGAGCTCTGGGATGGATGGCCGCAGCACCAGTGGCAGAAGTGAGGGCTGTGAGGTGGGCTGCCTGGCGCCCCCTGTTGGTCAGTTGCGCTACTACAGTCGGACCTTGGTTTCTGGCACCTTCAATAAGCCGCTGTGCAGATGTGTTGTGGGTTGACTGCCCAGGCAGCAAGTTGCTTGCCTGACCGACTCGGGGGCCGTCTGTGTGTCCGCACAGACAGAGCCTGGCTTGTGACAACTGACTGTAGCACCAGCCCCTCTGCCCACACTGAGAAGTGCAGTGGGTACGGCGTGGTATGCTTTGTTGCTGCTCAGATGAGGCCGCTGTCATGATGGCGTGGTGTCTACATGAAAATCTACCAGGCAGAACACACCTTTAGACTCAGCAGAGGGGAGAGAAGTACACGGATGAGCATTTTCCCCCTTGGTCTGCTGACTGTTACGAACTGCAGCCCATTTTGTTTCCCTCTTTGCTTGGGCTGTTACAAAGCTCCCAGCCTCATTCTTGTCAGGGCCCTACCTGCTAGAATGCTTTGTGTCTTGTGAATTCTCTTCATCTCTCCTGCTGCTCTGCTGTCGTCTCGCAGGGCCAGCCTGCTCTCTGGTCACCGCACGCCAGTATTTACTCTCAGGGGAGCGCGAGTGCTTTACTTCCTGTCTGTCTGCCCCATTTCTGAGCACACTAAGGGTCTGGATGTCTCTGGCACCTGAGGATCAGGTGCACGCTGAGATTTTGACTCAGAGCACATGACCCACAGCAGACCCCTTGGACCTTGCTTCTTTGAAACATTACAGAGAGGATTAACACAGATGCTGCACCGAGTTCAGGAAAGAGAGCCCTGTTCAAAAGCTGGGTCGACAAACGCACTTTGACCATGCAATCCAGGTCTTGGAGAAATCAGGGTGAATGCACTCCCATTCCAGAGCCCAGGTCCTTGGCAGGGCGGTTTTGTACGTGCCACGGTGGGAGAGGCCAGGGCGCCGTGGGGTATCTGGGAAGGAGCAGCTCCAGGACACAACCCTTTCTGCAGAGATGGAAATAGGCAGAAGTCCAAATCCCTTACATAGTGTGGCTTGATATTTGCATATAGCCTATGTGCGCTCCTGCACGCTGCCAGTCATCGGGAGCCTAATTAAGATATTGACACAGTGTAAGTGCTGTGTAGATAGTTATTACAATCCTGCACTTAGAGAATAATGACAAAAATGCCGATATGTGTTCACTTCAGATGCAATTGTTCTCCCCAGTAGCTTTGATCCATGGTGGCTTGCACCTGTGCATAGGGAGGGGTGGCTGCGCAGTGGAGCCATGGGGACAGTGCAGGGCCAGGCGCCCGCACCCAAGACGTCTGAAGATACTTCTTAGAGCAAGGGGCATTTGAGCTAAACTTTCAAGACAGTTGGAAATTTATGCCCACATAAAACTCTACCCAATGTTTCTAGCAGATTCATCTATTTTTGATAAAAATCAGAAAGAGTTCTTCAATACATAAACTGATGTTTAAAAATAGCTATAGCTTACATTATTATTATTATCAAAGCAATAAAATAATACTGAATAAGAAGAAGAAATGGATGATCACAGCACAAAAAGATACACTAACCTAAATTCATATCCCTAAGGGAAGAAGTCACAAAGAGTCTGACTCCAGCCACAAGGCCCTGCTAGGTGTCATCGTCACAGGAGCCATAGCCCAGCCCTGTGCAGATGCAGAGGCATGTTCACCCAGGACAGGAAGTTGGGCATTACGCAAACTACAACAGAACGAATGATAAGCGATGTAGTGGGTGGGGGTGGCCACAGCGCGGGAACCTGGAGTTTGCTGAGTTGGTAGGGAATGCATACAAGAATCTAAGCACAGCAGGAGATGGATGAATTTATCACCAGGTGCCCATGGGAAGCTAGGTGTTTGCAGAGCCACACTGTTTTGATTTCTTCCCCTAAGCCTTCCCAGCAATACCAGAATATGCTTTCTGAGCGTGCGGGATCTGCAGCCCAGCAGAAGGACAGGGAGCCAGGGACCAGGCAGCTTGAGGCTCAAGGAAGAAAAAAGAAGCATGGGGCTCTCTGAAATCAGAAGTGTGTATTGGGAGGCTACAAGGTGGGAGGCCAGGACACGCTCCTGTTCTTTCTCTCCCTGCCACCCCTATGTCCCCTAATTTGGCTGAGAGCCATGGTGCAATTTGGCTGGGGTCAGACAGTGACTCCAAGTTGTCTGATCCCAAAGCAGTGTTCTCTGCACTTTAGTTTGAGCTGGATTTGAAGCTGGTGCTCTGCCTCTGTCCATCAGATGCGAACTTGACCAGTGTGAACCAAAGAGCTTCTCCCTCGTGGCAGTCAGTGCCGTTGTGGGCATGCGCAGGACAGGTGGTCCATTGGGCCTGCAGAGACTCACGCATCCACCTTCTTATGCCTGTAGCCCATTGTTACCCACATGTTCTCTTTTCCTAAGTCTGCCCAACAAAATACTCCCAGAAAGGTTGTTTAAAGTAGTTGAAGTTTGCTGTCTCATAATCTAAGATGGAGGAAGTCTGAGATGAAGGTGTCAGCAGGGCTGCACAGACAGAGAAGCCCTTCCAGTTCTCTCTCAGCATCAAGGGCTGTTGCAGGCTTTGCACCTCCTGCTCTATGGCTGCCTCCCTCCACTTTGCCTTCTGTTCTTAGCCTTCTCCTTTCTAGACCTGTTCTGCGTATCTGGGCATCAAATTCTCCTTCTCCTTCACAAACAAAGAAACCAACCCTTGGGTGTGTGTTCTACCCTAAACCCAGGATGACCTCATTTTAACTCCATTTGCAAGGATCCTATTTCCAGGTAAGGCCAGATGAATAGGAACTGAATGTTAGAACAGAATCACATGTCTTCGAAGGACATAGTTCAACTCACTACTGTACGGATGAGCCAGACAGTGTCCAGAGTGCTTAGAAGACTCACTCCAGCACACAGGTGGGAAGTAAATGTGCTTGAAAATCATTCACAAGGCCTGGCCTCCTTGGGCCACGAACCCAGGCTTCCGATTCTCCGTTGCAAGAGTGATTATCTCTGAAGGAACCTTTGGCTTCTAGATGCACACACAGCTGTGAAAGCCACAAAGACTCCGGAATACAGCAGTCAGCTCTCCTGGGGATCCTGGGGCGCTGGGGCGTGCCTGTCAGCCCAGCACTCTGGGAAGTGGAGGCATGGGGAGTCATCATTTGAACTCAGTCTGGGTAACTTCATGAGAACTTTCCCATAATTTAAAAATAAAAGAAGCTCTGGGCATCCTTTCTTTTCTTTT
>NW_004524646.1:9925011-9959524 GCF_000260255.1 Octodon degus
TGTGTGGCCAGCTCAGCCCACCAGGGGGCGGGGCTGGCTGGCATGTGGTGCTGGGGGATTGAACCGCGGTCCCTGATGCTTTGCCAAGCTTGTTCTACGTAGGTGCCTTAGACCACTGAGCCATCTCTCCAGCCCCATCCTTTCTTTTCTGATGGAAATCTACTTCTTAGCTATTGATGCATAATGCCTACCCCACAACTCTTTGATTCAAAAGAACACACATCTATAACCTTGCAGGTTTTCTGGGTTGGCACCTCAGCCTGGCCAGCTGGTACTGCTGTACCCAGGTGGCTCACAGTCTGCACCGGGAGTCAGGTGGGCCTGCACCATGCCACGGCTGGGTCAGGAAAGGGCTGACGCTGCCACATTCACAAAGGGGGCTATAGAAGGAGTTAGTCACAGGCTGTTGACTGAGAGCCTCAGGTCCTCACTGGCGGGTGACCAGTGACTGTCTCCAGTCTGTGTCACATGAGCTTCTTCTTCTTCACCAGTGGTTCATTCAGCAAACAAGGGGAACCAGATTGGGCCCTAAGACCTAAGCCAAGACCCCATCTGTCCTAACCTGATTCAGGACGTGACATCTCAATCACAAAGTCAGTAGGCCTGGCCAGCACTCAGAAGGAGAGGATCACTCTGGGTGGTGGACACCCACAGGTTGCGTTCTTCAGGCCCTGTCTTGGAGGCTTCCTGCTGGGAGGAACCACTAATACTCCCTCACCTTTCTGCAAAGAGGGAGGGGAAGATGTGAGAGACACAGCTAGGACAATCCTGACTGTAGTGAAAGCAAAGCTGGAGACTTCCAGCAAGCCACTGCTGGGAGCCTTAGGATTGCATCAACAACAGAGGATGCAGAGAGGGGACAAGCAGAAAACCAAATCCTTGGTGATGCGGTGGAGCCTCATGACCAAGCTTCAGATAAGCCAAGAACGTTCAGCCATAAACCTCTCAGGCAATTGTTCTGATAACCAGAGGCCACAAATTCTACTGATAGAAAGTTCTCACAGAGGTATGACCCCCAGATCAATATGGTCTGTTGAGCTAGAAGAAGGAACCCCCAAGGGCTTCTGTTCAGCTTGCCTTTGGTTTTGTGCTGACCCAACACTGTTCTGTGCTTTCTGATGCTTGTTGGACTTCATGGGCCTAGCGAGTTTGGGGCCAAGAGCAGCCAGTGTTGGGGTGGCAGCTGCAGCCCCATCCATAGTGTGTAGAAAACTCTGACACCAGCTGGAGCCCCAAATCAAGCAGCTGATTAGGCTAAGCACCAACCACACCTGAGCACACAGCCACACCCGCCCACCCCCATCCCAGGGACTATTCCTTTCGCCCGTTCACAGGTGGGTTTTTAACAAAATTAGTAATGAGATCTCATCTCCAAATCCCTATTCGCCGGTGGTTCGCTGAGGGGAAATCAGCCGGGCTGCTGAGAGCCTGTGTGTCCTGTGTTTTCCGATGATGCTGAAATTCTACCACCTCCCTGCCGGCTTTCCCCTGCAGCCACCCACTTGGAGGAGAGAGTGCCCCATTAACCTGTGTCCTGCCGATTTGTGGGCTGGGTGCCCCTCCCTCCCAGGGCCTGAGGACCAGGTTCACAGAATCACCCTTCACCGTGAAGCTGCGTTTGTGCCGTGCAGCCTTGTGGGCTGTTCTGAGGATCACACAAGCTGGGGTGCCCTGCCCACCCCCTCTCCTCTTTACTCAATAAACAGCGTCTAGCCTGCAGCCTAGGAGTAGTTTCCTGGTGGGAATTATGGGTGATGGAGACATACCTTCTGCTTCGGGGACCTGCATCCTTTCCCAGGTGGACACTTCCCCACCTGCTCCACTTCGCTCATAGAAAAAAAGCGATGTGTATCCCCTGGGGTCACCATCTCTGCCTTGTAGGAAAAGTGTCTGGGGCAAGGATAATAGGTAGGGTGTAGATTTTGTTTTCTTTTTTCCACCTATTATTTATAGAATTTTTAATGACTAGATAGTAATGTTCTTTTTTATTTATCCACTTTCAAATTTTAATGAAGACTTCTGGCTATAATTACCTAATTTCTACACTTAAACATACTAGACCTCTATGGTTTGCAGGGAATGGTATTTCCCTGGGATAGTATCGTGCGGTGTCGAGCCTGTGTGTCTGCACAGATTAATCAATAGGCAGATTCAATTCTATAAGCTGCAGTTAGTTCTTTAAGTTGGAGAGTCCTTGACAGAAGGAGGAATGGGGTTTACTGCTGTTCTCCTAGGAGAAAAATCTACCACGAGTTGGTTTATTTCTCCCGTTGCTGCGTGATCATTCAGGGAAACAGCTTCATGCTTTCTGGGACTGGCCTCAACAGCAGGCTTGCTCTTCCCTTCAGTGGCTTGCTGTCCTCTAGGTCTCATACATTTTACATGAAAAACATGGAGCTCAGTGCCCCCTCCCCACCCCCGGCACTGGATTCTCCAATGTGTCCTGAAGTGGTCACTTCTAAGAGGACACTGCCCTCTTGATGTGGGTTCTAGGTGAACTGGCGCCTCGGCTTCTGGGTGCAGGAACAGCAGCTTGCGCTGGTGCCAGTTTTAGGCCCTGAGTGTGCAGCCCCTGGTAGTGTTTCCCCGCATCCTCTGAGTCCAGGGTAGCAGGGCCAAGGGTAAGCTTCGGCTCCACTGTGAGGCGATTTCTTATGCGCCATGGCCCAGGTTAAGGTGATGAACTTAGTAGTGGTCTGTGGCCAGTAACGCTCAGTATTCCAGTTTCACTCCCCTGCTTCCATAGTCTCCTTTGGAGCTTTGCGTGCACGCAACTGAGAAGGTGGTGCTGGAGCTGAGAGAGGCAAGTAAGGACCTCAGGAGAGCAGCAGGCCCTTGCACAGGTGACAGGGCCCAGGTGACACCAGAAAGGGCAGGAGGTGATCCTGCTAATGGTCTCCCGCCATGCGTCCCCAGGACCCTGAGGGCCCAGAGCCCAGGCAAAAAGAGCATTTTCAGTGGTCCCAGAGGAGAACCGCTGAGCCAGGACAATAAGGCCGCTTACACTGACCATATTTTGTGTTAAAACCAAGGGAATTCCTGGTTCAGCCAAGTGAGCTTGCCCAGCCTCCCTGTAAAAAGCCAGAGGGGGAACAGAGAGGACTGCACACCGCCACAGACCCGAAGGGGCTCCTCCAGGCCTGCAGGGGCGACCAGTCACTCAGTGACAGCCAGGAGCTTCGTGATGAGGTCAGGAGGCAAGCACCAGCTGCGGAGGTGTCAGTTCTGCGCCAGGAGGCTGTTCAGGTGGCTGTGGTGGGCCGCCCAGAGGAGGAGGAGCAGGTGGGGTGAGGCACGTGGGACCAGCTTCCCGGGGGTGGACAGGGCAGAGATGCGGAGCGGGTTCAGAAGGAGCAGTTGCAAGTCTCGGCATTGCATTCAGTTTCATCCACGTTCAATGAGCCCGTGAGCTCGTTCATGCGTCTCCTGGTCTGTGTCCGCTCGCTGGACCTCGCTGGGAGCCTACTCGGCTCCTTGCAGTGGCTGTGAGCCTGTGCCTCTCCCAGAGTGCACTGGGAGCTGAGCAACACAGGAAGTCGACTCTGTCCTTCCTCGGCCCTCCTCTTCCTCATCAGCCTCCTCGGGACACCGCCAGAGCTGTCTTCTGACTTCTACTCAGCCCCATTAGTTTCAAGTGCTGGTCTTTGAAACTGACAGGCTCAAAACCTGACAGACCCAGTTCTGGGGTCAATGCTCCTGGTAGGGGAGCCCTCCCCCATCACTGTTAGCCAGGGGGTGCACAGCACATGCCAGCTAAGTAGAGGTTCCCCTCCCAATTCCTGACTTTCTGAAAATTCTAGATGACCTGCCATTAGAAATACAAAACAGCAACGACAGAACTTTACCACAGCATGATCTTCACGTCATCGGATTTTCTTTCCAGTTTTAGCTAAAACACAACCAGGTTAGCAGGTAACTGCTTATATGTGCTTACATTTTACAAAATGAAGCCATAAATTTCTGGTGTTGAGCCTTCCTTTCAAGAATGCCAATCTGCTTGTTTTATAGTCCTTTAGAGTTGGTAGAAAACTTCTGCAATCTGTAACACTTTCTCCTCCACAGTAGGCTGAAGGAACATTGGCTATGAACTTGACCAGTGAAGAAACTGAGGCTCAGGAAATGTGCAGAGCCCAAACCCAAAGAGCCACTTAACAGGAAGTGGTCCCAGAGCCACTGGACATCAAATTTCATATCCAACACGCTGGGCCTTGTGTCCTCAAGTCTTACCTAAAAAGCAGACAGGACTGCATTGACCTGAGTCCTTCAGGGGAATTGGAACACCTCCAGAGAAGGAAGCCAGTGGCCACCAGCTGGGAGAGGGGTGGGTGAGTGTCCCTCTTGTTGGGGAGGACATAGCTGCCCTGATCCTTCCTTTCTTCATTTAAGAAGTAAAGTAGTGCATTTGTGTCATGTCACTTTCTAGTCTAGATCAAGGTTGCTGACAAGGAACCATGCAGACAGGAACAGAGATGGCCAAGCCCACAGTGGTCCAAAGGAGTTGCTTGTACAAAGTAGATGCAAAGATCAGAATAACTTCTGAGAACACAGAACATTTATGTGCAGACTTAGGACAAAAGCTCAAGGCAAGCATGGACAGCCCTTGGCCCTCAGGTCCTGGTGCAGTTTGCTGGCTGAATGAGACAATTGCATTTGCATTGAGTATGCTGAGCTGGCAGTGATGCCACCTGGGTCACTGTCCCCCCCCCCCAGCTTTGTGGCCTTGTACAGATCCCACCTGGACTAAGTTGTGGGGACCTGGGATGTGTGGTGGGAGACAACGGATGTGGGGAGACAGGAAGGCATTCAGGAAAAAGTAGATGGAGGGAGATCACCTTTCATGGCCAGATCCAAAGGCCAACTGCCTGTGTTTACCCTAAATGACAACAGAAGGGGGCCAAGAGATAATTGGAGGATTGTGCAGATCAAAAGGCCAGAGGATTTGCTGTCTCCGGCAGAGGAGTTTAGGGTTGCAAAAACCAGAGCAAATGTGCGATGAGGGAGCACAGTTTGTCTGGCAGAAAAGCTCTTTTGTTAAACAGAGAAATCATTTTCCATAGAACTTGGATTTGGGGGATGATTCAAAGTCTACCCATAGAAACTGTCAAAACTCTTTTGGAAGAGTGGAACCATGTGTAACTAGCAAAGGAATAGCTCGGCAGATCTGCTGTGGAGGAGCTTGTCTGTGCTCACTACGGCAATGTGGAAGCGAAGGCAGGGCTCTGATCATGTTGAGCAGCCCCATCCGAGTGTCCAAGTGGGGACTCAAAAGTGAAGGTAGAGCCCTAGGCTCCTCCATGGCAGGAGGCAGGGTTCTCTTGGCAGAGAGGTTCCATGTGCACCTCAGGAGGAAGACAAGTCCATCACCACAGGCATGAGCTCAAGTGTAGCCCAGGATCGAGGAGGGGACATCAGATTGATGGGTGGACAAAGAGACTGTTATATCCTTCTGGGAGGCAGAGTTCTGCCAGATTAGGTCTGTGGCGGATAGCAAGAAAAAAAAGAAAGGCGTGAATAATTTGCTCCAAATACATATTTTCATTTGTTTCCTGCATTTCTAGGTGAGCTGGGTGGACAGGATAGAAGGGATGTCTGGGAAAGAGGCTGCATGCTGCCGTCTGAAGGCTGATGAGCTAAAGAGACTTGGGAGACAGCACACGAACACCAAGGCCTAGGGGGTTTGGCAGAGCCTGGTGCAGGAACGGAGAGGATTCCCACCTGGCTCCAGGGCCTGACGGCGTGAGATGGGGAGACCTTGAGCTGTTCAGAGCTCTGACTTGATCTATGGGAGTTACACAGATGGCTCTGAACGTTGCCTCCAACATGCAAGGGAGCCAGTAGGACATTGCACACATACAAGGGTCAAGATAGAGTTTGGGTTTTATAAGGATCTTGCCCGCTATGAGGTAGGGAGTGGTTGGGAAGAGTGATCTGCTAGAGGCAGGAGGAAGAGTTAGGAGTGGGTTGCAGAAGTCTAGGAAAGAAATAAAGTGCCCAGAACTAAAAGGGTGGTGTGAACAACTTTGAAAAGGTGGAAGCTGTAGGTCTTGTTGCTTATTAGATGGTAGGGTTGATACTGAGGAAGGAGTCAGTGAAGGGACCCGTTTCCACCTGGGCCTGGGCTAGGTGGTGGCCATGCCATGATTAGAGCGCACTGACCCAGGTGGAAGGATCCGGGAGTGACTGAAGGAGGACTGGGCTACAGAGTGAGCTGGAGCACTTGGGCCAGAAGGCTTTGAGGCTGGAGATGCAGCCCTGGGAATCACAATGTGCAAACAGAGGCTTGCACCATGGCTCAGCGGTGGAGCCTTGCCTGCCGTACCCCAGACCCTGAGTTCAGTCCTTAATACTATAAAAATAAAATAAACCCTTTATGACCATAACTTCAATAAAATGTGGAGCTAGTGTTCAGAGCCCGACACTGAAGCCGCAAACTTTGATACTAATGCATGAATAGGCAGCGCAGCCTGGGAACACACGAGTCTCCACGAGAGGCGAGAATGATTGTCGTGCTATTTTCCAGTTGCCTATGGCAGGCCTTAAAGAACATCAGCATGTCATGACTGGCAGAGGAAGATGGTCCTGGGAAGAACATCAGGTGAGAGAGACAGAAAGCCAAGATCTGGGAGCTTGGGGGTGCACCCCAGGGCCCAGGGGTGTCAGGAGGAGGGATGGGTCAGGTACCTGGAGTAAGGTCTCAGCCTGAGTCAGGCTTTGTTGATGTAGTGATGAAGAAAACCAAGAAGCTGGCTGAGTAGCCCGGAGAAGCCAGGCACACGGAGATGAAACAACACGTGGGTGTTGTCTTATACACGGACCTTGGGTTTGCTGCCAAAGAAGTCATAGCAAGTGCAGGGCCCTGGAAGGGCTGAGGTCAGAGTTATGGCCCATTGTGGTATGAGAAGCAAGTCCATATTGCAGGTCCAAAGGGTCTGAGATATGCAGGTGGCAGAGAAGACTTAGGACACTTGGAACTAGAGCCGAAGTCTGTGTGAAGAAGTCTTCGCTTTGCTTTGTTGGAGGTAGGGATGCTTAGAGCTTGCTAAAGAGGTGAGGAACACCATCCCATGCCTTTAGAACATTGATGGACACTGCAGAAGTGTGTGCAGAGCTGACATACTTAGCAAAGAGAATCCATAGTCTTCAGGTGTTAATGAAAGATATGTGGATGAGACTGGCTAGAGCTGGGAACCCCTGGGGGTGTCCGGGTGCTTATACTGGGCATTTAGGTGGAAGATTCTGATTGCCTGGGAAGACCAGAGGAGCACAGTTTTAGAGGTGGACAGAGGCTGGCCCACTTGGGGTAAGCCTAATTCTTTTTTTTTTTTTTTTTGGTATTTTTAGTACAAGGTCTACAGGACCTACACAGATCAGACTCATAGTGATCTTCCTGTTTTCAGCCTCCCAAGTGCTGGGACTATAGGTTTGCATAACCATGCCCAGTCGCAGTTACCATCTCAGGTATTGAACCCCAGTCACTGCGCCTGCCTAAGCAGGGGCTTTAGTCAGCTGAGCTATCTGGCCGGCCCTGAGTGAGCCTAATTCTGCAAGTTGCCTGCCAGGCCTTCCGGTTCCCAAGGGATCTTCGCCTTCTTTCTACCAGCCCTCGCTTTATTCACTGGTCATCCATGAAGCTGAGCATTAGCCCACTAAAACAGCTGGCTGAGCAACTGCTTCCTGACTTCCAAGCTTGCTCAGTTCCTGTGACAAGACTGACTATGCCTTGAAAGTTATGCATGTGGCTGATGTGAGGCAACCATCGGCCTGGCATTTTTCTGGTCCTGGGATTTGACTGTTGCAGCTAATAGCTTCTGAAGAGTCCCCCTGGCCTCTAATTGTGTCGTGTCATTGTTTATTCTGATCATTGTTTCTTTGTAAAGAAGGTCATGACATCATCCTCATGGTCACAAGGAACTGGAAGAGTGTGGACAGCCAGTCTGCTTCCTATGACTGCTGAGCACGAAAGAGGTGAACCCACTTGTGATCCATCCACTCCAAGTGATATGCCCGTAACTCGGGCAGCTTCGTGGCTTCAGCTGGTTGCCCTCAGAAATTAAACCGCAGCATGAAGTGTGTGGCCCTTTGTTTTCATTTGCAGTGTAATGTAGGCTCCAGTATGCACTCGGGGATGGAACAGGACCCCGCGGAGGAAGGAAGAGCAGAGCTGGCTCTGAGAAATGGCTAAGCCATCCATGGGTCCTGGCCTGATGCTTGTTCCTAGCTTGTTCATCCATTTCTTCCCATCACAGCAGTAAAAAGGAGGCTCCCATCTCCACCCAGAAGGGTCTAGGAGATCCTCCCATGGTGTGCTGCCCTGGCCAGCCGTGATTCCTGTCCAGGAGCCTGCAGGAATTAAGTGGTGAAAAATGCTGGGATGGATTATTGCCATTATGGCTTTCTGGGAAAATAACAAATCTAATTCCCAGGAAAATGTCATTAGAATTTGCCAGGTCTTATGATGGAGAAAATAAAATGCTCTTCCTAGAAATTTTTCGTGCTCTGTGGTTTCTAAAAGAGATTTTGAAGACTCTGCAGAGAAAGATAATACGGTGATATGATTTAGGGACCCACGTTAATTTCTCTGGTCTGTCAAATGTACGATGGACTCTTCTTAAACAGATAATAGACTGCAAAGCCCAGGCTGGTAATTTTTAGTTTCTATGAGAATAAGGGCCCTGGAATCACTCAGTTTGGGTCCCTCCTACCATTTACTAGTTGTACATCACCGGGCTCCTTCGTTCAGGGCACGGGGGCCTAATTCTGTGGACTGTACGGTGAGAGTAATGGTAGAATTTTCCTCGTGTCTTTGTGAAGAGCTTTATGTAGGTCACTCCAGGTTAAGCGCTGAGTGTGGTATTCAGCGCATCAATAGTAGCAACGATCATAAAGCTCTTCCTGTTTCTCTTCTTCTGGGAGTGCGCTGTTGTATTGCGATGACCCTTCTTGCACATTCTCCTTTCCTTCCTGAATTGATTGAGTGGTTCTGCACTCCATCTGCAGAGAGGCTCTCACGGGATGGTTTTGTACCATCACAAGGACCTCCAGTGGCTCAGGAGTTTCGCTGAGTCCTCGCTGAATGCCTGTGGCCCTGAACTCTGGTGAGGAACAGTGTGGTGAGTCGAACCGTTCAGTGTTGAAGTGTAAGGCGAGAAGCCTCCACTCCTTTCTTGTGATAATTGAAATCATTTCAATTCATTTCCTTCTGGGTTGCACAGAAATATGTTTTCAATAGTGAGCAAATCTTGGGGGAATCCACTGACCTGAGCAATCATATAATGCGTGAAGTTAATGGACAAAAAAATGATATTCATCTTCAGTTTATAATAGCATTTTCTGCTGCCGCACCCAGACACGGGGGTGGTGAGGGGTGCGACGGGAGCAACAGCCACACCACCAGCAGCTGTGCGACCTTTGTTGTATCTGACAATTATTGGATCTACGGTGAAATAAAATAAAAACCAACACAAGTTTTGACACTAAGATAAATTATAAATTATGGAAGTCTACGCTACCAAGCATCTTGTAAACAGCAGGCTGGTCTCTTAGCAACAGGCCAAGGAGAGAGCAGGTTGTTGATAGAAGGGAGAAGAGAGTATTGTTTTGCAGGGATTATTACCAGGGACCAGAACCCACATTTTAACACCTGTCACAGGCCCCTTCTCTGCCCAGCCCTTCTTTTCCCCAGTGGCCAGCTGTGGAGCAAATAGTGCCTTGGCACTGCCATCGTTGTCATGAACCAGTGTCCAGGCCCAAGGAGAGGCCAAAGGATGCAGGGACGGAAGAGCCAGGAAATGATTGAGGTGTCCAGAGTACATATAATGGGAGGTTGGCGATAAATACACATTTATTTGACATCATCTGAACTTACAACTCTAAACAGCATCGGGGCTGGGGGTACTTCTCTCTTCCCCGCCCCCAACTCCATTTGGTTTTTCTAATCTCACGTAGGGTGGATGTCATGAAGGAATTTAGACACAATTTTGACAATGTGCCAAAATGGTTTATTTTTAAATGTTGTTCCCGAAAGCACCAGAATATTAAGTTGAAGCAAATGTTGCTTGAAAGCATAGAGGGGCTATAGTCATGCAGATACCCGCAGAAGGTCTGGAGACCTCGATTACAGAGGCAGAAGGATGGGGAGACTGCTCACCTGGAAGCATTTTTAAAAGTAGTTGTGTATGTGTGTGAGTGTGTGTGCATGTACCTACAAGTGTAAGTTAGTGTTTCTCAGTTGCAGGAATCCTCAGGGTTGGGCTGGGATGAGAGGTTTTCTTTAATTAATTAGATGTTTACCTCCCCGATCTTCCCTCCGTGGTTTAGAAAACCACCTGCCCACATGTTGGAAATGAGATTCTGTGCAGTCTCTTGGAGTGGAATTTTCCTAGAAGAAAATCCTAGCATCTTAACAGCAAATGGTTCTCTCTGTGTGACAGAGTCGGCTAGCTCTACACCACTGAGGCATGACTCAAGGGCTGTACCATGCTAGCACAAGGTACCGAGAACACACCAGCCCCTAATTGTTTTTGGGGCTGCCTGGCCTGCATCTCCCCCCCCAATGTATTGACCGCCTGTATTTTATTTTTACATAATAAAAGTGGCCAGTTAAATTATGACTGCCCATGATTTATTCGACATGTCGGTTTAAACTTTTCATATGGATAAATTTAAAATTTTGAAAGGAAAGAGAAAATTGTCAGCTGCTCCCCGGGGCCTCATTTTTTTTGGGCTCCTCTGATGTCATGAATGGAGACCGGGTGCCTTCTGAAGTGATTAGCTCCCTTCCAGAGGCTGGAGAATACATTTGTGCCGGGATGCGGTCTGCCGGGATGAAACCATATCCAGGGGAAGGCCCGGCCTCCGTGGGGAAGGTGCTGCGGGTTTGTGGGATGCCTGGCAAGGCCCCTGGGTCAGAGACCTTCACAAACACAGGTCTCCTGCCCGACCCAGCCTCACTGCCACAAGGGCTCCTTCACCCCATTCCACAGACAGAACCACAGGGCCCCTCGGCGTCAGTTCCCTCACAAGCCCAAAGCCAGAGCCCGTCCCCTTCCACGAGGGCCGGCTGCAGAATCCACGCTCGGCACCACAGCTCTCCTGTCCTGGACAAGGGCTTTGCCCCTCTCCTCACATGCCCATGCTCTTCCTTTCGACCCTGATTACACTCCTAACACAAAGATCACCGTTCTTTCTCCTCTCCTCCCACTCCTCCCTCCTCCTCCACCTTCCTCTTCTTCTTTCCCTTCGTCTTCTTCTCTTGTTCCTTCTTTATCTTCTTTTTCTTCTTCCTCCTCCTCCTCCTTTTCCTCAAGTTCACCACAATACATTACCATGAAAAGGAAACAGTACCCCAGATATAATCTGGGGAGGAAACCCCCGCCACCCGGCCGCCGCCCCGCCCGGCCCCTATTAGCCCCTTTCATCTCTGACTGCAAAGGGCAGCCTGTGCTTGGCCAGAGCCTATTGTCTGTGAGTTAGGCAACGTTCAAGTCTGCAGTCCTCACCTAGAGAGCAAGCAAACAGGTCTAGTGAGTTCTGAGCTCCGCACAAGCTCAGAACCGTGTCCGGTCCTGTTGTATCCGAATGCTGCTGCGTTTCCAGAGTGACCGGGGTGTGTGTGTGAGTGTGTGTGTGTGTGTGTGTGTCCGCGTGCACGCGCGCGAGCACACAGCGGGAAGACCCAGAGCAGCGCACAGGCGTCAGAAGGCTCGCACTTACCTGAGACGGCCTGGAGCTCACCAGAAGCGCCGGCGGCCTCCCTGTCTCAGCGCTGGGAGCCGGCTCCGGGCAGTCTCTCTGGTGTCCATCGCAAGCTCACCACTGCCACGGGCCTCGTTCTTCACCGCATGGCCCTGGTTGGTCCCACCTGCATCTGGTGAGGCCGGGCGGGCCCAGGCAGAGAGCGGGCCCGCTGGCTCCCGCGCCGGCTCCCCGGGGTGGGCGGCCGAGTCCTGCCCAGCGCCTCGCCCGCCCGGGGCGCGCTTCTCCACGCGGCCGCTCCAGGCCCGCACCCCACAATGCAGCACTGCGCTGGCAGCCGCTCAGCTCGAGACTAAGCACTTGGCTCTGTTTCAACAGGGCTGCCAAGATTTGGCAACCGAGAGCTGCGGGGAAGCAGCAGGCTGCTAAACCTTTTCACATTTTTAATTAGATCCACACACCCATGTCTTTGAGCCATCATAAATATACAAATGACACGGTGAGTATTATTCAGGGTTAATAAAAAAAAGGGGGCGCGAACTCTACCAGGGCGTCTCTTATCTTAGAAAAATAAGGCACCTAGCCTTAGTTTAGGGCCAGGGATGAGCAGAGGGTAGGGGTACACAAAGCAAGGTCTAAGGGGAGGAAGCCCCGGGATCTGGGAACTCGGATCCTCAGCCTCCCAATGTCGCCCTGGCTTGGAGTTCACGACCAGGAGGGGGCATTCTCGGCATCGCTCAGCCCACAGCTGGGTGAGGGGTCCTTGAAGCCACCCCTCTCCTCTGCAGGGTGACAGCCTCAACACTGCCGCTGAGCTTGCATGTCTGCCCTGGAGAAGCGACTTTTATGCCCGGTGTTGCTTTGACTGTGTCTCTGCGTCTCCAGCTCGAGTGTCCCCCGCTGCAAAGCAGTCCCCTCCGCTTCCTCTTCTTTCCGAAAGCTCTCCCCTGCCCGCTCGGCTGCTCCCGCTGGGGGCTGGCTGCCCGGCACCCAGGGTGGCGGCACAGGGAGGGGGAAGAGGACTCCTGTCTCCACAGCCTGGGCTGTGTTGCTGGCTCAGCCGTGAGGCCCTGGATGTCTGATTTCAAAGCCTTTCACTTGGGTTTCTCGCTCTGAAAGAGCCTGGAATAGTTCTGACCCCTGGTCTTGCTGCAAGCCCAGCGTAGCAGGGTTCGATGAGAGCTTGCATGAGATTATGCATGCTCTTAATTTTAAAGACACATTAAGGAGGAAATGAAACACTTGATATGCCAGGGGAAAGTCTCTGGTCATCTAACCAGAGAGCACGAAGTTTATAAATAGGTGCATCATGACTATCAAACACAGGCTTCCCTGGGACATCAAATGCACACACACAGCACTGGTGTCCTCTGTTCACAGGGAACTCTGAACACCATCCTGGAAATCCCAGGATGTCTTGTGGGTGTTCCTCAGGGTTTGGTCTCTCCCCTCTTGTCCCTTTATCATTTATTGGTTTCCCATGGGACTTGAAAACAGACTAGTTGGACCACAGCAGCAGGCATTTGCATTGTACTTTTCCCAGAAATAGGGCAGGCAGACACATAGGGAGGATTGACCACACTAGGTATCCTGGAGATAATTCTTGACCCAGTGCAGTGTGTCTTTCGGCAGGTGAGATGGCCTCTGGCTGGTGGGACTTGGCCTTGGACCCCATAATCCTTTGCTTCCCAATGTCCCACCTTCTTCTTTTCTGTGTCCACCACACCAACTCTGGGGAATCATCTTTAACTGGGAGAAGGGAAGGCACAGAAGCTGTCCCTCCACCACATACACACACACACACACACACACACACACACACACACACACACACGTACAGATAATGGACTGGAGCCTCTGTGTGAAGGATATCCTACATGGCACTGAGAGCTGTGCTTGCTGCCACAGCCATGGAAAAAGTGACTTTGGACCCCGGCTGAGCCTCAGAGACCCCCCTGGATCCAATCAGGCTCCAGTGACAAGTGTCCCGTGCTTGCTGCCTGTCTGCGTTGGTGGCAGAGTGGCAAGCATAACTGCCTTCCTTGCTCATTACCAGTTATTCAAGCAGCAGGTAACTCTTATGAGGGTCAAATGAGGTGTACTATGGACAAGGCCCTTCTTTAGAGGCATTGGGCTGTGGCGTCAAGGGCCCTGCGTGGGATGCGGGGAAGATGAGGGGCCCTGCACCTTCCTGCCCGGCCCCTCCAGTGCCTTTCATGGAGCACGGAGGCAGGGTGGGTGACGAGTGAACACATTTAAGGCATGTGGCTGTGCTTGAGCTGCAGTAACAACCCAGCCCGCTGTTGAGCAGGAGGCTGAACGCACAGGAGGCGGCTCACAGTTCTGGGAGCTCAGAAGTGCAAGGTCCAGGTCCTGGCTCATCTGACTTCTCCCATCCTGGGCTGGACAATGCAAGGCCCTTCCTCAGAGTGAGAATCTGGGGTCAGAGGGAGCATTCTTGTGTCTACCATGAAAACATTCATCCCAGCACAATCACATCAAGGCCCTGCCTTTATGGCCACCTTTAACCCTAGTGATTTCCTTGGATGTCCCATCTTCAAATACGGCCACACTGGGGCTAGGTTGCAATGCACAAATTTTGGAGGAATAGGAATTTCCAGTCTATCCAGCAACATTTCCTATCTGATAAGAAAGCAGTGGAGTGCAGGTTTGTCCTGCACTCGCTGCGCTGCCTGCCAGCTGTGTGACCTCCCCAGAAGCAGACAGATAGCATCCTGGTTGCTCAGGGATCCGCCTGGCCAGTCAGTGCCAGCGTGAAGGAGATGGAGATGTAAGCACTGTCTCTGGTGCCCCCTCAGGGGGTGACCTTAGCAAAGTGACCTGCTGGAGTCTGCATTCTTCAGCGGGGACACTGGGTTGGTGTGCAGTGTGAACTGCAGGGGTAGTTGAACAGCTACCATGAGCCCAGCGTTTACAGCAGGTTCCCCCAAGTGATTACTCTGGGCCTCCTATCCTCCATGAGCCTGGATCTTACGGAATGGTCAGAAACCATCAAGTGTTGCAATTTCCTGCGGTTCAAGCTAACAGATTTTAACACATTACTGGTGAGTGAGATGGTGTGAGTCACTCTCTGTGCTGTGCTGGGTATCTGGTCAACGCTGAGTGTGAATAAACACCCACAGTGCTGGTGTCATGGTAGGGGTCAGGACGGGATGTAGCTCAGTAGGGAGGAGTGGTGGAAAGAACACAGACAGTCGAGTCAGCGGCTCCCTGGCTGCCTCTGCCTTGGTGGGACAGAGGTGGGAACATCTGCAGGGGCCAAGGGAAGGGGCCCCAAGCAGCTCTGCACCTACTTGATGACATGGTGAGAAGAACACATGTTGTACAGTCCATCAAATATGGATGTTTTGATCCCATCATTTAAAAAAAAAGTGTGTAGGAAGTCTTGGGCAGATCCTGAATCTCTCCAAGCTTCTTGCTTCTCACGTGGGCCTCGTCCTCCCAGGAGCCTCGTGAGCCTCATGGAGGTGGCCTGAATGCTGGTACTTACCACAAAGCCCAGGCGGGGCCCTGCTTCCCAGCACAAGTCGTGTGATTCCCATTCAGATTGAGGGTGGGAACGTTGAACAAGCGCAGAACAGATTTCAGCATGCCCAGGTCATCCCAGGGAAGCCTCTTACTACCCACCAGGGGTTGTCAGACACAACACAAAGCCTGTGTTGTGTTCCTGTAGCAAGCCATCACTGGTCCTTTCATTGGCACCCAGAAGCCAGAAAATTCACTGAGTCCTGTCCCTTCTACCATCAAAATGGGACAAGAGGGGTGAGCAAGTATGGGGACAGGAACGCCCCCCAAGGAGAAGGATAGATGCACAATGAGCACCGTCATTATATCAGAAAATTATTTTCTCATTCTTTTTTTCTAACCACAGAATGAAAAGACCCTGAATAAATTTCAAAGTCATAATAAAATGGATTTTCCTTTGCTTCTCCTGGGGATGATGTTCTGATAAACCCGCTGGAATTAAAAAAAAATTGCCAAGTAAAAACTACATTGAACCCACCCCTTTGCAGAACTTGATAGTTTAACTGATTAGACTACTTTAAAATGCTCAAACACTTACAGGAGCCCACAGTTTGCCAAATACATCCAATACAAAGCTGATCTTATAATAAAGGATTGAATGTCTCATGTCCCTGATTTGTACTGTACTTAAAGTGGCAAACGCAAGGGCTGGTCAGATGCTCTGAAACTACCACGAGTTGAAAACCCTGAAGCAGAGTCAGCATGAGCTGGGGACCTTGTACGCATGCTGTCCCCTCCAGGAGAAAATGTAGCATTGTCATTCACTTCCTTTTCACCAAAGCAAAGCGTGCAATCAACATTTGTTGAGTACTGGGTGTGTACCAAGCCCTAGACCTAGCACAGGTAAGCAAGGTGAAGTGTCCACAGCTTCTGCCTGTAAGAGCCTTGCTGCCCATGCCCAAGGCAAGGGGAAGGAGGATGGAGCTCGCCAGGTATTACCCCTGTCTGGGAGAGGGACTGCCCCTATCAGGAGCACCCATGCTCAGAACAGTGCAGCCGAGGATTGATGCCCAGGAGAGGCCCTTGACATATGAGCAATGGGAGGCACGGCATTTGTGAAACTCCTCCACGCACTTACTGTTGCTCTACAACCTGTAAAGAAGAGAAACAAAACGTAGTCTTTCTCTTTCTCTCCTGAGTTTAGGGTGCAGCTTGAAAGACTGTAGTAGCACAGAGGCAGAAACTGCAAAGAAAATATTATCTTTATTTTCATTTTAAGCAGAGGTCACCTACTTCAAAGTATTTCCAGGAAAGGGCTTAATAGACTCACGTGAAATGAATTTAAACAAGAAATGTCCAGGTAGAATCGTAAAGAGATGGAGGAGACAGATCAGCAGTGAACAAACCATTAGGAATTACTCTGTGTCCGTGCCAATTATCTCTGAGTTTCCTGGAAGCCAAGGCAAAGAGAAAGTGTGGTTGATGTAAGCTTTTGTGTGCATCTTTTTGTTTTTACAAAGAGGACAAACCCCAGATCCTCTGGGGAGATCTAGTTAGCATCATGGACAAAGCCCAAAGCATTAGCTTATAGAATAAATGCAGACCTTGTTTCTTATGCCTGTTTTTCATAATGACATGCAATAAAACGCAAAGATGCAACAAAAGCAGAGGTGATTTGGCAAAGGGCTGGATCAAATGGTCCAAGTAGAGAGCTTTCCAGGGCTTTAACTCAGTAAGAGACCTTAGCTCAGGGTAGCCCCCAATGGGAGTGGCGAGATGCACACACTTTCCACAGTCCTCCTTCCACTGCTTCTGAGATAGAGTTGGTAAAAGTTAGAGGAGACAATTTGGCCCTGCCATCATAGAGCAGTCTAGAGAAGAGGCAAAGTTATACTTCTAATTGATAAAAAAAAAAAAAAGACTACACCAGGTGGGACATAGACAAGCATTGTAAAAAATCTACCTTTTGCACTAATTGATTGGACAGTCAATTAATGAATGTAACATTTACGGACGCCACCTTAGTCATTCCCACACCTAGCCATGGTCTACTGTGGTTCCAGCTGGTGCTCACTAAGTGCTTTGTGAATTAAAATCCTAAGCTTAGTTGGCAAAACTCTAAAGAATTCCCCTGCCGCCGCCTCCTCCTCCTCCTCCTCCTCTTCCTCCTCCTCCTCTTCTTCCTCCACCTCCTTGCAAAAGCTCTCTGGTGACTGCTTATCTATAGCCTCATAGAGTTGTTTCTTGACTTCACTTGCTATTATTTCTAGAATTCCAGGTGTGTGACCTCTGAGTTCTACCTTCTTGTTTCCCAGGCTTGCTCTGGGTGGGCTTGAGGTCTGATATTGCCTTTTGCTCTTTGTTCTGACATTTTTGAAGGTCAATATGCCCACCTAGGCTCAGCAGCAACAGCAGGGGCACGGGGCGTGGGTCAGCGAGGCCCCCACGACAGTGTGTGTGTGTGTGTGTGGGGTGAGAGACCGTCAGCAAAGCTCCCCCTGTCTGGGGCTCAGGGTGGCTTCGGAGCAGCAAGATTCCATTATGGGTGGGGAGGGGAGGGCTCGCCAGGGCACCCCAGCTGTCCGGGCTAAGCCTGCCTTCTGCCTCCCCCAGCTATTCATAGCCAGCGCCTCCACTCCAGGGCACAGCCGCTGTGGTCCCCCAGACGCCCAGGGCCAAGGCGTTCTGTGATCTGCCCTGCACCCACTCTCAGCTGCCTTTAGGTGCTTAGAAATGGGTACATGTCCAGAAGTTACTCTGAGAGGCCTTGTGCCTGACCATGGATCTAACATAGCAAGCCATACTCTACCTCCCTCCCTCATTCACTTTATTTTTCTCCACAACAATTCACTGCATTTTCATCACCTGGAATTGAGCCATCTCTTCACTTAAGGTCTGTCTTCTTTACTAGGCTGTTAGCTCTCAGAGGCCTGGGATGACACAGTGTCTCCAAAACGTAGAGCCAGGACTGACGTGTGCCCTCCCGGGGACAGGTATAAAATGAATAAAAATGAATGAGTGAAGAAATGAATGAACACTGCAGACCTGAACTAAGCAACTGCTGTACTGTGTCCCTATGCTTTTTTGCTGTTGTTGTTTTGTTTTAATGAGGGGGGAGGGTCATTGTTTATCTGCTTTTGTTCAAGTCCGTATATACTCTGCCTGAAAAAGTTGCTCTGCTGACTTCCCAAGTTTTGAGTTTTGGCTGGATCACAGCCGGGGGCTGCCCCTTGAGTGGACATACAGCTCCTGCGTGCAGAATCTCCATCAGCGCATCTTACCCACGGGGCAAGACTTGTCCTTCTCCGGTTCTGTTTGCCTTGGTTCCTCCAGGGCCCAGACAAGGGCAGACTCCTTCCTCTGCATCCTTCCAGCAGGGCACAGCGCCCCCTAGCTCCGGTTCTCAGACTCCCCGGAGAGCCCACCACGGTCCCTCCCAAACTCAGAGTGATGCTCAGACTTCCATCGACTCAAAGCTCCTTCACCTTCTCTTCTCCCTCCCAAACTCAGAGCGATGCTCAGACTTCCATCGATTCAAAGCTCCTTCACCTTCTCTTCTTCATAGTATCCAAACCCAGGGCTGCAGGCGGGGCACCTGGCTGCCTGAGCTGGGACCCCGGATGCTGCCTCCCACTTGGCTTCTCTCTGGCACCATAACTTCTGCCCGTCCTATGTCTGGCATTTAAATCTGCTCTGTTTCTAGACAGCAAGCTTCTGGAGGACAGACCGGCTGTTTTCACACCTGCTCGTTGTGCATAGCTCTAGGGCCCAGCTTTACACATAGTAAGCCACTACTAAGCATGCGTTGGCTGAGTGATTAATTCAATAACAAAATGCAGGAGAAATTTTCACTTGAATGCAAACGTAAGAATACACATGGGGATATATCTCGCCACTTTCTTGCCTTTAACATTTTATGTATCTTACGTTTATAACATTTTTCTTCTGTATTTTAGGGAAGAGTCTACAGGGTGTTCAGGGTCTCACTACTAGATTGGACTCGTAGTGATTCTTCTGTTTACAGCCTCCCAAGAGCTGGGATTACAGGCACGTGCCACCATGCTCAATCCCAACTGCCGTCCCAGCATGCCCTGGGGGTGGGGCCCGCAGGTCAGGCCGGGTGATCGAAATTGGCCCCTGTGCCTGCTTGCAGGCACTTTTTTTTGGTATTAATTTGATTGATTTGATTATTTTTCCATAATTTTATTGAGAAATAAATAGCAATGAGACAGTTTCAAATCAAATTGGTAGGACAGTTCCAATAATTAGCACATTGCATACTGCCTTCCTAGTGGTGATTTGCTGTACAAGATGCAGACATGATATCCTGTTTACAAACACTATTAGAACAAATCCCTCTATTCCCTGAATTAAGAGAACGTAGCTATATATCCATCCTAACCATTTTGAATACACAGATACAAAATGGTCATTCATCTATATCCCCTTTTCTTGTTTAGTTCCATCATTTAAATATTATAGGTATGTGAACTCAGCAAAATATTCCAAAATAGTCCAGTAGTCCATAATAGTGCTGAGTCTTCCACTTGACTGGCAATGTCAGAAGCTGTTGACCTGAGTCCCCTACAGCTCAACATAACAACATGGCTTTATTGTAGGTGCTTTAATCCACTGAGCTATTTGGCTGGCCTTGACACTTATATCTCTACCAGTATATTGGCCTCCTCTTAGAGAAAGAGTAAGAATCTCTTCATTAATCATCAATCCTATATTAATTGCTATCGCTTATAGTGCCTCTGTGGGGGAGGGGCGAATTGGAGACAAAATCCAGGGTCTTTGCCTGGAGCTGCATCCCCAGCTCCTTTTAGACAGGATCTCTCTAAACCGCCTACGCTGAGCATCAGCTTGTGGTTCTCTGGTTTCAGCCACCATGAATACAGAGACTACAGGCAAGAGGCAAAGGGCCCATCTAACACAAAGTCTTCACTGGTTTTAGTTTCATATTTGTCTTACCTTATTTTGTGCCACGAAATGGCTCCTGGGCTCTGTCCCACAAATGTTGGAGAGCCCCGTTTGCAGGTGGCCGGGCCTACTGAGGAGGCGCGGGAGGAATGGGCCACCCGCAAGGCTGCCGACAAGTACTTTGGACTGCATCTTTTAAAAATCTGAAATAAGATTTGAGAGGATCTTGGCTAGGGATCAGCAAACAATTTTTTATTTTTGTCATGGATAAGAAAGTAAATATTTTAGGCTGTGCAGACCTTACAATCCTCATCATCCTAATTACTAAATCCTAGGGCTGCAGAGTGTGCACAGTCACTGACAATATGGCCATGAATGACCATGCCTGTGTTCCCAGGATATTTTATTTATGGATACTGAAATTTGAATTTCATATAATTTTCACCATGTGGCATGAAATATTATTCTTCCTTTGATTTCTTTAAACATTTTTTTTTTCTTTTCAGTGTAGGAAGCATTTTTAGCTTGCAGGCAAGGAGAAAGAGGAGCAGGACTAGATTTGCCTGGCAGCGGCCCTTCCCAAGGCCGTTGTGTCAGGCCCCCTCCCCCCAACACACACACCTTTAAACAGCTGGGAGATGGAAGGAGGAAGTCATACAAGGAAACCTGTGTCATGGTCCAGCTCCTCCAGCCCCTTCTCCAGGGTTCTAAGCAGTGCATGGATCCATCCCCGCCCTCCCACTGCACATGGCTGAGCATCTAGCAGCAAGAAAAGGATGTTTTCTGGATTGATTGATAGCAAAAAGTACTTTTTCAACCAGCAGAGGCCACTGCCAGGTCATTCTCTGAGGTAAGTGATAATCCTAAAGGATTCTGGGTAAATGTCTTGTCAGGAGACCAAATGGAAAATCCCACATTCCACATGAAGGTGAGGCCTTGCAATGGAGAGCTCCAGCCAGGGCCTCAAGGATCTGATGGGCAGATGTCCCCGATTCACACTTTTCTATTCCTTTATGCAACTCAGGACTTGGAGCTCAAGGAAGAAGAGAACAGGAGGCTTTGATTTCACCTCTAGCTGTTCCACCGAGGGGTCAACTGCAGAAGCAGGCAGGGTGCAAGTGGGCTTTGGCTCTCTCCAAAGGAGCTCCTTCCAGGAAGGTGATAAAGCCCCAGCATCCAATGCAAATGCCATTTCAAATGTAATATTGTTGAAAATCAAAGTTAATGGCAAAAGTCCTGCAATGAACAGAGTACCCGAAATGTAAGTCAAGATTTAATCCTTTATGTCTTGACTCGCCTTAGTCACTTGGCTGCAATTTGCTCCATGGATGCTGATGTTATTGAGAACAATTGATACTTCTTTATCTTGGAATTTTTTTGGAATAATTTTCAAATGTTCAAACACTGGATTTGCCAGGAAACAGTGTATAAAATCTGAAGCTGGCAAAGGACACTTCTGCCATCTCATCTTTTAAGGCATGCAAAGGACACTTACCTGACCTGGCACTTCAGAATTCACTCATAATGCACAAGTGGTGGTCTCTCTTTTGCTAGAATCCCATTAAGTTGGTTTAGCTTCTGGCACAGAAGGTATTCTACAGATGTCTCTTGAATCTATTGCCAGGCCAGGTATTTCTTTCAATTTTAAATGTTTCATGCTAATATTTCTCTTATCAAGACTCAGCACTTATGCTCATCCTGTATCTTGAAGTAATGTATTACAAGCAGACACCCACCCAAGTGTGGAGATTGTAAGTACTGTACTAAGCTCTAATACATCTCAATGGGTGTGATGCTGAGTTCTCTCTCTCTCTCTCTCTCTCTCTCTCTCTCTCTCTCTCTCTCTCTCACACACACACACACACACACACACACACACACACACCAAGAGAAGCCAGACTGAAGGATTTCGTGCAGCTCACTTGAAGTCATGCTTACTATATGTTCTGCAAAAGTAAGACCTTTAGAATATTATAGGACTGGTTTTTCTTCGCAACCTCTCCAAATACGCACATGAGAATAGCTCTGGTGCTTTCCTCACTGCCAGTAGAAAGCTCATTTCCTTTTTCAATGTCCTACACAAGTAGATGTAACTAGTTAGAGAAAATCCGAAGACACCTTCACTCTGAGATTAACCACATATTTAGAATAGTTACCAGAGAGGATGTTGAGTGTACTCAACACAAAGAAATGATGAATGTTTAAAGGGATGCAGATGTTTACTACCCTGATGCTATCATTACACATTGCATAAATGCATTAAAACATCACACCGTGCCCCATAAATGTGGTCAATGATCTTGTGTCGTGTGAATCCTTTCCCTCTTTTCCCTTGAGGAACTCCTCTGTAGTATTTTCTTAATCCAATGTCTGCAGTGACAAATGTATTAGCAAGAACCAAAAGGACATCTGCAGTGGTGACCAGCCCTTCCGCAGGTCAGCCGTGGGCAGCTGCAGGTCTCCTCGGGGAGAAGAAAGAGGAAGACACAGGATTTTAATGAGTGTGATAGTTGCCACCCTTCCTAATTCTCCCCTGACCTCCAGATTAAATCGTTCAGTCAAAGAAGCCTTTGACAGGAGCAGAGATCTTATGCTTCGGAGATCCCAAGGCTGACCTTTGCCCGTGAAAGTGCCTGGAGGTGAAATGGCGACAAGTTCAAAGGGCAGTCTAAGCCAGGGCCTGGGTCTCACTTCCTTGAGAATCGGGGCACTTGCAACCTGAGGCACTGCTACCTAATGCCCAGTGCGGCTACTGTGGGACTCTAGAACCCACTAGATGGTGTCACCTTCTTGGGACCAAATGGCTTCTGGGGTCCCACCTGATCTCCACCTACTTATTCATTTTTTTCTATTTACTTCTTTAGTCAACAACAACAACAACAACAAAAAACATTTACTGGCCATCTGTCTTGTGCCAAGCACGCCTTTATGCATAGGTGCTGTGTTCCGCATTCTTTACTTGTGGACCCAGTCCTGTTCACACTGGAAGGAGCCGTTTGGTCTTCCCGCCGTGCTGACGCCATTCAAGGAGCTTGTCTCCGCAGAAGCCGTGGCAAGGCGCTCAGATAAGTCATCGCTTAGGTCTCTCTGACAGAGTCTTCCATTTATTCTATCCCACTGAGCATGCTGAATAGCTCCCCTCTGACGACGGTGATGTGGCCTCTCCCTCCCTCCTTATTCCTGTCACTTCTGTCTCTTTGGGGCACTTACCGCCCTGCCTGCTCCCTGGGGCGAGCTGCTCTAAGCCCCAAGCTTCACCTCTCAGAGCCCAGGTCTGCAGAGGTTCATCCTTCTACCCCTGGGAAGGACCTGAAGGCAAACCAGCAGAATCTGTGAAGCACTAAGACTCCCACTTTTCACTGTAATCCCCATCTTTTTCCTCACTTTGCATAAATGATCAGAGATCAGAACAACAACAAAGTTCAAGCTTGGTTAGGCTCTGTGTACAGGACTAGTCCAGGGGGCGGGGCTACGGCCACAGGATGGGAGGGCCTTGCGGGTTCCCAGCATCTCATCTTGAGTAGACACGAATGCCCTTGAATTCGAAGGGGTGACTAGAAGCCCTTGTTTTTTTTGTTTTTTAAAAACAACTGTAAGAAATGAAATAATCTCCTGAAATGGGGCCTCTGGGAAGATATTTGCAAAGCCCATGGAGCTCTGGTTCCTGTACATGGTGGTGGGGTGGGGGTGGGGGAATGATTCAGCTGCAGACTTATGGAGATTTGGGGGCTGCCCTCTTCCTGTCCTTGAGCCCAGGTCCTAGGTCCAGGCTGAGAATGTGTCCTGCATGTGGCTTATACATTATCCTCCCAGACCACAGGCCAAGTCATCATCACCCATGTTGCACCCCAGGGGTCTTCCAGAGTCACACACCAATGAGCAAGACCTGGAGGTGATCCACCAGCCACCTTCATTGGGGTTGAAGGGGCCCAAGGGCGGTGGGCCTTGGAGAGCCGGAGACTGCTGTTCAAATCTTGGTTCCCTCATTTGCTGAGCTTTTGGCTTTGGGGCCAAACCTCGGTTTCCTCACCCCTGTGAGAAATGGCCACTAGAACTTCTCTCCCCTAAATCATTGTCAGGGTGCTGTGCAATAGACACGTGAGCCGCGGAGTGGAGCAGCAGCCCAGCAACATGGCTGCCTGAATCCTAGAGCACACTGAGGAAGGCTCTCTGCCCGCCAGCTCTGCTAGGATTTCCACCTCTGCTCATCCTGGCTGGGCTCCAGGACAGTTCTCCCTGCACTGTGTGACCCACATTGCTGTGTCCAGCCTCCCTGCACCAGCCCGCCGTACCCTTTCCAGGAGCGCCATCCCTGCCCACCTGGACCAAGCTTCCGGTGTCTGCTCCTACAGGAAGGGACTTTTCACTAAGGTGCATGTTTTCCTGAATCTGGGCTGAAGACCCACAATCTTTTCTGAAACCTACAACATTATGCATAGCATTCAGCCTTTTTAATCCTATCTCACAGCTCACTCAATTGCAGGTACCCAGAGTGTGGGGACTTTACCCTTTCTGTCTCAGTGTCTCCCCAGACACAGAGGAAGCTTGCCAGTCAGGAAATAGCTCTATCTTCATATCTTTGACCTGGTCGTGCTGAATATCAAAGCAATCTTCAAGCTCAGGAGCTTCCTGCCTCAAAGGATGATGTTTTGCGTATCTTTATGTCAATTCTGTGCACACAGAAAGTCTCCTGGCTTTCTTTGTGCTGGGCCTAGACTGGAGATGGAATTCCACTCTGGCACTCGACCTGCAACAAGGCAGGGCCCACTGGCCAGCAGTCCCTCTGCCCTGCTGCGAGGGGGCTCCTGCCACCCTGCTGACATAGCTTACCATGGTACGTAATACGATCAAATGTCATTTGTCAGAAGAGTGGATACCGTCTTGGGAGGGGTGCTGCATACCCCGAGGAATCTGGCAGGGATGTGTGATCATCGTGCATGGAAAGGGGTGGCCAGCATTTAAACACAGTATTAGAGTTTGCCCAAGTGGTTATTCCTACACGCGTTTACCTCTGAGGCACTCATGGGACACCATGAAAATGAAGCCAGCTGATGCCACTATAAATAATGTCCCTGAAACCCAGAGTCTGACAGTCATCAGGGTCTACAGTGAAGAGACTGCCCCGCCAGTGAGAACGTTGGCCTGTTAGGAAGAATCGCTCACGGGTTCTCCGAGTTTAAGTACTAGGAATAAATGTGCCTCCTCTTTTCCACCCTTTGCCTGTGAAGCACTCTTTCTTAATTCATGGCCCAGAAGGAAGCTCAAACCTAAGAGACGGTTCACCTCAGAGTTATACAGAGCTCTATGACAGGATTTCCAGAGTCCTCGTGCCTAGCATCCTCGTTGTCACTTTCACCTTCACTTACCCAGAAAAGGCCTTACCCGGCGGTATTTTTCATGAGCTGCTTTACAAACATCATTCTGAATATATGCACTTCGTTCAGGTATCTCCTCTGAGGCTCTTCGAAGTGCGTCCTCCTCCCGCTGGCCCTTCTTGTACCCTTGCTCAGTGCTTTAGCTTTGCCTTGAAGGAGTAAATGAAAACACATGTGGGAGACAAATGACTCCTTGTCCTTCCAAATATGCCATGAACTGCCTGATCAAAGAGAAATGAGAAAAGTCACTTTCCAGACAGGGCCCCAGGGGTTCCTGAACCCAGCCTGTCTCTCTGGGGCCAGGAAGGACAGATCCCCATGTCTGCTCTGGCTTCCCAAGGCCCCTGCAGCCCCAGCACCTTTGCCCTCCTCATCAAGGAGAGGAAACACGGGCATAATCTTTTCTGCGTGGAGGAACTGTGGGAAACAGTATGGCACTCAGAGCCTGGCCCCCAGCAGGTGGCCCTTTCATTTGACAGGAAAGCAGATAAAATTGCAAACGCCTGATAGGTATGTCTTGTAGGGCCAGACGCTGGGGACACAGGACTGGCCTATTCCCCAGACTTAAAATATGAATAGTGAGTTCGTCACTCTGTGGCCCCCAGCACGATGGGCTCTACGCTAGGCTGACTGCTGCGTGCCCCAGCCACGGCCTTGCCTGGGTCCCTTAGATGGAAGCCAAACCCTGGAACGCAGGTTAGAAGCCCCGCCCCCTTGTTCTCCACCTGCTGAGCTTCTCCCCGCGCAGGGTGGCCTGTTCTCACTCAAGAACAGGGTCTTTGCACCTTCAAGACAATGCTGATGATGCTGTTATTACTAAGAGTGACGAGGAAAATAAAACAAGCCAACATGGCTAAACTATGTTCATCCACCTTATTCAGCTCCAGACAAATGTGGCGGCCTCCCTCTTCATCTTGGGCGCAGTAGGTGGCCCCTGTGTGCCACCCATGCCAGCATCCATTGTTGCTGTGCTTAGGAGTCCGTTCTCCTGATCAGTGCGTCTTATGTCCTGGAGACAAAGATAGTGCTCTGCTGGTCTCCCGACGTTCACCCCGAGCCCAGGGGCTAGTGCTCAGGACCTGCGCAAGGACGGCGTGTCACGTGAGAGAGGCGGGGCTCCTGCTGGTGCTAACAGTGGAGACCGCTGGCAGGACCAGAAGCATCCACTCTGCGCCCAAGGTGTTTCCATGCTTAGGTTAAGGGCAGGCAGAGCGTCTGGGCGCTTCCCTCTGCAGAAGGTCCCAAAGGTGGGGACTGAGTGTTCACCGCTTGAGTGAGCCTGGGAATGGCTACCCAGGGCTGAGAAGCCGTGGTCTGGAGCTGAGCACCGCAGCGCAGCCGGCAAAGACGGGCTGGGGGATTCGGTGAAGAGGAGACCCAGTAACAGGTGGGGCTTCAGAAACAGCTGTAATGGCCTTGAGCCCTTCTCACTCTGAGTGCAGGAAGCTGCAGCGGGTAGAGGGCAGAGACAAGGCAGGATAAGGACAGGGAGTGAGTGTCCTCATGGTACAGAAGAAGGGTATCAGAAACAACGGCCGCGCAGCCCCTCCCCTAGAAGTGTAATGGGGGATGAGTCTATAATTTTAAACATCCTTAGTCACACTTTAAAAGAGCGTAAACTGAAACAGGTGAAATTAAGTTTAATGATGTATTTTACATAACTTGATTTAGCCACAATATTATTATTTCAGCCTGAAAAGCCTTATAAAATTATGAATGAGATGGTTTTACTTTCTTTTCTGTGCATGTCTCAATTCAGACCAGGCCCCTTTTTATTGCTCCAAAGCTATGGAGGCTCAGGACCACTGTGCTGATGACTTGGTGGGGACATGGAGGATCACTGTTTTCCCCGTAGCAGGGATGAAGCTGAAGGCTTTCACACCAAGCTGTGTTTCAAGCCTTCCCTTACTTTCTTCTTTGACAGCAAGTCTGACTAAATCACTAAGTTGCCTGTGCTCTTAGCTTGCCATCTCCCTGTCTCAGCTGCACAGAGTGTTGGGATCGCAGGTGTGCACCACCGCTCCTGGTTTGAGAAGCATTGTTAATGATGACATAGGGACCTTGAGTAGGGCCCACATTATGGAGGAGACTTCTGCCCTGCCTGCTCCAGAGCCAGCCTGACAGGTGCTGTGTGATCTCAGATGATTGCAGCCTCCTCCCAGTGGGGCTGAATCCGCACAGGCAAATGAAGGACTGCACAAGACAACAATGCCTCTTAGAAGTCCTCATCCACGTGCAGTCTGTCTGGTGACCTTCACACTTAGAACTGACAGGCTGAACTGCAGCTCGGGCACGGCACTGAAGGTCAAGTTCACAGCCTGCCTAGATCTGAGGTGTGAGCTGCCCGCTGGCTCCTGACCCATGACTACAGGTCCTTTACTCATGATTCCTTGGAAAAATCACTGGGATGCTGGCTTATGTGTACGTACAGCAACTGTTATCTAATGAGCTGCGTGGATGGCCAAGTGACCGAGCCAATGGCCTGTGCGCCATGCCACTGCCTGCCCCCTGGATTTTCAGGTCGTTCTTCATTCTGCTGAAAGTGGGAGGAGAACACATCTCAGGCGTGGCTCTTCCTTCTACCTGTTGGGTTCAGGCATTCACTTCTCATTCTCTCCACATTAAAAGATAAATAAATAAATAAATAAATAAATAAATAAATAAAGGGAAATAAATGAAAACTCCGGGCAGGCAGGCTGTTACTGGAGAATCAGTCATCTTAACAGGAGCTGTGTTAAGTCAGTGTCCTCGCCAGGAATCAGGGCACACTTCTAATGCACCCAGAAGCCACCTGGTGCTCAGCAGGGCTTTGTGCTCTGCTCCATCCCCGGACCAACCCTGATCACTCTCCTCTCTTGCCATCCTCAGAATGCTGATGTCAGAAATCCCACAGGCCAGGACCCTGTCCGGCGGCAGAGCCTCGAGCAGCCTAGCTCCACGGTCCAGGCTGAAGCCTCAGTTTCCCGCTCAGCATGCGGCTTTGAGGCAGCTTCTGTTGTCTTCCTCCCAGACGGCTCCTGCTCCATGATGTGCTGGGAACCTCAGCACCGTCAGGGCTACAAACAGTCAGGAGGGGTGTAGCAAGCACAGGGATGCTCACATGGGAGCTGCGGTGCGGAGCTGTGGGCACCAAGAGAGCAGAGCAGCACACCGCATGACCAAGGTAGCCCAGGAAACCACAGGCAAGGGCTTGTCACCTTCCTGCAGAGGAGCCAGCTCACCAAATATTAACAAAGAAGGGGCCATTTCCCTGAGAAAGTCATGAGAAGACACATGGCGTTTTCCTTTATGCCATGCGGCAAAGCACCACAGATCTTCCTTTCCTTTCATCCGGTCTTCGAATTCCTCTGACTTCTCCTTCCTGGTCTTTCCCTTGCAATGGCCTCTGCGTGCTTTGGGTCTGCTCTGTGTGCGCTTGGTCACTATTTAGGGTAGCATGATGGCAGAAGAAGTCACTTTTGAGTAGAAAGCTGTTTGCTGGATCCCTGTCTGGATGACTTAAGCAAACGTCACACAGGTGTGGGCTTATCAAGATGGTAGATTTGTGGCTCCTGATATAAGGAGCTGAGGAGCCCAGCATCTGCGGAGGAAGCCATATAGGTGAGGAGGTGTGGGAAATGAAGGAAAGGACTTTGAAAAGCACAGAGCCCAGACCCCAGTGTCGAGCTTGTTGAAGCCATCAACGGGAGATGTAAAAGAACATTGCTAACTGAGAGGAACTCTAAAGGACACCCAAACGTGCGCCTTGGATGTAGGAAGAACTGCCTGGCATAGGCTTGTGGAGGGGCACAGAATGTTCCGGAAACTGCACACGAGCCCATACTGCCGTGATCACCGTGTTTATGCCAGTTAATTTCAATTGTAGTTGAACTCCTATATTAAGAGACTTTTGGAGAGGTGTGAATCATGAGGCTGCTACATTCCACCCAAATGGGTTAATCCACCAATGCAGTGTAGGAAATAGGGCCCACTGGAGGTCCTGCATCACTCTAGACGCGCCCATGAGGGCTGGCCAAATAGCTCAGCGGCTAAAGCACCTGCTCAGACAGGCCCGGTGACTAGGGTTCAATCCTCAGTGTGCCGCGCCCGCCCAGTCCCTGGGGTGTCCTGAGAGGGCAACTGAGACAGGGCGTGGTGGTGCACACCTGCGATCCCAGCGTTTGGGAGGCTGAAAACAGGAGGATCACTATGATCTGTGTAGTGAGACCGTGTACTAAATACATTTTTTAAAAAAGGTGTGCCTATGATAAGGGTACCCAGCCACGGCGAAGCAAGCAGCTCTGCTCTGTCATGCCCTTTGCCACAGTGGCCCTGCTTTGGAGCCAGCTGACCATGGCCTGAAATCTCTGAAACTGTGAACTACACAAACCACCTCCCCTTCCCAGCTGTACACGTCAAGCATTTTGTCCAAGCAACAGGAAATCTTTCTAGTATAGCATCCTTTCCAGGAAGGAAAGGCTCCAGGAGGCAAGGGCGGGTGACCAGGTTAGAGGAAAGCTTATCGGAAATGTTAACACCGTGGAAGTTGATCTTCAAAGTCGTGAGAAGCTCCCAAAGGATTTCAGGCTGAGATGGCTTCGTGATCTCCATTTTTAAAAGATAAATCTGCCTACCACATTAGGAAAGGAGTGAATAAGGACAAGGTGTGAATCTGCAAGCTACTTTGGTGGTACAGATAAGAGACCACTTTTGGGGCTAGAGGGATAGCTCAATGGAATAAGTACTTGCCTGGCAAATTCAAGGTCATGAGTTTGATCCCTGGTACCAAAAAAAAAGAAAAGAGAAAGAGGTCATTTTTGCTTCATAAGCCCAGCAGCTAAGGTGGGCGAGGGGCTGGCAGACAATGCAGGGATGTCCCTGGTAAGCACGGGAGAATTGTCTGTTCTAGCTGTGACACACACAGAGGATATTTCCAAATTACAGTAAGATGTCACTCATCAGACTTGGCTTTCTGTGATGGCTCAGAGGGTGGCATCCATGGAGAATGACTGAGTGGAAGCTGGGATTTCTCAAGTCCCCAGAACCATCATGCTTGCCCTCGCTACCCTGAGCTTCACTGTGGTCAACACCCACACAGCCCACAGAGGGTGCAGTCATCCCTTCTCGGGCTTTTGCCCCTGTTTCTCCTGCTGTCTCTTGCCTCTCCACTAGGATGCAGGGACGCTGAACTTGACTTCTTCCGTGATTAGTAGTGCCAGGTTCAAATTTATTAGTCTCAGGAGCAGAAGGCTAATGAGTTAAATGCCCAGATTTAATTAAGCCACCTAATGGTTTCAGCTTGCATAAATTCTCACCTGATCAGTCCAGCATCCTTAAATACATCACCACTGGCATGCCACTAGAAGACAGCAGGCTGTGTCCCCAAACACACAGCGGGTCCCTGTCCCTGAGCCCTCAGCTTACATGCAGAGAAAGAACAAATCTGTCCTCTCTCGATAGCACCACCTTTGATCAGCTCCAAGGTGACAGTCTGTCAAAGACTGTCAATGTCTGGTGGAGCCAGCTGCTTTCCGGAGCAGGTAAAGTTACACTTCAGCAATCTATTATTCTGCATTCTGCAGGCCTGTCTTATTCCCAGAGAGGAGGTCCACTGCAGTGAACTGATTCGTGGTTTGAGTGTCAGAAACATGATTGAGTCGCTTACTAGCTATGTGATCTCAACAAATTATTTAACCCCCAGAGCTCTTGTGCTCTAACCCGTGGAGCAAGCATGCAATACCAATGGTGTCGGGATGCTGTGGGAGCTGAGGAAGTGCCTGGTGTGACATACAGAGCCTCCATAGCCTACTCTTTTTGTTATTATCATCAACTTAGCTTAGACATCAGAAGAGGGGCCTGGATAGCCAAGGCACATGGCTGCAAATTGGCAAGAGAAGAAAGATTTGGGGACCCCAGTAACAGTAATGTGACATTTTGCCCACTGGTCCAGAACTTTGCAAACAAGGTGGCTCATCTTTGCAACCTTGGCAAAAGCTGAATCTGATGAATTTCTTAATTCAAAATGGGGACAGTGAAGGTCAGGGATTTGAGGCTGTTTGCTGAGACTCACAGCTAGCAGGTGTCTAAGAAAGGATTCCAATTCTAGTCCACTGGTGAGTTTGATTACACACAGACCTTTCTTACTTGGCATTGCTATTACTGAGGCCAGGAAAATAAAAAAAAAAAAGGAAGAAAAGGTGCATCAGTAGATAATCAGACAGGATCACCGGTAGTCATTTTCCTGGTCAGCAAGTAGAGCAGAAAATTATGAAAAATGGAATTTATTTTCATTAGCACAGTTTTTGCAGAAGATAATGATTATATTCCTCATGCAGATTACTCCATGGACACAACACATCTTTTTTTCATGCCCTTCCCCTTCCCTTCTTCTCCATTCCATCTCTTGATTGATCCCTTTTCCTTTGGAGCAAGACCTATCTCCGGTCTTCTTGTTGTCTTTCTTTCTTTTTGCTCTTCATGTATATATTGGTTTTCCCATATAAAAGAAGCCATGTGACATGTAAGTGTATGTCTGTCTCTGTTATGGCTTCAGTGTGTCTCCCGAGTGTCATGTGCTGGAAATTTCACTCCCTGTTCAAGCACGTTGAGAGGCGGGATCTTTGACAGGGTGCTTTGGGTATGAGCCCTGGTGAATGTCACTGCACTTGTCACCAGAGTGGGCTGGTTATCTTATGAGTGGGCTGCTGCTGAGAAGGTGAATTGGATCTGTCATTGTCCTCAGCCTATGCTGTCTTGCCCCTTGACATCCACCACAGGGGGACGTAGTGATGAAACCCTTGCAAGGCATGACGTGTACCCCTTCATGCTTGGGATGCCCACTCTCCAGGACGTTAGGAAATAAATATCTGCTCTTTGGAAGCAACCTGGTCTTCAGTTTTCTATAATAGAAATGCAGAATAGACTAACACAGGTATGATTAAGTACATACAACAAGCATGGCTGCTCACAACACTCTTTCAAAGATTTGCTGCAATCCTAAGGCTATCTCTGATGCTTGGCTCAATAAAGCTCATCCTCAAGGACTTTGCTGAATAAGAAAATGACTTCACAAAATATTTAGAGTCTAAGATAGAAAGTTCTGTGGCACAGTGTTGGCCACATAACACACCCAAACTTAACTGACCATTGAATCAACAAAGCATTCAAGAAATAATGAACAATGTGGTGGTCAAGTGTCTAGAGAAGGGGGTTCTGGGCAATATGGGCTTTCAAGAGGCTACTTATTGGTCTCTGCAAGTAGGCGACTGCCAGGCTTGATCTCCCCAAGCTTGTCCTGAGATGGATACACTTAACTTTCTTGAAGCAGCCAGATTTAAGGTATGCATGGTACCTGCATATAACAAGGAAGGAGAATGTTGACGGCTTTAGGTTAGTGGGTCTCAAGTCCGTGTGTCAAAGCCTGAACCTCCAAGGAGATGTTGTTAGACGGTGGAAGTTCCAGGGTATAATTAGGTAATAAAGGGGGGCCTCAGTGAGCAGGATGGCTTTAGTGCCCGTATAAAAGAGGCCCAACGATACTTATCTGCTCTTCACACATCAAGAAAGGACACAGTGAGAAGCAGCTGTCAGGGAGGAAATGGCCCCTCACCAAACTGAATCCACTGATGCCTTGATCGCATGCTTTTCAATGTCTGGGACCATGAGAAATAAGTTTTCAGGCCACCCAGCTCAGAATATATTTGTTACACCAGCCTGAATACCCTGAGACAGGGAAAGCCCAGTGGAGGAGCATCCTACTCAGGAGGGTGTAGGAAACTTTCCCAGGCAAGATGCTGTGTTAAGAACCACTTTGTTCTCCATAAAACTGCCCTTTAGGGATCTCTCCAGGAAGGCGTTTGGATGGTCCATGAGGAGCAAGAAACCTGAGCCTGAGGAATTGCCTGTGACTGCAAGCCGGGGAACAGCTGTCTCCAGCAAGGATTCAAGGGCAGAACTGTGCATCACAGTCAGCAAGCCCGTGCGGAGGCCTCGGGATGCCCTGGACGCCATGTCTGCTCTTGAGGGACCAGAAGCAAGGTCATTGCAGGCCAGATGCTGAAAGCCACGGAGATCTGGTGAGTTGACCAGTGACGGACCAAGTGCCTCTGAGACACAGGTGCAGCCTCTGTCTCTCATGTGACATCCCGGCAACTGAGTGACCTGAGTTGCTGTGACAGAGAAGGGAGCCCAGGCTAAGTGGTTGCTTAACTGCCTGTGGCATGCAAACACCTCTGAGTGATTGATGCTGAGTGTAATAAAAATGACAAAAGTCACACAAACACACACAACCACAACTTGTGAAAGGAGTACTAGTCCATATCTCTGTGAAGAAATGCCAAAAGTACTCTGAGCATTTACACTGCGCCGGGGTGGGCCTACCTCTGCCCAATGAGTATTGTAATATACCTCTTTCTGAAATATGACTTTGCATTGTTTAAATATCTACATTCCCTCAAATTTTGAGCTCACCCTCCAGGATGCATTACTTTGGGGGGCTACGAAGCACCCTCCCCCTTCCCAGAAGGTCGGACGCATTCTCCTCACCAAGTTGCTAGACGCCCCACTGGCAAATCCCTACCCAACTCTGATGCTTACAACCCTAATAGATTTTTTTCCTCTAGATGCCATCTGTTCATTAAAGTCAACATTACATCTTCCTAGCCCGGAGAGCCCCAGGCAATCCTCAAATTTTGCTGGACTGGAGAAAAACAGCCATAAATTTAAAGTCCAAAGTGTGTCGATCACTCAGAAAGAGAAAAAGAAGAAATGGAAGGGAAGGAGTGACTGAGCGAGGGAAGAGAATAGAGAAAAATGTCAACGTAACGGTTCTCTGGACTTCTCAGGTACCGCGGATCCAGCTTTGAAGATGATTCTGCAGACACTCAGCCCTGCATCTGACACTTAGGATGCTCTTCCCTGTGTTCAGAGACTGCCTCTGTGGCCTGTTAGGCAGAGCTCATGCCTTTCTGTTCCCTGAAAGGGCAGACTCCATTGTAGAGCTGCAGATAGTGATTGTGGTCCTGTTTGATGTGATTTTCCTCTCCTCCCTCTCCCTC
>NW_004524646.1:9959785-9960406 GCF_000260255.1 Octodon degus
TCCTCCCCTTCTCCCTCCCCATCCCCCTCCCTCTCCCTCTCCTTCCTCCTCTCTCTCTCCTTCTTCCTCTCTCTCTCCTTATCCTTTTCTTCCTCCCTCATCCTTGATTGTGGACATTCAGAAGTTGGGCCCAGGTACCTCCCAACAGTATCTTCACACATATTTTTCATAGAGAAGCTTTACTTAGCTGGAAGAAGGAATGATGTATTGGTATCCTTTGCAGAAGAGTGCCAGGCTCCTGGAAACACAGCCTGGCACACGCGTTTCACTGCTCGTGCCTCTGGGCCTCTTGGAGTCTCCTCCCTCCCTCTTCATATTGAAACATACAAACCAGCCTCTTGCAACAGGAAACAAACCTTATCCCACTGTCAATCTCAGGACTACTTTCTGTGTCAACCGCCAGGGATGCAGCTCTGTGAAGACAGTGAAGGTGGGTGAGCTTGGTGCTGAGGCCTGCCCAGCCAGGTGCCACCCCAGTGCCAGCAGCATCACTCCTTACATCTGCACCTACTTTCCTAGAAGGTGATAAGTTCAAACTTACACAACAAGGTAAGAAAATGCCAGGGACAGAATGTTCATGTCTCTGCTCTAGATGGTATAATATTCAGACTCTTTTTTTTT
>NW_004524646.1:9960826-9962102 GCF_000260255.1 Octodon degus
TGTGGTGCTGGGGGATTGAACCGCGGTCCCTGATGCTTTGCCAAGCTTGTTCTAAGTAGGTGCTTTAGACCACTGAGCCATCTCTCCAGCCCCAATATTCAGACTCTTAAAGGCTTATTTCCTAGGGAAATTAGAACACCATGAATTATCTGCATAAATCCAAGTAAGGAACTAAGAGAGATGATGTGTTTATTTATATACTATTGTATTGAGACCAGGAAACATTACCAATACTACCCCAGGGAAAGAGCCCAGAACTGTCCATGATGGGACTAGAAGTGCTGCTAGGTAGGCAGCTCACACAAAGCGGTGCATCAGAGTGGCTGGGAAAAGCCCCGTCGAATCTACTCAGGGTCCAAAAAAGGTATGCGAGTGGCTAGAGTGTAGCTCAGACGAAGAGGTGTGCCTGGCAAGCACGAGGCCCTGGGTTCAACCTCTGGCTCCAAAAACCTATAAATAACAGTAGGAAGTGTTCAAAACCTGCCATGGCTCTACGTGCCCTGGCTTTCCTCACCACAGCCTGTGTGCCCGTAGCACCCTGAGAGGCACAGTGACCCAAAGGACTTCCCAAAGTGCACTTGCCATTAAAATATTTCCAGAGTTCACCCCCAGATGAGGGACGCAGATGTGCTTTTGTCTGATAAAGACATCTGCCCTCCAACCTGCTTTATCTATCCGTCCACAGTTCCTAAGTCCCATCAACTCTTGTAGACCAGCAGCAGCTTGGAGATGTCCAGGAGAGCTACAGGCAAATGTGCGGTGAGGTGAGCAATACCTGCGGGCTAGAGGAGACCTTTCTCTATGGAAGGAACCCAGTTCTTGTAACGAATGACTCAGTCATACATGAATGCAAGTAGCACACACATGCACTGGCAGGTGGACACACATGTGTGTGCATCCCGGCCCGCCATCTCTGAGTCTACACCAGACACCACTGTTGTCCCTGCTCGCCATCTCCCTGCCTGGCTGAACCAGTGGCCTCCTCAATCAACCCGCAATAAATAAGCTTTACCTATATGTTCAACACTGATGGGTTTCTACCTGGACCTTAATTTATTAGAAAGCAATGCGGTTGTAGCTAAGGGGCCACGCCGGCTCAAGGGTAGTTTCGGGATAAGTAAGCTCTGGAGATCTAGTACTAACACAGTGACTGTGGAAAATAATATTCGGCACACTTAAAAGTTGCTAAGAGGTTAGAGTCTGAAAATTCTCACCACATAAAATGAGACGTGTATGAGTTGGTAGATGTGCTGAATTTAATCATTTCACAAGATAT
>NW_004524646.1:9962607-9973313 GCF_000260255.1 Octodon degus
GTGTGTGTGTGTGTGTGTGTGTGGCCAGCTCAGCCCACCAGGGGGCGCGGCTGGCTGGCATGTGGTGCTGGGGGATTGAACCGCGGTCCCTATGCTTTGCCAAGCTTGTTCCAAGTAGGTGCTTTAGACCACTGAGCCATCTCTCCAGCCCCTCAGATGACTTTAATTGCCTCCAAATACACAGCAGCAGGGCGCAATCTAAGCACTATGGCAATTGCACCGCACTGGCATGGTTTGCTTCATGCATTTGGTACTTCCTGTGCAGCGGATGCTTAGTGATGCGAAGGAAGCTTGGGCTCTCACCAGGAAAGTGGGCATGGTGACACCCATCCCCTGGGGATCTTGTCGAGCGTTCATGCTGCCCAACATAACAGAGGGCTCTGGTCAGGCTGCCTTTGTGTTCTTCCTTCATACCTGTTCTCTTATTCTCACAAAAGCACAGGCTTCCCTGGAGCCTGAGTCAAATCCATTTCTAATCATTCCTCCACCACGTTGCGGAGAAGGAGCATAACAGTTCACAAATATTTGTAGAATGAATGTGTAACGACACTGCTAGTCATTTCCAGCTTCGCGTTCACCACCTTCCAAACCAAATTGGGTTTTCAAGGTTCCGTCTACCAGCACGTGTGATGTGCACTGTAAAACAAATTGAATGTAAAAATATGGGGAATTTAGGCAGAAGTTCTTACGTTAGTTGGGAATGAAATGAATCATATCAAATTTGCGGGACTCTATCCATGAATTATTGGTGAGATGGGCAGTAAAATAAATTGAATGTTAAAGTAGGGGAAAATTAGGGAAAGAGCCTAATGCATCTTAGTCACAGAAATCGGATCTCTTTGCACATGGGCGTGCAAATGGGGGCTACCCCTGAATAATGACTGCTGTTGGCGGCTTCAGTTGTATTATTCTTAACCCCTCCCCCAAGATTGGATTGGAGTCTTGAAAGTCACTCTTTGCGCACTTACACTATTTCAAAACATCTGCTGCTCTGGGGTTCAAGCTGTGCATTAGGGTTCTGAGAATTTGCAGAGAAATTTCAAAGCAGATCTCCTGTCTGAATAACTCAGTGGGAAATGCAGCGGAGGCCTGCTCTTTTATGAGACTGCTTGCGGCTGTCCCAAAATGTTTGCATCCCCAGTTCCTTTGCAATCGCTTTGTCTTGCTATTTCTTGCCAATCTCTACTTCTGCTATTTACATTTCCTTAGGGACACTCGAGTCCAGCTGAGTCGAGGGAGCCAGGGTAGTTCATCTGGGTCTCCTAATCTTAAGCTTAAAATGAGTTTTTGTAGCTCTAGACCACCCACTGCCCTGGCTGAAATTGTCTGCTCCCTGAAGCTCCCGTGTCCACCCCAGCTGACATCCCATCATGCTCAAGGCATGCAGCTGGGCGCCCTCCTGACATGTCCCTGAGCCTCTCACCCTAGCCTGGTCCCCACATCTTCGCTGAGCTCTGGTGGGGAAGCCGCTAGACTCTGGGCCTTTGCTTGTCCTGCCCGCCGCAGATGCCCAGCCTCTACGTCATGCAGCTCCTTGCTGCCAAAGGCCCAGCCAGCTCTCAGGCAAGGCTTTGGGAGGGAGACTGAGTCCCGGGCCCCTGAAGCTGACTTGCTGTAAGGACGTGGGTCAGAAGAGGCAGGCCACAGGGGGGTGGGACCCGGAAGGTGCAGTGTCCCCTCCCAGCTCTTCCCTTCACTCTCTGCTTCCTGACCTCTGTGAAGTAAGCAGCTTTGCAAAAATGTGTAAGCATTCTACAGCCATCTTGGGGAGTGGATTCCTGTGTACAGTGAAACTTGCTTCCTCTTTCTTTAATCCCTTCCTTCATCCTGCCTCCCTTCTCCTCTAACCTCCCTCTCCTCCTTTTCATTCTTCCTGGTATCATTCATCTTAGCCCATATTTATAGCATATAGCATTCACATTCACTGCAGTGAAGGTAGTAGGCTCCTGTTCGTGGCCTCTCTTTCTTCTACTTATCTTCCCTTTGGCTCTTCCGCACCCCACGCCTTTGCTCTCTGTACCCCTTCCCATCTATAGGCCAGCCGTCCACTAGGCTCCCTCTATCCGTCCTCCACTGACCTTTTGCTTGTACTTTTCTTTGCTCCGGTGAGAAACACCGTATGGCGTTTAAGTCTATGTGTCGGTGCATTTACCCAGCATTCTAGTTTCCAGCTATACCTGTTTTCTCAGCTGCCTTAAGCTTGCCCTCCTTTACAACCAGTACTGGTTTGTGCTGGCTGGTTCCATGGCTTTCACACAATGCATTTCCTTTCTCCAGTCACCTAGTGACCAGCGTGTGGGCAGCCTGTCCGTGCTGCCCTCTGCCGCGCTTCCTGCTTTGGGAGCCAGCAGACCACATGTACGAAAGGAGCCAAAATAAACTTCTCTTCCTTCAAGTTGTAGCTGTCAGATTTTGTGTCCCAGTGCCGGAGGAAGTGACTGTCACGTCTGCTTCCGGTGCAACCCTACTTTCAGTTCAGAGCCATCTTAGCTCCCTTGGCAATCACCATGTCTGCCCAACCCTGACATCCTGGTCATCTTTATCTCTGGTATGAACCAAAGAAAGCACAGGAGCTTCCTTTTGGATTATTATTAGCAGGTACGTAAACTAACAGGGATTAAGATAAATGTTTAGGTCGGCCGGGGGAATTCACATGGCGTAAGTAAGGGTCAGTGATGGTCGTAGACATGTTGTATCAACTTGAAAAGTTTAGAAGGAGGCGACTCAGCAGGAGGCTGGTGTCCTCACTTTGTAAACATCCTGAGCCTGTGCAAGCGGAGGTACCTAGATGGTATGTGGCCTGGAGGTGTGCTTATAGTATAAGGGGGGAAAAGAGGCTTCTCCCCACCCCCTCTGGCTCTCCTTCCCTTGCTGTCTCCTGCCACACTGGGCGGTCGCCCCTGTGCCACGCTGCTCTGCCTTGGAGCCAGCTGATTATGGACTAAACCTCCATAAACTGTGAGCTGAATGACCCTTTCCCCTTTCCCTCTTTAATTTGGGTGTCGGTGTTTTGTCTCACAAGGAGGGAAGAGTCACCAAGACAGTGTTCATAGTTTGTGAAGTGGCCTTGGGTCCTGGTGGGGTGCGCGGCCCTTGGCCACAGTGACAAGTGCAGATGGCTTCATGGAGCAGAGCACAAACCAAATACTGCTGGCAGGACGAGGGCTCAGCAGTTGTGACCGGGGACAGTGTTTACTATGGAGAAATTACTGTCCACAGTAGGTGGTCCACATTTTTGCCTTTCCAGTGAAAATCCTACTAAAGGATGAGGAATTTGAAGTATGCTCTCCTTTAATATTTACAAATCAGAGCAGGAAAAGAAACAAGGCAACCTGAAAGATTCAGAAGGAAGTAGTCCTGATGCTGACACGTCACAGTACTAGACTGGCCCAGGGAAACACTGCAGGTAGAAATCCTTCAGTGGTTGCTTGGACTGGGGCTCGCATGGGCTACTACGGCACTGTCCAGACTTTTCTGTATTTTGCCTCTGAGACTACCAAAGTCAGCTGAATTGTTACGAAGCCCAGCTCCTCTGCATATCTCATGTTTTCACTAAATTCAGCCAGAAGCCAGATGAAAGGTGAAACAAGACCCAGGATGTGTCCAGCTCTAGGCCCAGAAGCCAGTTACGGCTCCTTGGGTCCTTTGAACGGGAGCATCAGACCAAATGTATGTGGGATGCTCGTGTGTACGCAGGATGCCCTGTGGTGGGCCGCGACGGCCTCTCTGGTGCGGCCAGGCTGTGCGGGGCCCTTTTGCCAGTCCATCAGAGGAGCAGCTTCCACAGCTAGCAAAGGCATGGGAGCATGTTTACTTTTCTTTCCGGCAAGCACGTACACTTGGGCAGGTCCTCCTGTGCGCATCTCTGGCAGAGACGGCCTCGTTTTGCTGTGTTTCTCAAAACCAGGAGGAAACGTCTCCCTATTGAAATGCTAATGGGGAGCAAACTGTATAATAAAACTGCATCCCCTTTGGGCCTGCGGATAATTTACACATAAAATAAAATTTCACATGGCCTTATTGCATAGCGTATTTGTTTAATTATCCACATTTTAGAGTGCTTTTTCCTCAATTAATTTTCAATATTTAAAAGAGGAGTAAAAATGTCAGTTTATCAGTACACCTGATAATTAAATATAGTGTGGGGAATAATTACATTATCTAATAGTAGGAATTTGCCTGGCTCCAGGAACCAGCAATCGGCAAGCACTTTGCTAGTTCACTTCTCCTGCGAGGGCGGCTTGGACTGCTCGGCTCCTCTTCCCTCCAAGGTGAGGATCAGGCCCAGGGGATGTCAAAGGTCCATCCGTTCCCCTCTATGGACCAGGCTTTCCCAGCAGCCTCCACTGAGGGAAAAGCCAGGTCCCTGCTTGTGTTTCCCATCGCAAGTTTTTCTACCGTTAAGCAACTGGCTAAAGAGAGAAACAATGAAAATAAAACAGCAATTGCTGAATTTTACCCTTCTGCATTACAAGCTGACTGTGTGCTCTGTGGGACAGTCCATCACGATCCACACCCGTGTCACCTGTGAGTTAACAGCCACTACGCTAAGAAGTGACAGGGGCCACAGAGCCCTCGTGCTGTACTATGTGCAAGGTGCCGAATTCCCTTCCTGTACCCAGGCATGACTTCCACACTGCACCCCCGCACCGGGTCTCATACTGGGCACCGAGGGCGAAGCTGCTGTGTTTATGCGCTAATCCCAGCAGGGAGCGGAGAACTCCTTTGTCATAAAAGTATCAAAGCAATAAAGTTTAAAACTAGACAAAGAAAAAAAGAAGGAACTTTTTACAAATATATTTATTTTTTCTTTCTTTCGTTCCTAAAAATTTTGCTTTGCTTTAAGAGTAAAAACAAAACCAAAAGCCAAAACAGAAACATAGTAACATACACAAACACATATGATACAGATTTTCCAAACAAGAACAGCAAATTAACAATGGTTATGATAGTACTATTTTTATTGTCAAATTCGTTGCTCAGGATGTAGTGTGCAAGATTGGACGAATAACTGAATACTAGTTTTGCTTGCTTTCAATGATCCTTAATTTTTTTCTTGTCCTTTTTACTTTTTTAAAATTTATTTTAAAGGGCATATAATAATAATTGGTAAGACATTAGAAACGTTGCACACTCAAAAGAACAAGAAGCCGTGGCTTTCTTTTGCACATTGCGTCTTCCATGTGGTTGCTCTGACTGCAGGCAGCAGCATGCAGAGTTAGTCCAAGTGAAAATTTAGAACGCTAACTTCTATTTTCAAAGAACTGATGGAATTAGTGCCGTCATCTCAGCTGGTCTGTGTTTGCACCTCTGTGATTTTCCCCATTGCTTTTATTCCTCTCCCTCATCTTCGTTGTTTATTCCGTATGTTCACTGAACATCACTAAAATTAGATCGGGACATTTTTCCTTTGGTTCTGGTGCTGGGGACGGGCGCGGGCCTGCGTGTGCGGGGCGAGCGCTCTGCCCGAGCCGCGCCCGGGCCTGAACCTGGCAGCCGTGCGTCCGCGTGCGCTCTTGCCTGTCTCCCAGGCGTTAGCGAGCCAGCCTGGCGCAGAGCTGAGCCGCGCTTCATTCTTGCTCCGCTTTGAAGTCGCGACACCCTCTTGCGTCGGGTCAGTGACGCAGCTTGCTCTTCGGACACCACAAACACCCCAGGAAGGGTGACCGAGCGGGCCGGGCGACGCGTCTGTCAGCGGGAGCGCCGAGCAGGCTCACGCCGCACGCACCGATGCGCTGGAGCGCGGGGCTGCCATGAAGAAGGTAAGGCTGAGGCATTTGCAGGCCAAAGGATGCAATTTGAGAACATAATGCTCAGTGAAATAGGTCAGATACACAAATTTAGATATCACATGATTTGTCACATATGATAGAGAAATTGGAAGTAGGGAGAAATTCATTTAATTTCCCAAATGACCTAGACTGTTCTTTCAAAAATATTTTCAGGTATATGCAATTTGTTTCATTTGTATTACCATTTTCGTTTATTGGAAAATTTTGTTCTTGTATTTGTTTTCTTTATAAGAATCTTTTTGTCTATGATTTGCACACTGAGCGACACTGTGGTCATTGTTCTGTGACCATGACACACAATATGCTAACTGCTGCTATTCTCTACTTAATTAATGTATTTTGTTTTATTTTTTCAGAAGACTGCTTTTGGTATTTTCTCTATTAATGTCCACTTGTATTACATGAAAATTAAGAAAATGGAAGTGACAAAAAGTTTCTAGGAGGCAGACTGACTCTCTAAAGTGTCCCAGAGCTCCTCTCTGACAAGAAGGCTACTGGGCCTGGAGCAGTGAGACGCAGGCTGGAAGCCCCCGCCTTTCTGTTGGCTGGAATCACTACGAATTCTTACATTTATAAGGTACTTTCATTAAGATTTTTTTTTCTTTTTAAAGAGAAGTTCTATGAAACACGTCCTGTTTTTCTTATTTTAGAGATTATGAAAGTAAGGTATTTAGAAGTTAAACCAATTTTGATTTTCAACAACGAAAGCGGAGGCCTCCCCCTCCTTCACTCACCACTCCCATCAGCTCTACTCCACCATCGCACATTGTGGTCTCTTCTTTTTCTCATTTTGTTTTTGGGTGAGTGAGATCAAAAAGGGCTTGTCACCCTAAAGGAGGTGACTGAGAAACACCAAGGACCAACCTAAAATGTCAAGTACGTCTGCTACTGGAATGGGAACCATTCAGAGACTTGTTTTGACTGTCCAGGAAATCAGTGATGTTGATCTCTGGACTTGCCCCAGGCTGGCTTCGTGGGACCAGCCATGGCCAGGCTCCCAGAGTTCAGTTCCTCAGCCTGGAAAGCCCAGGTGGGCAGCAGCCTTCCCAGCCTGCACCTGCACATGGCTTCAAGGACATGGAAAGACGAGGCCATGGAGCAGTGAGTGGAGGACAGAAGGGAAGTGAGCTAAAAGAAGGTTGAACAACAGCCATTTATTTTTCCCTTGCAGCAAGATTTTCTCATCCACAAGAAATCTGGGTATAGATTTCTTGCCTTATCAAGGTCATTGAAGACCTGGGTTTTCCTGTCTTATCTTTCTGCTCTACCATATACCTGGGCTGTTCCCTTGTGTTCTAAAAATGGTAACTGTAGCTCCAAGAATGGTATTCTTTCTTTCTCTCTCTCTCTCTCTCTCTCTCTCTCTCTCTCTCTCTCTCTCTTTCTCTCTCTCTCTCCCCCCTCTCTCTCTCTGCTCTTTTCATATGGAAAATATTTTCTAAGATATTCTGCTAGACTTCACCAGAAAGGATTCTCATGGCTACTTCTAACTGTAAGGGAATCTGAGTCTACAAGAGCCTAGTGCTTCCAGCCTGTTTAGTGAGAGGCAGATGTGGCTGGGACATGTGATCCAGAGGAAAGTGGAGATAGGGCACGTACTCACTAATATCTGATCAGACATCATCATGTCCAGACCCAAGGAACAGCACTGAGCCTCAGGCAGAGACCAACCTGAGCTCTGTTCTAGGGTTTTCTAACTACAAATGAGAAAAAAAAAAAAATTCATCAATGAAGCTAAAACACTTGGCGCTTAGAACTGTCAGCATTCCAGTATCTAGTCTCTTACAGGAAGCCAGCTTGATGAGATTGAAGCTGGAGCACAGAAAGAGGTGACATGGCAGATGTGGATGTTCCCAGCTGGCTTTGAGGTTTGCACTCTTCCCACTGTTTGCTCTACGAACCAAGGAATTGCGATTGGGGCTGAGGTGGCATTTTTCACCCCCAAACAGGGATTATCATACCCCCTGTATTGCAGCTCAGTTGGAGAGCCATGTGATTTGCTCAAGTCTACATTCTGGCCTGTCGCGGGTCAGTGATATAAACTTTCCACACAGGACACACCATAAGGGGGCCTTGCCAGAAGAGGAAGGAAGGGTCATGGTGGAAGGGGAGAAACTTGCACGTGGGGGAACAGGAGTGAGACACAAACTCACCCTCAGCACTCACTGGCTGGGGATCAACAGGAATCATCCTTGCCTTCGGGATTTCCTCCTATGTGGAAATGAAAATAGTTCTCTTCCTTGGAGGTGGACAAATGAAAGTACTGGACCAACATGAGGTGGGGGCCCAGGTGGAAGACACTTCATCTTCCAAAACTGTTGAGCTTGTGGAATTGTTTGATACAACTGTTATAATCTTTCTCTTTTCTTCCTCCAATCATGCCAATCCTCCCACAGTTTATTTTTTGTTTGGGCACCTGAAATTCCTATTAATTTATTTATTCACTTAGAGCAAAGATTTTTTCCTGTTACTTGGTAAATTTCTGTAACTCTCAGCTCAAGCCCCGCACCTTTATGAATGGACTACTCTATTGTGTGAATCACCCTGCACACATAGCATTTGTTGTTTGTTTGTTTACCACATATGTTAATACTTTTCACTATTAATTAAAGTTTATCTTATTAAAAACTCAACTTAAACTCTGTCCAGAGCTCAAGTCTGTAGGGAAATTAGCTTTTTCTTAGATTATGCAAATCAATATTGAATCAATACTTCAGAACCATATAACATTTTACTGGATTTACAGAAGTTCATAGAATCCATGTAATCCTTGTAAATGCTGAGGATTGACATCATCCCCCTCATGTTTAGTGATGTGGGTCAGAAATGGTCAGTGAGTCACCAGAGACACACAGTTGGTGAGTTGAGCTTCGTTGGGTTGGATCAATTGGTGGTAGAATTTTGACAGTGAAGACTAGAGCATTAGATAGAGAAACAGTGTATTAGTAGTCACATTCCCAGTGCTGAGACAAGATACCTGAAACTTTCAATTTAAGAAGGAGAGTCTCTTGGCTCACAGTTTCAGAGGATTCAGCACATAGGAGGCCATCTCCAAGGCAGATGCAGCATGGCAGAGGGAAGGGCTTACCTCATGACAGCCAGGAGCAGAGTGAGATGAGACAGGAAGAGCCAGGAACAAGACTGCATCCCTCCAGGTCACATCCCTGGTGACCACCCCCTCCAACCAGGCCTTGACTCTTAGCAACACATTCAGCCACAAACTATGAAAAATTCACTGACCCATAAATCTCCCATTTTATCCAGAAGTCCCACCTCTGAATGCAAACCCGGAGGTTCGTACTCCCAGGTATACAGTAGTGTTTGCTGTCACATCACAAAGCTTATTCTCTTTCCATTATTCCCATTTCTCCCTAAAAAGAGGACAAATGAATCCAGCTCTATCAGGCTCTGAGGATGCAGGGATGATCGGTCAGGTTGCCTTTAGTTTTGTGGACCACACACTCTCCAGAGACACAGGTGGAACCAGTAAGAGACGATCACATGGTGCTGGATATGATGTACATGTGTCTACTGAGGAGGTGATGCCAGGAGGAACAGTGTTCAGTGTCTGACAGAAGCCCCAGCACAACCTCAAGTGAAAGGCTGAGCCTGTTTTAGAGTGAGTGGTTCTCTGCCAAAGCATTGCTCAGCACTGTCTGCAGCTCAGCTTCCATCTTAGGGTCTCAGCAAGATTTGGATGCCCTACTGGGGGGTCTAAGTCTCTCTTAAGTCCACATGCATCATGAACTAAAGCCAGCAGGTTGGCAATTCTAGCCCACCTTACTTTCAAGATTGGAGACTAGCTGTCCTTACAATGATCCTCTTTAAAGACAAAACAAAGATACTTTGAGCTTAAGGAAGTAAGTGTTTCCCTCCCAGCACTGGGGGCAAGAGGACAAGACACACCCATCAGAGACAGAGAGAACCAGGGGAGCGTTGTGGTTGGAAGCCCGATGGAGGTTCATTCTTAGAGAAAGTCTTTGGAGAAACCACATTATGGCTACTGCGTTGTGTGACTACTGGAGTCTTCCAGTTGTTGATGTGTAACTACCTGCAGGAGGTTGCTGTCGACAAATTAAAATTGAAGAGCAAACCCTTAAATATCTACTTCCATTTCATTTGGCCTTGGCAACATATCAGTGCAAATTGCATTTTAATTTTTGACTTTTGTTAAGAATAAATAGTTAGAAATGTGTTACCTTTTTAGGCTCTTCCATTAAAAGTCAATCTAAATGCAATCAGCTTTATTAGTGCACGTGGAAATTACATTTCTTTCAAAGGTGAGTTATCATTGTATAATTCCATGCTCTCGCATTTGCTTTAGAATCAAACCTTTTAGCTTAAAGACACTCGCTCAAGAGCACTCGGGCTAGCTCTGAATTCTGGCCCTGAACTGTTGAGATTAAGCATCTTCTAACATAGGACTTCATGCCCTCTTGGTTGCTCGGTAATTCATTTAAAATGTATGTTTCCATTTATTTATTCTGCAGGCCCCCTATCAATCACTACCATGTCTTCACCACACTATGCACACATTTGATTAAAAGAGGCTCCCACCTACCTGTAGCCTGCAGGCAGGGAGCAGAGAGAAAATCGGTCATCATTTACCCATGAGCTCATGAGTGAAGGGGCCAGAGCTGTGTCTCCCATCAACAAAGCAGAGGGATTAGGAAGCAGTTTTCAGACACAGGGTGCTATATGGATGGGGTGCTTTAAGCTCTACTTCAAAAGATAAACTTGACATTGTGAACTTTACGACCTCCAAGAATCATATCCATCTATCCATCCATCCAAACCTTATACTCGAAGAATAGCAGAGAATGCACGTAATGTGAAGTGAAATAATTTGGGATTGGGAGAAACTTCCCATAGTATGTTGGAGAGTTCCTGCTGGCCTTTCAAGATGCTTGTAGT
>NW_004524646.1:9973857-9976144 GCF_000260255.1 Octodon degus
TATTTATTGAGTTCTCTTCTTTTTAAACCCAAGTATACAGTGAACTACTTAATTAGACAATTGTGTGCTCCTAACCCTAGGGCAGATGAGGAAAAGAGGTTAGGGAAAGTCGAGTTATGAGGTTGAAAGGTCCATGGCAGGTGGTGTGTGCCTGTTCTTCTGAAGTGTCCTGTTCATGTCTCTTTTGGAGTTGAGCTGCCACATTTTCCAGTGTCCTGGTCCAATGTAGACTGCTTGAAGACAAGGGTCACTGTCCATGCTCTCTGCAAACCCACTGCTTGACTGAGGCTGGTGAGGCATAGACAGCATGTGGACCAATTAAATTAGAAGATGATATTTGATTAAACTGTGACCTCATTCTTGAGTTCTACTGAGATTTCTCAAGCTGCGGATAGGATACACCCTCCCTGTCTCTGCATTTTGTTTGTTTGCTTTGTTTGTTAAGAGGAAGGTATTTGGAAGGAGTAAAGAAAGGTGGTGAAAAAGGAAGTAAAGTGGAAAACTGAAAGAAGATGAGAGGGTGGGATGAGAAGGGAGAATGATTAGGAACAGACAGAAAGTACAAGAGCAGTGGACAGGTGGGGAAACTCGGAAGTGTGTGTTGCTTACATTGTGATCCTTGTGATTGGAAATGTCCCAGCAGCCCTTGAGGGGAGACACAAGTGCACGATTGACAGAAAACATGGGCAAAGCAAGCTGTGAGTGAGAACAGCAACTCAAACGGGGCCAGCTAAGGCATTTGTGCACCTGTCCGTCATCGTCCATTGGCTGGTGCTGTAACAGAGTGTCACAGACTAGGAAATTGATGAATGATAGTTGCATATCGGGCTCATGGTTCCAGAAGCTGGGAAGGCCGAGATCACGGTGCTTCAGTGGGAGCAGGCTCCCCACTACACTGTAACACAGCAGAAGGACAAGTGAGCTTGTAGGAGGCAGCAAGAAAGGGCTCAGCTGCATTTTTGTCCCTCGATGGGAGCCCCAGCCCATAGGGAGAAACACATCCCACTGGCAGAATCCGTCCACTCACGAAGCCAGAGTCCTCCTGAACTAATTGTCTCTTCAAGGTCCTGTGCCTAACAGCACTACAATGGCCATTAAATGTCAGCACGAATTTTAGATGAGACTCTCAGCCCACAGCAATATACAGGGAGACAAACAGGAGACATTTTATTAAACTAGGGAACTATTCTGTTTTAATTTAAAGTCAGTCATTGAAGCTGAAAGAAGAATAGAGGCAGGAACGTCCTTCAAGAAGATCGTCCCATTGAAAATATTTTGTGTGTAACAGCTGTCGTCACTATTAATTGGGCAATTGCTAATGCGAGGTGAACGGAGAATCCTAAACTGACTTTTACTGTAGATGAAATTTCTGAATAAATCTCTTACTTTTCTTAGACTAGGGGTGGTGGTTGAGCATGCAAGTGGCTGGCTGTTTCTCAGACTCATGTTAGGGAACCACTAAACTAATGGGAAACATAATTGTTTAGAACTCCATAAAAGACTTTAAAACAAATTCTATTATTTGCTTTTCCTATCAGTGCTGTGGTATTTTATTCCTTTTTCCATGGATGGGGGAAATCAGGCTTACAGAAATGTCATAACGCAAAATCTTGTTCAGCCTTCAAGCAGCAGAGCTAGGTCCAGAAGGTGAGATGTGACATCGTGTCCCAATTCTCTGGTGCCATCGCAAACCCTGATGGTTCCTGCCAGAGGCCACACTGAGATCCCCAGGGAAGCTGTGCCCCAAGGGCTCCTTGCCCTCTCAGGCCTTGCTGCAGCTGCTCCACACAGAAGCTAGAACGGCATTGGGTCACAGACGCCACATCATCAGAGTGTGGCTTTCCAGGGATGATGCTCATCTGCCTCATATGTGGCTCCTTGTGTGACATAGACTGATGCCTGCACAGGTGTCTTCTTGGTGTGGACACCCCACAGGGCCACCCAGGTGGCTTGTTCTGAACAGAAGGAGTTGCTCCTTAGGGAGCTGCTGCTGTCAAGAGAGCCCACGCCACCTCTGGAGTACCACACCCATGACTCCTTAACTCTCCACTGTCACCTCTTTCATCCCAATGAGCTCCAGGGACCCTGGGAAGATGCTGCATATGACTGAAATTGCCCTCTTCAAATCCATTGTCTCAGTCCCTTTCTCTCATTGCTGGGACAAAATACCTAACACCCAAAATTAAGGAAGGAAAGGTTTATTTAGCTCAAGGTTTGTGGCTCCAAGGCATAGGGGCACAGGGCAGAGGTGGCAGTTCATGGTGGTGGAAAACAGCAAAACAGGAAG
>NW_004524646.1:9977173-9988340 GCF_000260255.1 Octodon degus
AGAGAGAGAGAGAGAGAGAGAGAGAGAGAGAGAGAGAGAGAGAGAGAGAGAGAGAGAATATCTTGCCCAGCATCTGGCTGTACATCACCAGACTTGTATTTTACCAGGAAGCCAACCTGGGTGCTGCAGATTTATAGGCTTGACTGTGTGCCCTGCTTGCAGAGGCCACGTCCCAGGAGTGGTCCGGACTCCCCCTCTGTGGGCACTGTGGCCCTCCTGGATGGCCCTCCTTCCCGCTCCTGCAGGCGGGAAGATGCTGGAATGTGCTCCTTGCTGTGATCTCTATTTCTCACCTGCAGGACTCCTGCCTAGGCCTCAGCGCCGGGGCATTTCTCCAAAGCCTGAGAATGCACAAGTCTCTCTTCCCCTCCTCATTCGCCTGGAGCCAGGCTTTCATCTCAACTTTTAGCCAAGAGGCATTTGCTGAAATATTCATCAGCAGAAATTGTTCCATGCTTGCTCTTCCTATTTGTCCAGTTCTGTGGCATTAGAACAGGGCAAGGGGAGTGGAAATGCAGGTTGGCACCAGGGAGCAGAATCCGAGCAGCACTCCAGTGAGCGGGCTGGTTACACACTCAGAATAGCGAGACACAGGTGTGCTGTGCACAGGCCCTGACACGGCATCTGCTCCTCTGTCAGGGTATGGTGCTGCTGGCCTACTGTGCACGAACCCTGCTGCTGGACCCTGAGCTTCCCAGATGCATAGAGTTGTGTGCTTGTCACCCTACCTCGCAGCCCTGTGAGGGTGAGTAGATGACCAGGTTGGGCCAGCACTGCCATGAAGCTGGACACCAGGGCTCCGAGCATGACTCGGATGCAGGGAAAGAAAGAGGTGACAAGCGCAGCCTGTGGAAGCTACCACCTTATGCACTTCCTGAAAGTGAAGGTGGGTTTTTCCACACAAGAGAGACAGGTTGGCAGGTGGCAGACTGGGATGAGCACTTGGGGTAGATGCGGACCTGCAATAGGTTGATCAGGAGGAGCGAATGCAGGGGCACAGTGAGAAGCAAGTGCTGGGAAGCAGGGCTGCTGGGTGTCAGTGGGAGGCCAGGCAGGCAGCTCAGGAAGAACCAGGGGGCTCCAAACACTGGACCCCTGTCCTTCACTCTTGGGGCAAAGAGAGCAGCAAGAAGAGTAGAAGGGCAGTTGGGCTGCTGGGGCCTGTTCATCTGGCCCAGAGGTGTGAGGAGGCAGCTAGGACAGGGCGGAGAGCAGGCAATGGGCTGTGACACTGTGAAGTCAGGGCCAGCAGAACACCAGGCCCGGCTTGTGCCGATCAGGGCAGCTGCCCCCTCCTCTGTGCCAGGTGCCGCTCAAGCATGAGCGCCGGGGCCACAGGCCCTCTTCTTCTGCAGTGTCACTTCTGAGAGGATTTTGTGGTGGCGCCTCATGTTCCAGCAGAGGAACTGTGGACTATTCAACACCAGCAAGGGGCTGGGGGCGCGGGGCAGCGCGTTCTTAGGATCTGCGGGGTGGTCCTCACATCTCTAAGAGAGCGAGCATCTCTCTGACCCAGCCTTGACACAGCTTTGCGGCTTGGTAGGGCCAGGAAGGGCTGCACGGGCTTTGCAGATCCCCAGAGAGGAGGGCGAGGCCTGGTAGACTTGGGCTGCAGCAGAGGAAGGGGTCCTGGGGGCGGGCACCCTTTTCTGTGCTCCCAGCCACATGTTGGAAGGCAGGGGCGGCCTTGGCTCACTCGGCCTAGTGAATCGCTGGCTGCTGGTGATGTTCTAGATGAGTGCACTTGTCCCCTTTTGTCTCTTCGGTGGGAAGACAGAAGGGCTGGTTGCCAGTGTGACCGCTGGGCAGCCCCACTTGGGCACTTATGCCCGTGTAGACACAAAAGCACAGCTGAATTTTACTATTAGTGAAATCACTACAACTGCTTCTGGATGCGTGTGTGCGCGCGCATGTGTTAGGGTGAAGTGTGCATTGTTATCCCGGGAAAACCTGAGTTTGGAAGTTAGGTCTGCAGACACGAGCAGCGTCCATGTGCACACAGGCGCCTCTGCCTGTGCCCTCGCTCAGGGCCGGCGACAAACACAAAGGGAACGCAGCCACCTGCGGTGCACAGCGGGCCTGGCTTATATTGTTCTTATCCTCTCTCAGTATTCCCTTCTCTATGGCCCAGTTTCCTCATCTGTAAAATGAGGATGATAGTATTTATGAATAAAACACTAGGAGCCCTTCGGACGGAAGGAAATCCAGGATCGGGAGGAAGCAATTTCCTGACAACCTGAAAAATACGGCGTCTGTGGCGTGCTCAGGCCCTTGCTGTCACTGGAGTCGAAGGGGCTCATCAGAACCCACAGATGAAAAGTACAGACGCAGCCGGGCTCCAGCGACAGGCCCACCGAGGTGACCCCTGCGCTCTGGGCGGTGAGACGAGAGGCTCACGCCAGCTGCCTGCGGGTTTCTTCCCGTCCGCTCCCAGGCAGATCTCCTGACACGCCAGTACTCGGTATTGACCCCAGACGTGGTCCCTCGCTGGTAGCCCCTCCTGTTGTTTGGCTGCGCTTGGTGACCTGTGATCCACACGGATCTCCCACCAGCTCCTTCTCCCCTGTGGAGGAAATGACTGGTTTCTAGGAAGCGCTCCCGCGAGCACAACCATCCTGTCTTCTTCCTGTGTCTCCAGCTTCTAGGGCTTTGCTGCTTTAGCTGCCTGTTGAGAGGCAAAGCGTTTGCCTAGTATTGGTGGCTAGAAGCAACATAAATGTAAGCTCTCAGGGGTTCCTGGACACAGCCCATGTGAGTTCTCTGCTCCAATGCCCAGAAGATGGCAATCCAGGGGACTCTGTCTCTCTTCAGCCTCACTGAAAGTAGCCTAACTCAAGTGCACACCACGTTTGTTCGCAGGCCCTTCCCTACTCTGGGACCTGCGAGTGTTGGCTCACTCAGAGTCAGAGCTACGGACTTCTCCGCGCCACGTGTTTCATCCCTGGAACTTTTCTGTGCTCATCTTGCTGTGTTTCCCACCTGATCAAGACTCTGGATGCACGGGAAGACACAGCTTACTGGACCTGGGCTTTGGGAGATGAGCAGGGATTCAAGCTGTGGAGGCCAAGCGGGCAGTCCCTAGCGCAGCGATGTGATTTGTTCCAGGTTCATAGGGCCATGGTTCCTGCTTGCCCTCTGCTGGACTCATGAGGTTCTTTACCCTCCCTGTTACCTGTGCGGAGCAAGTCACTCTGACAAATTCCGAACTGTACAGTCCACAAATGCAGAGCCCAGGCTACGTCTCTGCAGAGCTTCTGTGGGCAATGTGGTGAGAAACTCTGCTTTGGTGTTTCACCAGTCACCTGAGGAAGTTCCTCTCTTCCTCTCAACGCAACACAACGTTCATCTCCTAGAAGAGTGGGCTGAGGCTTAGAAAGTCACTTGCCAACCTTGGCAAATCAATACTTGATAAAAGGTGGGGACAGATTTGGATATTCCCTTTCAAAGTGCTAGCCCTTTTCTGCTTTAGTGTCTCTTAAGATATAATTTATAGATGTGAGTATTGATTTGATCCACTTCCAGCTGGTGTTTGGGATTTTTATTCTTTCTTTTTGGTACTTCATCTCCTTAATATTTATGTACCCTGGACCAAAAGGTCTGCCTCTGCTTCAATTCCTATAAAAAGCCCCGTGGAATTCACATTAGCACTTCCATAAAAGTCATAAAGCCTCGGCAAACTACTCAGAGTTTAAATATGGAAGTCGAAACCCTAATCACAATTTAATATAACTAAATATGTACATACTTTATGGTCAATCATGCAGACCATTTACAGGGTCCCTTGGCTTGGAAATTACTAAATCTCAAATGGAGATGAGCCTTGCCTGACATGACATATATTGAAATAGACTGTAGAGCGATCACTTAGGGATGGGAGCTTCACTCTAGTCTTAGTGAACCAAAGCTAAGAGGCAAATTATTCAATTACAGTAAATTTACAGTAGCTTAATATTTGATAAAAGTGGTTCTTCCATCACCAGAGCATCTTATTGAAAACCCTTGAGCAGCAAAACAGAGCTGGAAACTCTTAAGATGTTTTAACCACTTATTAAGAAAATTTTTGCAGCTTGATCTTTTATGAGCAGTTGAGTTTGACTGCGTCCTCTTTTTTGTAATTGTCAAGTGCTTTGCACATGCACCCTTGGCCTTGAAATTAACCTGCTGATTGTTCTAAATCTAGCAGAAATGAAGTAGGAGGAGCAAAGGCTGGCGGGGCTGCAGTGTGGCCTTGGAAAAAGGATGTTGTGCCCGTGCTGTGGGCCTGTAGGAGCAGCTTCCGACCCGCATACAGGCCCCAGCATGCTGTGCCTTGCAAGGGGACAGCTGGCTTGGTCTGAATGCTGCATGGATCCTAATCAATGGGAAGGTGGTTGTCTGCCTAGGCAGGCTCCAGAGCAGAGGTCTTCATATTTTATTTTACTTTTTATCTTATTTTTTTAAAAATGTATTTAAGGGCCAGGAAAATAGCTCAGTGGATTAAAGTGCCTGCAAGCAGGCTCAGTGGCCGGGGATTCAAGCCCCAGGTCTGCTTTGCTTGCCTCACGCCAGGGCCCTCTGAGACCATGATTGAGACTGGGCATGGTGGTGCCCGCCTTAATCCCAGCACTTGGGAGGCTGTAAGCAGAAGAATCACTACAATCTGATCGAGTAGTGAGACCCTGAACACCCTCTAGACCCTTCCCTAAATTACAGAAAAAAATAGAAAATAAAATAAATGTATTTAGTGCAGGGTCTGCAGGGTCTCACTACACGGAACAGACTTGTAGTGATCCCCCTATTTCCAGCCTCCCGAGCTCTGTGATTACAGGCACGCCACCACGCCCAGTCTCAGTAGGCTCAGCACACCCTGGGGGCGGGGCCTGCGTGGAATACCTGGGATCGAACCTGGTCCCTGTGTCTGCCCAAGTAGGTGCTTTAATCTGCTGAGCTGTGTAGCCGGCCCTGAGGTTTCCATATTTTAACACAGCAATGACTCACCCAAGAATTCAGTTAAAATTCAGCTTCTCATTCAGCCCCGCATCCTGCCTGGCTAAGCACATGAGAGGGAGGATGCTCTTGACTCCCCTGGAGTGAGGCCCATTCATAACGGTGAAGGCACTGACGGATGAAGTCTGGCTTGTGGGACCACGGGGTACAACCCCACATGCCTGCTGCAGTTTGAACTTGAGTTCTCAAGTTTCTAGCTGTGGAATTTGGGCCGCGCTGTTTAACCCACTGGAGAAAGTTCTCTTGTACTGATTTGAGGAAGGACCCCGGCTCGCTGGATTGAGAGATGGTGGGGCAGCTTGTGCCCCAGCCTCCTGGGATAGGGACATTTAAACCCAAACACTGCACAGTGCCTGCTGTGAAGCCACTGCCATCTAAATAAATATCCCCTTTGCCCAAAACCCTTTCTGCAAGCAACACCTGCTGGGAATGTTGATTTCTCTAACTTCCAGAACCAGAGCAAGACTTCTTAATCTGGGTTTGGTTAAGCTTCTCCCACTGCTCCAGCACTTGTCGTCAGATATAAAAGAGGCAAAGGGAGAGGGCGGCAATACTAATTAGGCCCTGTCACAACTCCAGCTACTGTCGTGAGAATTCACAGTGTGCAAATCAGATTAAACCTAACCTAAGCTTCTCAGGGCTAGGAGGGTAAGGGAGAGGATTGGATTGACAATCCCAGGGTGAAAAGGTAACAGGTGGTCCCCAGCCACCCAGTTGTTCATCTGCTCTGCAGGGCCTCAGCAGGCCCCCAAACTGAGAGACACCCTTGAAGGGAGGATGACCTACCAGTGTGGGGTGTGGTAAGTAAACCAAGCTCTGCTCCCCAGTGTCACAGCTGTATTCAGAGGAAAAATGAGGCAATGGCTTTAAACGCTCACACACACACGCACACACACACACACACGCACACGCACATGCACACACACACACACACACCACCACCACCACCACCATTCAGCTCAGTATAAATGTCACAGCATCAAATACCAAATACTGAGAATTATGAGCCTAAGTAGCCTTCTATAATAAAGCTCATTATTAATAGGCCTATTAGCTTGGTATTCATCGGAGCTGACAGCACTTCTGCCCACAGCAGCTGTTGCTCCCTTTTCACACTGAAGACCCCTTCTGACATCTCCCCGGCTGTGCAAAGCCTCAGAGCAGGGCAGTGGGGAGCAGGGAGGGTGAGGATGTGATGCAGTTTGTTTTAAAATGGGGAGGGGACAAGGGGAGTGACTACTTATCCAAGCATGCATATCACATGGACAGGACATGGGTTACGTTTAAATTTAAGATAAGCAAAGCTTTAAAAAAAAAAAAAAAAAAAAAAAACTATGTCCCAAATACTGTAGGAAGCATTTTTTCCTTTTACTAAAAATTGTTGTTTCTGTGAAATTAACTTTCACTGGGTTTCCTTGCTTCTGTTTGTGAAGCATAGAGCTAATCCTGTTGCAACCCGCATTGCACAAGCCATGGTCCTGGGACCTGAAGGGGACAGGCTCAAGGCCTCACTCTACAGTGAATCAAGTCTTGACCTTGACCCCGGGTTTCCCAGGCCCTGCTCGCTCAGCGCCGCTCCCAGGAGGCGTCCCGCTGGCGTGTCACACCTGACTCGCGGCTTCATGCAAGCTTGTTGGTGTGCTTTCACCAGAGCCTCCCGAAGTTGCTCCTATTGTACCCATTTTTCAGACGGAAATGATGCTCTGAGCATAGTGACAAGAAAGAGTGGTTTGGGTGACCTCAGAGTGCTTATCCAGGGCCTGCCTACACCAAGTGCTCAGCTCACACTCAGGTGCCACCCGGCATTGGGGGCATGAAGGTGGGAACACAGATTGGGGGTCAGACGTGTACATAAAGCTGTCTTTACTCCCCAAACAGAGAAGCCATGACCTCCTTCAGTGCCCTGTGGAGAGAGATTTCACCTGCTGGAGACCTGCAGGGGCACATACCTCAGACCGATTCCTGGAAACAGTCTCAAGGAAAACCACCCAAGATTCCCAGATGCAAAAGCAATGTTCTGTTTTCAGCTTTAAAATACTGTAAAAGTCTTGGAAGAAGGGATTGGTAAGTGAAAAAAGGGAGCAATTTAACAAACCTGAATCCAAAGATTTTTTGATATCACGCAGAAAGTGACATGGAAAGATGGCTGCCCTCCTTTAGTCAGCTCAGCTCAGGGTCAAATGATGCAGGGAAGATTATTTGGCATTTTATTTAACAGATCTACAAAAGAAAGCCACACACCTGTCCTCCACAGGCACAGACCTTCAGTGTTCTCAGGTTGAAATGGGAATAAGCCTATTTACATTATGAGCAGCTGTGAATGTAGAATTGCCCAATATATTTACACCATGAAATAGGGTCTAGAACATTCTAAGTACTTACTTAGTGTGAGCACTATTAGTTTTTGCAAGCTAAGAAGATGATAGAGAGATACTAACTGATATGATTTTCCCATATGATAAGGGGTCAACCAGGGCAGGTGAATGAGATGTTAGAGCAGTGAGGTCAGTATCTCAAGGAGACCCTAAAGACTGGGGAAGACTTCACAGAGCACAAGGTAGGCTTTCCCCCAAAGGTGGAAAGAGCAGGCATCCTAGACTTCCCAAGCCTGTGTGGATTTATGAAGGCAACTCATGATGGTCACATAAAGATATGAAACAGGCATCTGAGACAGAGTTGACATGTAGGACAGGAAGTGTGCCCTTTGAGTTGATCTGTCTCTCTGGACTAGAATAGCAGATAATCTAGGGCAGTTGGTAGCTGGGGAGACTGGGAAGGACTTGGAGGCTGGCTGTGAGGGAGGGGTAGGCCAGGAACTGACTCTCAGTCTCAGTCACATGTCCTGCTGACTTTTTTGCAGGGTGACAGAAGACCATTGATCACTAGATGACAGGGGCTATGGAATTACTTGGTCATAGCTGAGTTTCCAAAAGTCGATTTTAGTAGAAATGACAAAAGTGATTTGGAAAGAGATTTATAAATATATAGGAGGAAGAGAGAGAGGGAGAGGGAGAAAGAGAGAGAGAGAGAGACAGAGACAGAGACAGAGACAGAGACACAGAGAGACAGAGACAGACAGAGAGACAGAGACACAGAGATAGAGAAATAGAGACAGAGATACAGAGACAGAGACAGAGAGAGAGAGAGACAGAGACACAGAGAGACAGAGACAGAGATACGGGGACAGAGAAGATAGAGACAGGGAGAGAGCAAGAGTGACAGCGAGAGTGAGAGAGAGAGAGAGACAGAGACAGAGACAGACAGACAGACAGACAGACAGACAGACAGACAGACAGACTGTCTTTAAAGTCTTCATTGTGTGGCCATAGAATTCAATGCTTTTCAAACGTCTCTAAAATTTGATGAGAAAATATCTGTGCACAATGGCTGAAAGGGAGACAGATTTCCAGACAATTTCTCTATCTCCTAAAATTGATTGACATTCAGCAAATCATCTCTCTACCTAATTGCTCAAGTTTTCTTCTTTCTATTTCTAAATTGCATATACACACTTTTTTTCACCAAAATATAAGAGAAACTTTAAGAGAAGTGAATTGAAAACTCTAGGGCTCACTCACTCCCTCATCATTTGTGTTATTATTAATTCAGTGTTCCATCCATTGAATCTCCATCATTTTTTCTTTCATTTTCTCTTATACTGGGAATTGAACTCAGGACCTTGTGCTTGCCAGGAAGGTGCTTGTGCTGCTGAGCTCAATAGCATCTTCATCCCATGTTTTTGTCTATTCAATCATTGACTTTTTCTGCCCATGTTCGTTTACATGTATCCCTCCACACACCCCTTCACCTCTTCATGATATTTGCTAAGCACTTCCTTGGCCTCAAGGGTGTTCAACATTGACTAAGTTCGGGGCTTCCACAGTCCACAAGCCGATAGGAGGGAGCTAGGTGTCAGCATCTCAAGAGGTTGTGATCACAAGGCATGTCCAAAGTCCAGCAGCAGAGCAAGGCAAGGAGTGTCCACTTGGAGGCTGAGGAGATGACCCCCAACTTTGGCCAGATTTTTGGTCTCCAGATACCTTTTAGAACTCCATGGGCACAGACAGGACAAGGTGCTGTATAGGGTACCCATCCTACTTCCCAGCTCTTGGGTGTTTTCAGGGAACAAATGCCTTTACTCTACTGAGCTGCTACTGAGCATTATCAACCCTGAAGTTTCTCAGGAGACCTTGCCCTTAACTGGTGCTGCCAAGGTCAGCTCCTCCTAACCAGAGAAGAGGGCCGGTTTGTTTCATTTGTTAGTGAAAAGTACAAATCAGGACCCCAAACATGAGACTCAAGGCTGGAGCAAAATGCCTAGAAATTACTGTTGACAAAGCCATACATACCTACCAAAGCTCTAAAATTAACCCTGCTTTTCCAGCTGTTTTTCTTTCCATGTGCCTAATGAGTTATCATTCCTAAATAGGCAGAAGTCCCCAGGTAGTGCCCCTTAGAGGTGGCAAGTGTCTCAGCAACCTGGGCTGCTGAGAAATGGTTTTTAAAAGACCTCGAGGCTCCCTTTTGGCTTGTCAATTCCTGCAGTTCGGAGAGCACTTCAGGTGTTCTGGCCCCACTTGAAGGCCACTCCTCTCTTGAGGGCATCGCTCATTACATTTGAGCTCTAGCAACCAAAGAGCTAATTTCCCAGGCAGGAGGTGGGCACAGGGTGCTTGCTGGTGGATGTGATGTTTTGAATCTACTTGGGAGTGTGCACGATTTGAAAGTTCTTGAATAGGTGCATGCAAAGCCGCTCAAATCAAATGCAAAGAGGAGAGTAAAAGAAACGAAAGGGATTAGGAGAGGAGCAGGAAGAGAATCTTCTTGTATCCGCCCTGAGTAAGACCTCTTGGCCTCCCTCTGCATAATCCTCACACCATGGGCTGGATGCACTTAGAGAGAACTGGTCACCAACTCAAAATGTTTCCCTGGACAAGAAGTAGCTCATGACCTTGGGAACAAAGTCAAGTCCTCAGCACCTAGCCGAGGTCCAGCAAGGTAGAGTCTGGTTCTGACGCACTCACCAAGAGCTCCCTTGGAGCTCTTGAGTTGGTGATGCTCTGGAATGACTGACATTGCTTTTACTCAGTGAAAAAGTTACAGAGTTTACCTGACACATGCACCCCGAGACGCATGGCAAGCTCCTTTCTTACTAGTCTTCTAGAATTGATGCTACCTAACTTTCTTGTGGAACTTTGGGGGTATTTTATAATGCACTGGAGGAGGAAGGCTTTGATGGAAAACTTTATTATGTGACTTGATCATAGTTTGTTCGTTGTGGCGGTCAATTCTTGTAACAGTTGAAGCTGATGTGGAAGCTTCTCTAGGCTTCGTACCCATAGTGGAAGCCACTCTGTGCTGGCGTTGGAGAGTTTTGCATTTGACCTTGAACAGCTTGTGTTCCATGTGGCATATACTTTCATGACCTACTTGAGACATGTGACAGATTACTTTGACCTGTCATGTGTAGTCTGATTTGTCACCATCAAGAACCCTATATATGGTCGCTGTGTACATAGGTGACTATTTCTGAGACTCAATTTCCTTGGCTTCAAAACTGGAATAATGTCCACTTGATAAAGTTGCTGCAAGGATGGACTTGTTCAGCAAAGAGCAATGCCTCTGGGATTGCGTACAGCGCTTAGCAGCAATCTATTCCTCACCGAGTGTGGATGTATCCCAGAAGGCGTCTATCGTACGTAGGAAATTGACCACGGGAGCTCACACAAGTTGCCACAACAGCCTGAGACTGCAGTGCTGAAGCTTTCTGCTCCCCTACTTACAAGCTCACCACCAAATGTGGACCATCAAGAGTAGAGAATGGTAAATCCACTGCCCTCCAGTTGGTGCAGGGGAAATTTGTCACTGTGTGGTCACCACAGTAAAGAAGAAGAAAGGGCAGAAGCTGGCCTTTGTTCCAGGGTCCGTGTCCCCTTCTTTGGCTCTTGGAGTCCATCTGTGTATACTCGGGGCCACTACTGCACCCCTCAGCTCTGCAGGTGGGGGTGGATCTAGCAGGATAGGCTAAGAGTGAAAGTGAAACAGTGAATGAATACAGTGGCCCCCACTTATCATGGAGGTCACGTTTCCTAAACTCTAAGACAAGTGAAGATTAGAGAAATAGCATTGTTGTATTTATTTTAGTGTTTATATATATTTTAAGGCTTTAGAAACCCTTCCC
>NW_004524646.1:9988475-9997770 GCF_000260255.1 Octodon degus
ATATACTGTAAAATCCTGCAATATAGCTAAACATCTATGATAAATAGTGTAGATTAATATTTTTTGAAAACCCGTGAAACAATGAGTCCACAAAAGTTGAACTGCAAAATATCGAGGGACTACTGTGCCAGCTCCTTATCTTCTAGCAGGTGACTGAGGCCTCCTTTGTTCTGACACCCAACATCCCCAGGGGCACCAGGCTTTATCTGGGCTCAAGAGAAGCTGGCTTGACACTGCTGCGCCAATTGTTACCTTCTCTACCTGCCTTTCCTGCTAGTGACCCCAGAGTTGTTCCCCAAGGGTGGGCACTGTTGGCCTTTCAGTCTGTGCCTTAAGCCTCCTTTCCATGGGCAGCTGGGAGGTACTTGGGGCACAAGAACACACGGAGCCCACTTGGTCTGCCACACCAGCCATCCATGTCTACATCCCCAGGCCTGGAAGCAAGTTGGAAAATATGTGGCTCCAGTAGCTTCATTTTCGTGGTTGTGTACTCTGTGTTGGCCATACAAGAACATTTGAAATCACATCCACCCTCTTTATCTTGTCTTCTATTTTATTTTCTTCAGTACCAGAGACTGAACTCAGGCCCTTGCACTTGCCAGGCAAGCGCTTATCCTACCGCGCTATCTCCCTGGCCCCTGCCCTCTTTATGTTAACGCTACTCTTCATTTAATGAGCTGAGCCCCACCGTCTCAGTGGGAAAATTAATTCAGGGGGCTGGTGACTCCACACAACTTCGCACCACTGGTGTCAATGTGACCCCTGATACAACACTCCAGCTTTCTCTTCAGAGATTCAGAGTCCAGTCCTGCTTTTTGTCTTTTTCTAGTTCCATCATATTTCAATGAAGTCCAAAGTTATTCATCCTGGTATTAGGGCCTTAATTCCCGTCTACACATAAAAAGGCAGGAAGAGCTACACTGCTCAGGGACTTAAGCTGCTACTTAACCTCGAATCTTCTTGGCTCTTCAGTTAAAGCCTCTCAAACCCTTTTTCGAGAGAAAGAGACATTTCTCACTCTAAAATTAATATCCTCATTCTCTATTCCCACCTGAAGGAAACCATGGAGGGCTTAGAGCGTGTGTTTGGGACAGAAGCTCTAAGAAGGAATGAAGCATCCGTTGTTCATGCATCTAGTTGTTCACGATCAGATGCTCATGGAGGCTTCCGTGTGTGGCAGACACTACTGAGGCATGAGGAAACTACACGGCGCAGGTGTAACGTTTACATTTGAGGCAAAATGAGCGCTGCCGTTAATATGATGACTTCAACAGTTTCCCTGCAAGTCTTCCCCCACACCTGCAGCACGGGTCTCCCGTCACCCCCGCCAGCTGCTGGAGCAGGTCTGGAAGGCTTCTTTCCTGAGAGTCTGTAGCTTGCTGGGCTGGTTGCCTCAGTGTCCGGAGTCAACTTGCAGTGTTTCCTTTTCATGGGTCTTTGGCTCTTAGAGAGAACCGGAGGCCCCGGCATCAGGCGCAGCAAGCAGCGTGCGGAAGGCGCGCCGTCACATGCCCCAGCCACAGAGGCTTCTGCAGAGATGTTGATTTGATGCCACTCACCAAGGCAGCCGCAGAACCATCTGGGAGAGCACTTCTGGGGCTGCTTCAGAGAGCAGCCAGGATGGTAGCCGGGTGCTCAGGGCGAGCAAGGGTACGTGGAAGGGCATTAAAGGCCATACGCTTTGCTGTTCAGTTCTTTTTACACATCTGCTGTATTTTTATCACATCCATGTGATGGCTAGCGAAGGTTCTCTCCACCAACATGGGGAGGATGGTAGCAGCACACGTGCACACACACGCACGCACACATGTGCATGCAAACACACGCACACATGCACAGACACACTCATGCACACACACACGCATGCACACACACATGCACACACACATGTACAGATGCACTCATGCACACACACGCACGCACGCACACATGCACACACACACATGCACAGATGCACTCATGCACACACACACGGATGCACACACATGCACAGATGCACTCATGCACACACACACAGCTAATGCAAACTAAAGAGTATGCAGTGTTACCATAAAGGGTGCTCTACAAATGCAAGGGAAAGAGCGAGGTGCACTAAACACAGGAATGTGTGTGTGTGTGTGTGTGTGTGTGTGTGTGAGAGAGAGAGAGAGAGAGAGAGAGAGAGAGATAGAGAGACCCAACATAAGGCATTTATTTATATACTCATTTGCTCATTTAAAACAGCGTGGGCCATCTCCCACGTGCAGGAAGTGAGCTCAGGCTGGGGTGAATGGATGGCTGTAGGCCACCCAGCCCTGCGCCATGCACTCCTTGGGGTGAGGCACGGAGATGGGCCGTGGTTGGAAGTGAGGAGCTGAGGCCCCTCTGGACCAGGCACACGGAGTGGTGGGAGCTCAGGGCCACACTGTGGCTGTGGGCAGAAGAGCGACAAGAAGAAAGCCCACACAGTGTAGGACCGCCAGGTCTGCCTGCCTGCCTGCCAGGAGAAGGAAGCTGGAGACCACGGCTGTGAAGACGCAGAGAGTAGCTGCAACAGTGGAAGTGAGAGAAGTGGATCTGTGCCCTGAGGCAGCAGCAGGGGCGTGAGGGCAGCATGAAGAAAGCGAGCGTGGTGGCAGCAGGGTAGGCGTGAGCGATGACTGCCGGGACACGCTGGGAGCCCGGTGCTGGCCGGCAGGGTCGGCCCCTCCCAGAGCGCCAAGAGCAGCACCCTTCCTAGTGTCGCTGGGAGATCAGTGGGGCCACAGGCCTGAGGCTGGCCCACCGCACAAGAGCAGAGCCGTGCATCCCTTCCCACCCCCAGGCTTCCCGCATCCGGGTCCTGCCTGCTTCCCTCCCCCCCACACACACACTGCCAGCAAAAAGGAGAGACCCTCAGGGGCCAGGAGGGCAGGTACCCGCAGACCAGACACAGGGCTCCTGCAAGCCGTCTCAGCACTGGGGGCACACCAGACAAGAAGCACTTTTGGGCTCTGTGAGATGTATAAGTCTCTCTGTCGTAACCGCCCACCTCCACCACGGTCGGAGCTGTCTTGAATGTCGCTGAAGTTCTGGCCCTAGAGAGGTGCGCAGGGAAGACGGTGGAGCTATAGTGAAGTCTTCAGGTGGCTGAGGTCACATTGCAAAGGGAAAGGGGGCCTCCGGCCTGCTCCCCATCATCTCTTCCTCTCCCTGAAGGACTGCAGAGCTCCCCTGCCTCACTTACTGCACTAATGCCATGTCGTATCAGGCCTGAGTCCTAAAACAACAAGTCCATGTCACTGTGGACTGCAAGGACCAAAAGCACAAGCCATGCAAAAGAGTCTTTCTGTCTTTGTCAGACACTGACCTCAGGTATCTGTGATAGGGAGCCAGGCCTGGCTCCAGTGGAGTGAAGACAGCCACAGCCAGAGCCAGTATGTATGGATCAGGATGTTGGCTGTGCCCCAGTAAAACTTGATTTATGAAAACAGGTGACAAGCAGGACAGGGCCCAAGGACAGTGCCATCTTGCTCTGACCTGGAGCATTGTTCTCTGACACCCATCTCGTGTTGTAGGCCAGGGAGGCTTGTGACACTTCTGAAGTGTGGGGACTATTTTTTCACAGCAGTTAACCTCAACTCATACAAGAGGGACAAAGACCATCAAGCCAACAATGTTCCTCTGTGAAAATGCAGAACCTAGAGGGATTACCATGAGCCACGCCCCCACAGTCTTAACCTCTCACCAGCCCATGCGGCTGGGGATTTGTAGAGGATGCGTTCCCCCAGAAAACTGTCAGTTGACACAACCCTGAACACCAGAAGGACCCAGGCTCACAGAGCTGAAGTTGACGGAAGAGGCGGCGAAGGACTCCTTCTCGTGACATGGCGTGATAATTGAGGCTTAGACACATTCATTCACTGATGGAAAACTCTGCTGTCTGCATTCCAGAATTCAAAAGAAAGAAGGGATAAAAGAAGCTCTGGACTGGTGCCAGGTGGAAGGAACTGAGGAAGTCTGTCAGCAAGCCCTCAGGTAACAATATCATAATTTAAAGTTTTCTCCAACAATGGGGGAGTAATTAATGATGCAGCTTTCAGCTTTTCCTCTTCCATTTCAGCCAAGCACCATTTGTGGAGAGAGTGAGTGTGTGCGTGTGTGTGTATGTGTATGTGTATGTGTATGTTATGCACACACGTACACACACACCAGGAATCGTGGGTGGCAGGGTGAGGGAGAAGTGCCCACAATGAGTTTTAAAAAGTGGATTTACGGACTTGCAAGCTGTCACTGCGCAGGGGCTACATTTCTGCCTCTGTTGCAACTTGCACGTTGGCTGAGCCAAGAGGATCGACCACCTCGGTCCTACGTGGCAGCATTCCTACCGGACGGATTTCAAAGCCTTGCTGATTTATTTGGGCCTGAAAGCAGAGAAAAACAAAGCATTCCTCTTGTTGCCAATCCTATGGGCTTCTCATAGCAAGACGGCCCTCAAGCCTGAGTGACAGGGGATTTCACAGCCCCATCAAGCGCCCAGTGGCAAACATTCTAACACAGAGTCACGCCCCATTGAGGGCACCCTGTCTTTCAGAGGCTCAAAGATCCGTGATTCAGACCCTGGGACCCGAAGCTGGGTCAGATCGTTGTTCGCCGTGCCTGTACCAGAGGCTGATGGCAGTAACATGGAAATGAGTCTTGTGGTTAATTCAGTCAGGAGCTGGGCTTCCATACTGGCCAAAAACACTTAGATGGCTATCATTTAAGTCAGAGAGAAATTTATTTCTTCACTCAAGGAAAAGAGGCACAGAGGTCAGGGGCAGCGGCTGGGAGCCCTGCTGTGGACACAGAGTGGGCGTTTCCTCAGGGGTTCATGTACTGGGAGCTGTTCCCAGCATGGAGATGCTTAAGGATGGTGGCACTCATAGGACAGGGATGCAGGGACAGGTTCTTAGGTCATTGTCCTTGGGAGGGCCTCGGCGGGTTCCGTGGCATCTCTGAGATCTCTTGAATCCAGGCTGCTGCTAGAGCACTCTGTCCTGGGTCTGACCTCTGTGCAGTCTCTCCCTCCCTCACACAGTCCCAGGAATGTTACCCACCACAGAGTGACAGGTTTGCAAAGGGAACATGCTGGGGACCCTCAACCATGTGGCTTGTGCTTTCTGCCTCCAAACTTGTGAGCTAAGTAATCATCTCATGACATCAGCCTATCTCATGTATGTTGTTAGAGTAATGGAACCAGACTGATACAGCTGCGGGACAGAGAGCTCAGATCCTTCCATCTTTTACTTCCACCATCTGTAGCAATTGCCTTCATCTTTAAAGTCACTGTGTAGTTCAAAAAGGCCATGAAAGCTCCAGTGATCACACCCACTTTCCGAGAAGCAGGAGTGAGAGCACACGAAGCTTGGTAAACTGAGCAGAACCACAGAACAGAATGTCTCCAAGACAAATTAGTTCCTGCAAGTAATGCTTCCTAGTCCCCTTGACGCTTGTTTTTATTACATGGACCAAACAGCACACATGACAGTAGTCACCTGCAAGGGAAGCTGGGCAGTATGTTTGTTTATCTAAGGATGTCCTCACTCTGAATAAAATCAGAATTGCAAAGAGAACTGTTATTGGTTGGCAGCCAACAGTGCAGGCTGTAGAGACCCAGGAAGTGTCTCGCATGATGACCTGGGCTGAGCATGAGGATAGAGCTTCACTGTATTTTTGAAAGCTTTGCCTGACAAATGTTGTCTTCGTTACCTTTCTCTTGTTGCTGCGACAAACTCCCCGAGGCCCAAAATTAAGCAAAGCAAGGATTTTTTAGCTCATAATTTGTGGAGGTTTCAGTCCATAATCAGCTGGCTCCAAGGCAGAGTGGCACATGGCAGAGGGCAGCCGCTCATGGAGGTGGAAAACAGCAAAGCAGCAAGAGCAAAAGGGGAGGAGCCGAAGCAGCTTCCCTTCCTTCTACTGCACTCAGGCCCTCCATAGGCACAGCTCTCCCACCCCTAATCCCAGCAGCACTCACACCCCTAATCCCAGCAGCATTCACACCCATAATCCCAGCAGTGGATCATGGCTCTGGGAAGTAATCCTTCTCCATGATCAACAGGGCCATGTTATCTCCACCAGGCCCCCTCTTCCTCACCTCGAGGGACACCCAGATTCCCTCTGTCCTCTCTGTCTAGGCCCAGCTCTCCAGCCCTCTGGGGTCACCTCATCCAGCCCTTGCTGAGCTCGGTACCATGTAGATGAAGTTCGCTTAGAGAACTTGGGAGTTAGCACAAACTCTTGATTTCATTACTGAGGATGGGATTGGAAGCAATCAGAATGAAGCATCCCATTTTAGGCATTTAGCAATAGTGCACTGGGGTTAGGCTAGTTGGAAGCCAAAATAAGGCACATACAGCAAACAAATAAAGAACTAAAGAAAATGGCTTTGTCATCTATTTCCAGGACGGCCGCATCATACAAGCCAAGCCTCCAGGCGCTTCAGGAGCCTCTGCTGCTCCACTCAGCCCAGGATTGAGTCCGCTTTCTTGAGGCCGAAGACCTTGATCTTCCTGCAGGAGCTCACAGTCAGGCAGAAGAGGTGCTGGAGTGTGGCGGCAGCTCCTGAGGTCTCCACAGAGAGGCAGGGCTGGTGCAGCTGAGGGTGCTGGTGCCGCCGAGTCCGGCCACATTATTTCCCAGGCCTGGAGCGAGGGACTTAACCTCTTCCTGCTTTCATTTCCTCACCTGTAAGATGGAATTGAGAGAACTTTCCACCTTCAAGAGCATTTTCTCTGGCATGGGAGCCTTCAGAGAATGTCACTTCTGCTTTGCTTGTATGTCAGTAGATCACTGGGAGTGCACCGAGGAAAGAGGGCAGTCCTGCCTCTAGAAGAAGAGCTCCACGGCGGGGTGGCAGCCCTGACTGACTTGTAAAAGAAGGTCGTCCTAGAAGACGAATATATCTGGGTGAAAATCCAGACTGGCTGTTGGGTAAAACATCAGACCTAACTTGTAGACCCGTACAGGGTGGCTTTTGGAGTAGCTGCATGCAGCCAGTTCCAACCATCTCTAGCCAGTTCCAGCCAGCTTTAGCCAGCACATAGTTGCTTTTTTTTTCACCATCGAGCAGGGTGTACATATTTGGGCTTGAGTGATTCTCTGGCTCTTGACAACCTGCCCATCCCTGTGGGATTTTTGCCTGACATATTTATGTGTTTACAAGCCTGAGCTCTTCCAGAGGAAGATGTTGCTGAAAGGGAAGATGGTAAAAACCTCTGGAAAAGGGGACCTGAGCCAAAAGGCCACTCAGCCTGGAAGCTACGCCAGGGTAGTTCAGGACAGGCTGGATGAGGAGGGATGAGGACAAGGGGTACCCAAGTAGCAGGTAGCCACATCTGGCCACAGCTGCCCTTATCCTCTGGGTGACCTTGAGCCCAGAGAAGTGTCCCTCCAGCAGCCTGCAGTGTCCAAACAGGAACGTGAAACTGTAGGGGCCAATGACGTTGCTACATCACTTCCAGGATGCTGATCGCAGTAGCATGGTTCTCTGAAGGCAGAGGGGAGGGTTTGGTCAGAAGAAAGCCTCTTGCTTCATCCATAGATCCACATATGCTATCCAGAAACTTCTTGGGTTTTTTCTTGGAATTTCATGTAAGAAATTCCATCATCCGAGGAATAATTCTTAACACCACAGTTTCTTTTAATAAGCGGTTACATCATCCTTCTAGACACTGCCACCCACGGCCCTGCCACAGACGGCTGGCTGGTGACAGTGCAGGCTCTGGAAGCCAAGGTCACCCAGCAGAACCTGGCAGGCTGGCGACAGGCAGCTTGCAGTCTGGCCGCTCTCCCTTTCCTTCTGCTCCTCTCAGGCCAGGGCATCCGTGGCCTCCTCACCCACAGTGAGGTGCTCACCAATTTCTCTTCACAGAGTGCATAATAGGAGAAGATGAAAGCGGGTACTTGGCTGTGGGAAGCAGCTCCCTGTCATCTTTGCAGCTTCCTGAGTAGTGGACTTCTCTGCTCTGAGTTCTATGCTTTCTTTCTCCCATTTGCTCTGTGGGGGCATCGATTGGTACCACTTTCCAGGGAGGGCCTGACGCTCTGAGGTCCCCGCAGGCCACAGCCATGGAGGATGCAGAGCCGCACTTTCTTTATGGCATTGGGGATTGAAGTGGGATCCACCTGCCTCAGCTTCCCAGAGTGCTGGGCGGGCACTCCTGTGCCGCTGCTCCCCACGCAGGAAGCATTCCTTTCAAGACAGCCTACTCCAAGGTCTTTTTTACTTTTTATTTTTATTTAATGTGTTTGGTACAAGGTCTCACCATGCAGCTCGGACTCATAGTGATCCTCCTGTTTTCAGCCTCCCCAGTGCTGGGATAACAGATGTGTCCATTCTTGGTGGCTGGCTCAGTGTGCCTGGAGACGGGACTTGCATCGCATGTGGTGCCGGGGATCAAATCCCAGTCCCTGCGTTTGCCTAAGCAGGTGTTTACTCTGCTAAGCTATCTTGCCAGCCCCCAATTTGGCTGGCTGGACTCTGAGAATCACATTCTGGCACTGGCTGGCCTCTGAGAATCACACTCTGCAGCCACTGAATTTAACCAGTCTCTGTTGAATTCTGCATTTATAATTTGAGGGTTATCATCATTTTTATGGGCTTGTTATGAGGATTCCATGAAATATCATGTGCCTGTTGTAGAGCAAGGACAGAAAGGGCATTGATGCCAGTCCTGTGTCTCCCTTCACTATTTTCCTTATTATTTTTCCCCAAAATGCAATTCATTCATTCATTTGTGCAGTTAATAAATCTATGCTGCACATCTACAAAGCTTACAAAACTGCCACTTCCAAAGGAATCAGTCCTTGTCATGAAGGGGTTTGCTTAGAAAGCAAGGCAGTCATACATGCAAGGGAGACGCACTCCCCTCCAGCAAGACTTTAGGAGGGGAGCTTGGTGGTCATCCTTTAGGAATCTGTAGGTCAACAGCAGAATGATGGACATGACTATGTCCCCCCAGGCTTTCTTCATCTCTGCCCCTGCCAATCATCTGTGCCATGCTAGAGGAAGCCACTGAGGGTACAGTCCATGGGTGAATGAGTGGATGAGTAGTGGCTAGACAGATGGATGGATGGGTGGGCAGATGAATGGATGGGTGGGTGGATGGATGGATGGATGGGTGGATAATAGATGGATGATGGATGATAGATGGATGGATGGGTGAATGGATGGGTGGATGGATGGATGGATGGATGGGTGGATGGTGGATGGATGGATGGTGGATGGATGGATGGGTGTGTGGATAATAGATGGATGATGGATGGATGATGGATGGATGGGTGGATGGGTGGA
>NW_004524646.1:9997870-10006563 GCF_000260255.1 Octodon degus
GGTGGATGGATGGATGGTGGATGGATGGATGGGTGTGTGGATAATAGATGGATGATGGATGGATGATGGATGGATGGGTGGATGGGTGGATGGATAGATGTGTGGATGGATGAATGGGTGATTCAGGGAAGAGTGGATGGTCTTCCTCTTTCTTCTGCTACTTCTTCTTACCCACTTCCTCTTTCTCTTCCTCTGCCCCATCCCCTTGTCTCTTCTTTTGCTTCTCCCTCCTTTTTATACTCGTCTTCTTTTTTCTCTGCTCCTGGACCAGGCTCACCGATTCTGTGGTCAGCAATGTGAACAAGGCAAACCTGGGACAGGCTTTCCCAGGCCCAGCTATCTGGGGCCCGGATGCAGCCCAGCAGTGAGGGACAGCTCCATAGCTCACTCAGTCGCACATCTGGGTGTGGAGCGGTCTGCAGGCTATGGACAAGTACTCTGCCAACCTGTGCCTCCAGGTGTCTGTGGTTTTACTACAACACAACTGGGAACACTGTCTCCGGACAGAGGGCATGTCAGGGGTCATGATGTGTCACTGCCACCGTTTATTGGTTAAGGCAGCAGTCAAGATATTGCCCAGGTTCAGAAGGATGAAGATTTCAGCTCATGGTCGAAGTGACCAAGCTGAGGCAGAGCGTATCTGACCCGCAATCTGGGGCCATTTCGGAATATCCTGCATAAGTGCGACGAAGTGGAAGAAAGGAGTGGATGCTCTTGAGTTCAGACTCACTGCGCCTTATTTAGATGTGGGGCGGTGAAAATGCATTTTTGAAGGAAGATGGGAAAAGGAACACTGGAGAAACAGAGTTTGTTCAGAACGGATGTAAAAATGCTGTAGGCTTTTGAGAGTTAGGCATGACAGGCTCCTTAGTGAGGCATTCATAAAGGATGGATGGGGCAGCCCAAGGCTGAACGTACTTGGAGGGTGACATCATGAGGGACAGAGTGAAGGAAGCTGCACCCAAGAAGCCCTCAGGGCTGGGGCTGGGGCTCAGGCTGCCCCTCACTGCCTCCCGTCTGCTGGCCTGGGAACAGTGCGGACATGTGTCCCTGTGTTCAGGGAACACGCAGTGAACCGAAACTGTACACATGCCTGACCAGGAAGCAATGGAACCTGCAGAGCTGGCTGGTGCTGATGACTATGGGACCAGAAAGAACGCCACGAAAGGACAGTAGTCAACTGCTTTTCTCTCTTTCTTTCTTTCTTTCTTTCTTTCTTTCTTTCTTTCTTTCTTTCTTTCTTTCTTTCTTTCTTTCTTCTTTTATTATTATTTTTTGTCAGAACCATCAACTGCTTTAATTTAACAGACCACTCAAACTTCTAGGTTTCCTAAGGGAGACAGAGAATGTATTTGCGCAACCAGTCTCTTTGATATTAGAGGCCAACATGGACATGGGAATGTCCTCCAGTGAGAGCAGGGTGCAGTCACTCCATCCCCCCAGTGTTTCCTGAACTTGGGGAGCAGGCTGAGGTGAGACATTCACTTTTTCCTCTGACGCTAACCACAAGAGAAGATAGAGAGGTATGGGGGGCCATTAACATGAAATCTGTCCCGAGTGCCCATATCCTTCCATGTTCTCGTCCACTGCCATTCACTCCAGAAGAAAACAGCTATTTGCTTTTTTGCCAACAAAGCCCATCTTAGGTATCTTAGGTTATTCTCTTTGTCTCTTTTCATATTTCCTAATGAAAATATTCCAGTAGCTGTTGGCTACAAAATCCACCATCTGAACTCTGATTCCCTCCTGTCTCTCTCCCTTTGCACCCCCGTCTCTGTCTCTGTCTCTGTCTCTCTCTGTCTCTCTCTCCCTCCTCTCTGTCTGTCTCTGTCTCCCCCCCTTTCTCTGATTTTCTTTCCTTCCATTTCTCTTCCCATCAGATTAGTGAGAAAATGCAGCATTGAATCTCTTTCAAACTCCATGCCGCCTGGTTAACACATGGAAGGGGCTAAGATTAAACCTTAATTTAACTCTGTCTCTCACCCAAACGTCACCAGACTCCTGGCCCAGTTTGACTTTCCATCATTTCCAAAATTCTCCAGAGAAGGGCAGCTCCGTGCTGCCTGCATCTCCTCAGTGACCTTCCTCGCCTGGTCAGATGCCTGGCGCGGAAGTCCAAGATGGCGTTAGGGAAGAGAGGGAGGTGAGAAGACATGAATATTTATTGAGCCCTGGCATATGCCAGGCACTGGAGATGCATCATCTCTTGTGATGGATCAGCCCCAAGGAATAAATTTGTGTATCTCTGTCTTTCAGAGGGAGAAACTGAGGCTTACTAGGGTAAGTGCTGTGTCTAAGCTTACCCCAAGTGTACATGGTAGTGTCAACCTCTCCTAGTGCCTGTCTTTCCACTGTGCTTGAGTCTGGACTCATCACAGGTAACTCAGAGCCAGCTCAAACCCTTGGACCAAGCCCTGGTGTCTCTTCTAGTAGTGCTGTCTCCTCTACTTTCACACAGGAAGCTGATTGGCAAAGAGGGGCAGCAGCCCACACACACACACACACACACACACACACACACACACACACACACACACGGGAGCAAAGCGCTGAGAGGGAACCCGGCTCTGCTTTACCTGCCTGGTGGCCCAAGCTTGTAGGAGCCACATTTTTGAATCTTCCCACCACAACCAAAACACCTGAAGCTACACCATGCTCTCCCCTCCCCACTTCAGGCTTCCTGGAACTGAGATTTTCACATCCAGAAAAGACCTCAAGGAAAAGAGACCAAAATGTCTTCCTAAAGAGGAGGTTGGTAGAACAGAAAGAGCCACTTGTATTTCTTGTCTCCTGCATTTGCTTTCACAGGTGGAGAAATAGTAATATAAATGCTAAAAGCTATCGGGCAAGTAGCGATGGGACAGGACTCCAGGCCAGATCGACTTCTGGATGATAGATCTTCATAAGAAGAGTGTGGGGGTTCCACAAGACAGGGAGGCAGGAAGGAAGCCAGGTGAGAGGTTGCTCGTGGGGCCGGAGAGATAGCTCAGTAGAGTAAGCGCTTGCCTGGCGAGTGCAAGGGCCCAAATTCCATCCCTGGTGCCACCAAAAGAGAGGTTGCTACCAACATGGGTGAATATCAGACATCGGGTGGCTAAAGCCAGGGATAGGGCTATGACACCCAGAAATCTGGGGGGGGAGTGGAGACAAGAATTCAGGGGCAGCTATGTTCACCTGGAAGTCCGTAAATACTAACCAAATTCTTAAATGAAGATCTGGTCAGCATGGTGCCATCTAAACATATCGCCCCATAAATCTATGTGTGCATGCTGAGAATCTTCCTTATACGCTTGAATGTATATGTACGCCCCACGCTCAAAGGACTATTATGCAGTCATCATAAAATTTTAAAAGAATTGATGACAAGGAAAAATAACATTCAGTTCTTTTCTCTATCCCCTAATAAGTGAGAGAATATGGAATTATTTTTGCTCTCTGCATAAATTCACCTGTGTAAAAATATGTAGAATGAACCAGGAAAAATAGTGCCAAAATATTCATAGAATGTGACTCCAGACACATAAAATTAGAGGGATTTTTTTTCATTTTCTTTATTTTTCCCATAATAATAATCATAGCTATTTAAAAAATTAGACTGCAAGATAGGAGAGGTGGGCAAGGGGTCTGAGGTGGGCTGGAGGTGGGTGGAGCCTGAGGGATCACAGACAGGGCTGTAGGGAGCTTTGGGTACACAGTGGCCACCCAGGGGTACATGTGTTCAAGAGGCTAGAGGAGAAAACCTGACCCAGGTCATGCCTTCTCTGCTTGGGGCTTGGGCCACGAGTTACTGCCCTTGGCCCTCTGCTGAGTACAGGGCTTACTGGGCATAGGTGACCACCCCCATTTTACAGACAGGAGCTTGGAAGGGGCAAAAGTGATATGACAAATTCAGATGCAGCCAGTCCAACAACCACAGGGGACATGGACCACAGGGGACAGCTTCGTGGGTCACTACGGATGCTTAGGCAGCCCCCATGAGTCAGCTAGGTGCTTGCTCCGCATCCCCCATCCCGTAGGCCTGCACCCCCCTCTCCTGAGTCCTCCAAGGGGCACATGGTGCACACGCCCCAGCAGCCCACAGACCTCTGCAGTGGAGCCAGCTCAGGGCATTGGGCCAGGACACCTCCGCCTACTGCAGGGCACGGATCTCGCAGCCTAGAAGCTGCGAAGGCCAGACTCAAGTGCAGCAGAGTTGGTCTCAAGGGGCCTCGATCTTTCCAGCCCCATCATCTAAACAAAGGAATGTTTAAACGTGGAACAGCGGGCAAAGCAGTGAGCAGACCTAGTATCCGCTCTGGTCTGACCACTGAGGCCTTCCACAGCCCGGGTAGTCCTGGCTGGGGTCCTATTTCCCTTCCTGCTGGGAAGAAAGCTTCTGCTCTGGAGTCGGCAGTGGCTCTACTGCCCCCGGGCTGTTGGGCGCTCAGTCTCCCGGCCCCATCATCACTCACTCCGCTTCATCCTGTTTTACCTTTCAGCACCTTGATCTGCTCATGAGTCCCCAGCACACCCCCCCCTTTGCTTGCTATGTAACCTTAACCTTAAAGAACCTTTTTACCCACTGACTTTCCAGATCAAAAGCTGCCTCCGCTCTGCTGCACTCCCCCCCCCACCCCGCCTCTTCCCACCCCAGGCCTTCTACCATGTGTGTTTGATACCATAACAAAACACCCGAGGCAGGTGACTTTATCTAGAAAAGGTGCTGAAACAGCTCATAGTTTGGAGATAGACGGGCGTGCAGCAGGCAAGCTCAGCTCTTGCAGGCAGAGTGCTGAGGGGCCAAGGCATCACCGGCCGTGCCATCTGTCTCAGCCCCTCTTCCCGTGCAGCCAGCCATCACAGGCACCGCACCCTCCTGACCTTCTGTGAACCTAATCCCCTCCCAAGTCCCCTCCCCTAGGCAATGTGTTTGGGTCCATTTGCCATCCCCTTACGTGCAGCACTGGGCACTAGTACCTTCGTGAGCTCAGGCCAAGCCTCTGCGGCCGCAGCCGGGTGTCTTCAGCACCACCTGGCCCACACGCTCGGAGACCAGCTCTCTCCGGGATCCTGTCCGCCTCCGGCTTCAGCTCCTCTTTGCTTCTCACCAACTTCGCGCTAAGGCTGTGCTGCCCACTACGCTTACTTGTGGGCGACCGGGGGGCCGCAAGCGCTGTTCTCTTCGCCTCTTGAAGTGTCCGTCAAAAGAGAACCTCCTCCACCCTAAAAAGCTCTCCACCGAGGAATAATTAATGTAGAAATGAAAAGCCTACGAAGGAAGTGGTGCAAAGAAGAGAGGATACAGACTTGCAAGCCATCGCCGCACTTCAGGCTCTACACGACCGTTTTACCATTTAAGAGAAAAGTGAAACCACTGTGCATATAATTGAATTTAAATGGTGAAAATAATATTCATCCTCGCTATGCATTAGAGACACTATTTTAAAATTATTTCTAATGTGAACACACTCGTGCCAGCCCTCTTTTCCCCCTTTTTGTTCCTGCTCTTAGGCACAAATTACTGTTACTTTGCGCTGAATAATGAACGAAAAGCGTCGATGTGGTCAGGGGCAGCGCAGAATACTGAACTGTTGCGCGCTTGTCTGGCGAAGCTGCGTTTTGCCCTCCTTCCCGGCGGTCCTCAGTGAGGAGGATCACCCGCGAAAGAGTTCACGTTCAACCGAGTTTCTAATTGAAAGATTACGGAGCCGTGGAAATGTAGATGAGCAGGCCTGGCACCCGAAGGGGGGGGGATAAGTAAATAAATAAATAAATAAATAAATAAATCGATCTTCTCGTGGGATAATCATACTTACTGGTGTATGGTGGGCTCTGGCTTGGAAGAGGGGTTCTGGTACAGGGCTTACGCAAGCTGCAAGCCGCAAGCTGCACACAGATAAGCCTTCAGCTTATCGCCTCACTGGGGAAGGGCATCCTCACCCAGGAGTTAATTTGCCCTAGCACGGTTGCTGGAGCGCGGCATGCCCCGATATCCATTTCCTGTCAGACACGTGTTCGCGCAGACGTGAGGTTCATGTGGATGAAAGTCGCCTGGGTGAGCTTGTCCGCTTCCCAGTGGGAGAGATCTGCAGGCTGCGGTCGGCAGGCAGGGGCTGGAGGGGAGCCGGGCGCCCGCGAGAGAGCTGGAAGCCGTGAGTCCTGCCACTCACTCGGCCTTTCTACCTTCCCCGCCAGACAGTGCGGCCACCCAGCCTTGGGCTTTTGTAGACCATATTAAGGCTCTAGATGGTTAATCTCTGAAGTCGTTTAATGGACAGCGTAAAGGACAAAGATCATGGTACAAATAATCTTAAGAATCATAAATACAGCAGCAGCACATAGGCTAAAAACTCCCAGCATGACTGAGCTTGCCCACGCTCCTGGCAGGGGAGGTGCAGGCAGGTGAGCACATCTTGAAGGTATTTCCTGGACACAAAGTCCACTGCACAGTCAGCTAAGATCATGTCAAGGTGACAGCTGTGGGATAGCCCTGCCAGCACTCTGCCAGGCTGAGCGGGAGGACTCCAAGTTGGAGCCCAAGAGACTGAGACAGAATTTGTGGCTTTTTTTTCTTTTTTTTTTTTGTATTTTAGGGAAGGGTCTACAGGGTGTTCAGGGTCTCACTACTAGCTTGGACTCCTAGTGATCTGCCTGTTTACAGCCTCCCAACAGCTGGGATTGCAGGTGTGCGCCACCACACCCAGTCTAGAACTTGTCTCTAAATAAAAGGTAATGGCTGACTGCAGAAGCCTGGAGTTCAATCCCCACTCCTGGAAAAAAAAAAATGATTTGTACCAGCTGGTCTGGCTGTCCAGACTAAACAAAGGCTTGGGATATGGACGAAAAGCTCACAGATGAAGGCTTTGTGTCCTCCAAATTGTTCCCTTTTGGCATTTGCCGCTGCAAGTTCCAGCACTAGCTCATGGCTCAGTCGCCACCAGTTGCCAGCTCCAAACGAATGTGCCTTCCTGCCCTTAATGGGTTTTAAGTTTCTGGGACTGATTTCCTTGTCGTCCAGTGCACAAGCCTTTCCAGGTCATTCTCAAAGAGAGATGAGTGTTGGGAAGGATTTTCAACTCAAGTAATGTGTCTTGCCCAGAGCCTGATCATGGGTTGTCATCCTCACATTAGAGATCTGGAGCCAATTTTTTAAAAAAGTTTAAGGGAACCAAGTGGCTGTGTGAATCTCCCTATTTTTTCCCCAATCTGGTGATTGCTTCATTGTACCATGCAGCTTTTTGAGTATGAGAATACGTATTGTTTAAAGAATTTAAGTTTTCAGAGACGTGATCGTAAAGCACACGCGGTTTCGCTGCTCTCCAGACCACGTTCCCCACTCCAAGTGGTATTTGTGTTGTTCCTCCTCCATCGCTGCCTTGCTCAAGTTGTCTCTAGTGTGTGAAGGTCGATTTGTGCAGAAAGCTGTCTTTAGTGCTCAGGCACTTGTGAAAGAGTGGTCTCTGCACAATCGGCTCCCCTCGTTCTCCTTCTCACCCACGAGTCCACAGCCACGGAGCAAACACGTCCCAGTGTCCTACATTTATGGAGACCACAGAGCTCCACAATGCACAAAGGCAGCACAGATAGAGAGAAAGGGAGCAAGAGAAAGTCACAGGAGACGTCACCCTCCGCCCCACAGCTGCAGAACACGAAGGCTTAGGAACATCAGGGGGAAAAGAAGAAAAAGGAACATTGCTCCCCAAATTGACCAATGGATAGTTAGAATAGAAACAAACATAATAGGCTGCACACCAGTCTATACTTGAGCCATGATGCTTTTGAAAACTGAACTAAATAAACACAATAAGACAAATTTTGCTAAGTTCTGACATCAACCACTATAGTTATAAGTTGCTTATAGTTCAAACCACAAATCCTGTGAGATCAAAGAAAATATTCTGAGTGGAATGAAAACGAAAACATTTTTGCTTAGCAAAATCACCTAGAGCAATGGTGGGAAACCTGAAAAAAGAAAAGGAAAGGAAAGGAAAGAAAACAAAACAAAGCAAAAGATTGCTTAAAAATTTTCAGAATGGCCCAGCATGGTGGCACACACACTTGGGAAGCTGAGGCAGGAGGATTGCTGGGAGTTCAAGACCAGCCTGGGCTACAAAATGAGCTCAGGGGCAGCCTGAATGCATAGTGAGAGGGGCCGGGGAGATGGATCAGTGGAATAAGCGCGTGCCTGGCAAGCACAAGGGCCTGAGTTCAATCCCCAATTCTGAAAAAAGAAAAAAAAAAAAAAAAAAAGAACCAGCTTATCTTATGAATGTGTAGTGAAAAATCTGTCTCAAAAAGACAGAAAGAAAAAAAAAACAGAAAAAACAACACCTTTCGGGTTTCTCTGAAGAAAGAACCAGAAGAAATATTTAGGGATGTAAGCAATTATACGGAGGAGGGAAAAAAAATTAAATTACTGACCTATATTTTAAATTTCCGACCTGTATTCGGGAGCCATAAAAACGACAAATTACAACCTGAGGTAGAAGAATAAATTTACTAAAAATAAAAGCAAAAATGAATAGCATCAAAGCAAAAAAGCAAGAACGTCGATGAAACCAAACATAGTTTCTTTAAAGTGATCCATAACCTTTAAAGTCGCTGATTAAATTGATTAAGAAAGGAAGGCAGAACACATCACCAGGAATGAAAGCAAAATTCTGAAGACTAATGCCGGGATTCCAACAGGAGTGGCCCTAGGGAAAGTAAAAATA
>NW_004524646.1:10006908-10064408 GCF_000260255.1 Octodon degus
TTTATTTATTTATACTTTAGTAAAGGGTCTACAAGGTCTCACTACACAGATCAGACTTGTAGTGATCCTCCTGTATTCAGCCTCCCAAGCTCTGGGATCACAGTCACAAGCCATCATGACCAGTCTCAATCACTGTCTCATTGCATACTGGTAGCAGAGCCAGCACGGCATGCAGGGGATCGAACCCCGGTCCCTGCTCCTGCCTAAGCAGGTGCTTTAGTCTGCTGAGCTGTCTGGCCAGCCCTGATTTTATCTTTAAAAACCTTCTTACAGATAAAATTTCAGGCTCAATATCACTGTTGAGTTCTATTCTGATCTTAAGAGATAAACACCAATCTCATGAACTCTTTCAAAAATATAACAGAAGGGAACATGTCTGACTATAGGAAGAAATTCTCCTAAACTGACATTTTCATACGAAAGAAAAATCGATAGATCAACTTTCTTCATGATCATATCTGCAAGTATCATTTTAACAATGTAGACAATCAAATCCAATAATCCATTAAAAATATTTTCCATCCTGACCAATGGAGTTTACCACAAGGATGTAACACTGACTTGAGACTGAAATAAAACAATCACTGTAATTCACCATCATAACAGAATAAAGAAGAGCAATCACAGGATCATTTGAATAGATGAAGGATAAATGCTGAAGATTCTCTTAGTGCTTAGATATGATAAAAACTCTCAGCACCTTAGGTGGAAAAGGAAACTTTCTGAACAAATAATAGACAGCTACAAAAAACTGATAGCTAGCATCATATTTCAGCTGAACTATTTAAGGTTCATTTGAAGAATGAGCAACAGCAGCAAACACTGAAATATTTAGGAATAATTTAAATCAAATAGATACAAAACCATGCACTGAAATCTACAAAATAGCAATGAGAAAAGTGAAATGACCCAAATATAGAGAGATACAGTAAGCCTGTAGACTACAACGATTCATATTTTTGAGACTGCTGGTGCAACACAAGGAACTTTTCTGGAGTGATGAGAGTTGAGCTGACACCCACAATTACAATTCCATCATGTGCAAATTATCACCTGGATGTTGTTTATTTTCTCCACAGCATCCAACACAACTTAAAATCAGGGGGCTGAACAACCATGCTTTGCTCCCCATATGGCTTGGACCCTTGTTCTTCATTCCACATTGAACATCTTTGAAATTCACATCGTCAGATTTTACCATCCTCCTCCCTGTGTTATTTTTTTTCTTTTCTTTTTTAATTTTATTTATTTGTGTGTGTGTGTGTGTGTGTGTGTGTGTGTGTGTGTGTGTGTCTAGCTCAGCCCACCAGGGGGCGGAGCTGCCTGGCATGTGGTGCTGGGGGATTGAACCGCGTTCCCTGTGTTTTGCCAAGCTTGTTCCAAGTAGGTGCTTTAGACCACTGAGCCATCTCACCAGCCCCCTCCCTGTGTTACTGACTCAGTGGTCTTCATTATTCAATGACTATTTTAGCAGTTGGCAACAACTTTCTTAGTAATGTCACCATCAGTGCTGCTTGCCTATCTGGTATGGCTCCCATCTAGGTGTCCCCCCTACATCCTCAGGCACTCAGGTGGAGCTTTCTGGAGGTGGCAGGATGAAGGGTGTGCGACCCTGGATTAGGGGTGGGTGGTAACGGGATTCAGTCTGTCATTGTTTTAGCAGAGCTGTGCTTGATGGGTCACAGCAAAGGGAAGCTCCACCCTGGGTGTGAGGAGGACCAAGAAGAGGCTGAAGCCCGGATGGGATATAAAAGAAAGCGAGAAAGACATCTGCTGCATCCTGCCTCCTGTCGCTCCGTCCCGCTGCCCTCCTTGGGCACCTCTATAAACTGTGAACTGAAATAAACCTTTCTTCCTTGACTTGTGAGTGTTGAGTGTCTTGTTCCCCCAGCAAGAGTAACTAAGACGACACCTCGTGCCAACGTCTCTCATCTCCTGGACACATACCTGTCACACGTGCTCAGGACAACTTGGGAATGTAGTAGAAATAAGGATCTTCAGCTGCCTGTTGTCAGCAACTCTGGAGCAGGGGTGGGGTGCAGTCTGTGTCCTAACAAACCCCCCCCCCCCTTCCTCCTGGGACTTCAGTGCTTGCTGAGTTTAGGAGAGACCCCTATGAGGCAACTGGCCTTCACTGACCTCCCGTGCCTACACACATGGTCACATCTTTCACTTATTGTCTTTGGTAGCTCTGCCTGCTGGGAAACTCCGCTTCAAGGCCGCTCCCCTCTAACTGTGCCTCCAAAGTACAGCTCTCTGCACCCTCCGCAGCATCCTGCAGCCCTTGGAGAGCTGCACTCCTTTGATCCCATAACTTTTTCAGCTCTCTGTCATCTGTGGTAGTAGTCGCAGAAGCTCTGCCAACAATTTCTGAGTATTCTTCTCTCTGAAACGTGATAAAACTGTTGTTACTTCACCAACTTGTGAAAAAGAGATGATGCTTTGTGATTTGCTTAGGCGAATGAAGTGTGAATGCGAGTGGTACGTGTCCTTCTAATTGCTTGTGCGACCCCTCACCTTCCAGTGACAGTGAGAGCACAGGGAAGCCAATATGGGATAAAGCCTTTATCAACTGCTCCTTGAGTGACCATGGGGAACAGGGCCACTTTCAGACTCATTAAGAAATAAACCTTAGCTGTCGCAAGTCTTCCAGGTTGAGTTGTCCTTGTCCCTTTGCACAGCATGAACCAGCCTCTTCCGATGGGCACACCATCCACAATGGCCAATTTCTCCGACCAGGACCTTGACCAGCCCTAGTCCTTAGCAATCTACTTCCCAAACAAAAACAAACCTGCCTCCTTGGGGCTTTTGGAGGACAGCCACACAGGGTGTGCACATGAAAAGGGTGTATTTCAGGACACTGGCACTTGCAGTTTTAGGTACTGCCAAAAACAAACTCTGCATACTGGACCTGCAGGTCAGAGAATTGGGCCTTTCTATTTGAAAGCCTCAGCTGATTGAGGCCTTTCACCCATTCTGTCTTACTAATCTATCAATTCAAATGTTGATTTCATTGGTAGTAATGTTGCCTCTGAACATGGTATCTGAAAAAGTATTCGCTCAACTGTCTGGGTGCCCACAGGCCAGCCGCACTGACGCAGAAAAGTGATTACAATCAACACAGCTGATGACCTCCAATTCCTCTCCTCTGCCTCTGCCCCTGCGGAGCTGCCTATGTGGACCGTTCTGCGTTTCCTACATAAATTTAATTTCCCACTATAGGGAAGAGAATTTCCCAGGTTCCCTTTCTTTAAGCAGCCATGGCCCCTCCTCAGCTGCACCTATGATCCCACCTCGCATTTTTCTGGTAGTTGCAAGCAAATCTCAACTTTGCATCTGCAATCCAGTAGGTCCCCAGCCTGCTCGGGTCTTGGCCCACACCAGTTGATGAAGTTGGCTTCAACCTTCCCTCCCAGTAGCGCTCCTGCAAGCTGTGTCCCCCACATCCTGCTTTCTCCTCTCCTCCACTGGCTTTCATTTTTTTCCACACCAACAATTTCTTCTTGTCTTCCTCCTTCTCCCATAGCGCCACTGCCAAGTCACCTCGTGAGGCCTGGGGTGGTCCTAGCTAAAGCATGCCCACCACACTGCTATTGTATTTACCTCTTCTAGAGGTTAGCAGTGGTAGTAGCTGCGATGTGTTTGTACCTGGTAGCGCATGTTTTGTCTCTCTCTTGATCCTTTAAAAAGGGACTTGAGGTTGGGTTGTCATGCTGCGCACACCCCCTCGGCAGCCATTGCCTTAGGCACTGCCTGGCTAAATGGCCACTCTTGGTAGGTGAATCCCAGCCAGTTCAAATCCTTAGCTAGACATGAAATGGCACCCTAAAGGAGCATCCCAGCCAGCAGAAATATACTTCTGGTGATAAATAAATATACTTCTACATAACAAAGCCGAGCACTTAACCTCTGAGTCCAACACACCTGAGTCCTCTCTTTGCAGGTGGTGCTGAGGAGGGCTTGGCCTGCTACTCCTCTGCAGGCTGAGTTGCTCCAAGCAGCAGCCGCACAGCGGAGGCACCTTGCTGAGGCCAGCTCCAGGCTCCTCTCGGAGGAGGAGGAGGAGGAGGAGGAGGAGGAGGAGGAGGAGGAGGAGGAGCTACCTATAGCTTTCAAAGAGAGAACTTTTTTGGCTTTATCTCAACTATTGTCCCTGTTGGTTGACATAGTTTTGGTTTTCTGCACTCCTGCCCATGAAGATTAACAAACAAATACACACACACACACACACACACACACACACACACTCCTGCGTCCCCTTCTCAGGCACAGCACCCCTAAGCCACCTTTCCCACTTCATTATGTCCTTTCCTTGGGATACTTTTCCAGATGCTGATTTGTAGGGTGTGCATGTGTTCCAGAGGTTTTGAAACAGAATGCCAAATTGCCCTCGGGAAAGGCAGAGCCCATTCATCCTTTCCAGCCTGGGATGCAGGCCTAGCTGCCTGTGGCTTCCCTGCACCTCGCAACACTTTTTTCCAGCTTTCTCATTTTAACGCTGTGGTGCACTTGCTTTTGTGGGGAGGGCGCAGAGCCGGCTGACGCTGGCTCTCCCTGTTCCACAGGTGCTCGCCCTCTTCCCTCCCTCGCCTGGCCTCGCTGACCCGCTGCATGTGGTGGAAGGTGCCTGAATCACCTCCTCCCCCACCCTGCGCCAGCGTCCTGAGTGCCTGTGAAAGCACCCCAGGATCAGGATGGATGAGGACAGTCTGCACCGATCTGCACCCCGGGATCCCTCGTCTGCCACCCTCTCGGCTTCTAGCACCATCTCCTCCCAGCAGGCTCCACAATAATGGACACATTTTCAGCTTTCTCAGGTCGGGCAACTTATCAAAGAGAGCTCAGGGGCCTCCTGTGGAGCCGCGAGTGAGTCCTGGCGCAGGCTCTCATGCGGGGACCTGAGCTCCGTTCTCCTGCACCAGGGCTCTGCCAGGCCCTGGGAAATGAAGTTGCCGTTGCCATCCAGCGCACGCAGGGCTCCGCTGCTCCCTGGAAACTTTCTGAGGCACACAGGTTTTCTTCTTTATTGGCCTCCAAGTTTTATTATTTAGAGAAAGGCGAGGATTGAATCCACAATTCATTGCTGCTGGAATTCATAGGGTTAGGCAAATCTGCAGCACTGTCATCACCTACGCGGTACAAAAGGTGATGGAGGCGTCAGGCCCGCAGCTTATGCCACCTTGTGCCCATCGGGTGGTTAATCTCTGCTCTGTACTTGTGGGCACGTTACTAATAATAATAGTAACAGCGGTCACTGACGGCCGGCGAGACGAGCCAGCCACTCGGTGAGGGGCCGTGAGAGGATTGTTCGGAGTAATCCTCGCCGCTTTAGTGAACCCGAGCCACCTGCATCTTGCAGATGAAGACACCAGGGCTCAGGAAAGAGGCGCCGCGGGGTCCACACCCTCGCTACTCACCTTGATGTCCAAGGGCAGGGGCAGGAGCAGAGAGCGGGGCAAATGCAGAATCCTGGGTGAGACCAAGCCCTAGAGCAACAAAATCTGCATCTCAGCAAGACTCGAGGCTGAGCCCTAGCCCCTCGCCATTTGTAAAACAGTGCAGTAAGTCTCTAAGCGCATCAGTAAAGTATCTCTGGCTAGACCCCCGTCTCAGGAAGCCCTCGCTTCCTTCCTTCCACCCAGGGCTGCCTCTTGTTCAGAAGTGAGAGGGAGCAATTCCTCAGCATCTACACTGGGCCACTGTGTGTGTGTGTGTGTGTGTGTGTGTGTGTGTTCACGCGGGTGCACACGCACTTGCAAGTTCTTTATTCTCTGTGTGGGGTTGTAGCCACTGAGTTTGTCCTATCTCTGCTGTGATGGGTTATGAAAATAAAGGTGTTTTCATGAATCGAGAGTATCTGCCCATTGCATGCTCATAGGTGAGCTGGAGGATTATTTACCTATCATAAAGATATGAATGCTTCATCTCCTCCCATATTGCCTGTAGCAGAAATAGCACATTAAATGTGCAGATGATTATGCTGTCCATCCAAGGAGTTCTATTCTGACCCAACACAATGTAACATAAGTGATGAAAAATAAATCCAAGGCAATTTGTCACGCAACCTCCCTGGTCTCACTCTCCCGCCCTGACTCAATTTCAGTAGAAGAAACTCGGTCCTGGAAGGCAGAGGCTGCTTGGATCTCCTTCTGCGGCAGGGATGGGCTGCACTGAAGAATTTGTTGTATCAACTTAGAAAGTCATCATTATTTATAAAAAAAAAAGTAGGCTCCCGAACGATGCGCTCATGCAGACCGTGGGCTGAGCCCACTCCGCCTGAGCTGCGCTGCCTTGGAGGCGCCTGGGAATGGCTTCCCAACCTGCCCAAAGCCATCCCTTCCAAGTGGCCACTCAGTGCTGAGAGGCCTACAGAGGGAGCCTCGTCTTGTGTCTGGCTTGTCTTTTGCCCGCCTGTTTTATTTATTTTCACTGTTTAATACACCAGTGTTCATGTCGAGAGACGCCAGCAAGCAAGCTCTCTTCCTTAACAATGGACGTAAATGTGCTCAGCGAGGAAACTCTGGCGCTTTCATCGCCGAATCGTCTAGGGACTCAGAAGGAAGAGGGGACATGGATACACTTTTACTGAACACTTACTATATGCTTTAGCTTCACATATATGTACATAGAGGCATGCAAAATATATGTGTTACTGTTACTGATGATTAAGAGGATGAGGATGATGTCAGTGTGTGTGCTGTTTGGGTTCCTTGTGTGTATGCACACACATAAATGAACACTCACATGTACACTTAAAGAATCCTCAAGTACTACCGCAATATTGGTTTTATAAAATGCACCTTGCAGGGAAGAAAACTGATGCTTTCATTCTGCAGATACAACCCAATATGATTTACTCACATGCAACACACACATGCACATACATACACACACATACACATGTGTACACACTTCAACTTTTATCTATGACCCTAGAAAAATGGTATTAGTGTCCTATACCAAACAGGAATCCTCCTCAGTGAAACCAAACCATGCCCATATTTATTTATTCATCTATTCATTTTGTCCAGCCTTTTCCTTTAGCTATTGATCAATTTCACTTTTCACCATGATGTAGCTAAACCACAAATTTAAAAAGCACTTTTATCCACTAAGAATACAAATGTGAATACAAATGATTTCTGCAAGCCCTTGGAGATACTGAAATAGAGAAAGAGAGGGAGAGAGAGAGAAAGAAGGAGAGGAAAAGGGAGAGAGAGATAGAGAGGGAAAAAGAGAGAGAGAGAGAGAGAGAGAGAGAGAGAGAGAGAGAGAGAGAGAGAGAATATTTCCAAGCATATCACTTTGAGCAGAACATATTGCAATTGTCTTCTTGCCAGCGTAATTTCTTACTGATTATAAAATTATTGAGTAGTGCTGGTGACCCAGATTTGGAGCACATGGGATGACAGGTGCTTGGACACAGATTTCGCCAGTAAGCAGGTGAGGACAGAGTTTACAGTATGGACTCTTGGGACATGAAACAAGAGTGCTGTATTCCAATGTGGGCAGCTAGGTGGACAGGAGGCCTGGCCGCAGCTCAGGGGTGGCACTCTTGCCTGGCACACAGCATCTGCTGGACTTGGCCAGGAGAGAACCATCAGCAGCAGGAGAAGAGCCAAGGGGAATATCTCTTGTGGACCAGGACTTCCAAGAACCCTAGCTTCCGCCATGTGTGGGGGAAGCCCCGTGTGTCCAAATTCTGGAGGGGCAGGGAGGGGAACAGGCTTGGTGAGGCCTCCACTGACTTCAGAGTTCTATGCTCTTTCACTGTGGCCAAATCCTAGCCATCCAGGCTGTCCCTGGACATAGATTTGTTGAGAGGTGAGCTTGTCCCTCCCAATGATGGGCGTGGCTACCAGCATCCCCTAGGCTCGGGGACCTTTTAGTCCACCTTGCCGAGCAGTCCCTGAAAAGCCAACACCAGAGACAGATCTGGGTCACTGAACCTAACCTGGGGGAGGCCCGGATAAAAGAGGGTCCAAGCCTCTCATGGCCAGCAGCTCCTCTAGAGGGGCCCAGGCCTCTCCAGCAGCTCTGGCTGCAGCCTCCAGTACAGAGGCCGCAGAGAGGTGGCACTTCATGACTGCTTTTTACATGATTCACTGAAGGCTACCTGGCATGCAAGTTGTATTTAAATAGCCTGCCCCACCATCTGTAGCAGAGAGCTGACAAATACAGTGGCTGCTCTCCAGCGCGGTGGCAGTGCGTCCCTGCCGGGAGTCCTGTTCCACAAGGCTGCTTCTCCATTCTATTGGTCTGAACATGATTTTTAATGCGTCTGTAAAGAGCAGCTTTCACATTTAATTGGAACGTTACCCTCTTCAGGCTCAGCCTAGTCTTTGACCGCACTTCCCTCCTGGTGGCTCTGCCTGATTTTTACGAGCTGTCCACATGTAATAAAGCATCCAAACAACTTCTTCTCGTCAGCTTCGATGAATTCCAAGAATGCAACAGCAGGCAGCCTGCTTGGAGCATGGTTTATAGCTCCTGATCTCATCTTTGAAGGCCGAAGCAAATCGGAAGGCGAATGTGAGTCTTCTGACCAGGAGTGTCATCAGTGGTTTCTTTCTGAGATCTACTTGACACTCATAACTTGTGAATCCAGAGGAAAGAGCAGCCCAACATACCCTGGATTCTACCTTATTTTCTGGCACCAAGACTGCCACCATTACCCAATCCCAAGCACCATGCAGTTCATCACCTAATCGGAACATAGTGTTTGTCTGCCAGACAAGAGCAGTAGAACACGGCTGTGCACTGTGAGTCCTATGAGTTTGAAAGTGAATCAATGCGGGTGGAGCTAAGCACAGAACTAATGCAAAATGAAAAGGGCTCCTGAGGAAGGCATCAGGACCTTGTTCCTGAAGCTGGTGGCACCGCATACAAGGCCTGGACACTGGCAGGTCTCCACACAGCTCCCAGCTTCCCTCCCCTCCCGTGCCACCCATCGATTTAGCCAAGGATGATGGGCTCCTCCTCAGGCAGGGACCCTGGTAGACACTGGGACAGTGTCACCTCTATACCAAAGCACCAAGGCACTCAGTACTGGATCTTTTCCCCTGGGGTCCTCCTGAAACTTTTCCAGCTTTACCTCCTGTCCAAGTTCCCAATTCCCAGGGACAAAGAGACAAGCCTTCCCTCTTCTCCTCCTCAATCACACCATGGCTCACGACCCAAAGCCCACATGTGACTTAGTCTCCAAAGCCCCTTCCTTGTCACTCTTCTACTAGGACAGCAGTGGGCAAGCAGCAACGGAGGCTTGCAGCTGCGCTGAAGGCCCTGAAGGTGGGGTGCACTGGGAGTGCAGGGGGCTTGTGGGGGGCTTGGGTCTACCCAGTCTTCTTGGTCTTTCACCAAAAGGGTCTAGATGGCTCAACAGACTACCTGAGCTCTCCTTCCAGTAGCAAAGAAGTATGAAACAAGCGGATGAGGGTGGTGAGGCGCGTACTGGCCAGGCAGACAGGGAGCGACTTGACTCAGGCAAGACGTAGTAGGAAGGATTTGCCAGCCTTCCACTTTCCTTTATACCTTCACACACACACACCTCTCCTTAAAACATTTACTTTTGGATAAGAGAAAAGCATGCATACAGGTGCAAACAAGGAAGAACGACAAAGAGCAAAAGTAAAATAAGGCTTAATCCCATCTCTGTCTTTTGGTTACCCCCACAGTTGGTTTGATATTGATTACAGTCCCCTCAAAATTTTCCTGTGTGTAGTGTGTTAATTAACTTGACCCCAAGCTACCAAATCCCTGGATGATGGGGCTCGGGAAGCCCAAGGGAGAGAGTCTGAAATTCCCACTCCAAAGGCCCAAGACAACTTGGCAGGAGAAAAGTTGTTTAGACAGAGACCTGGCTGCGCCACAGCACCTCAGTTCACGAGGCTAAGTGGAGTGACATCTCCATCCCTCATGGCCCCCTTCGGAAGTGCCTCCTGCTCCCAAGTCTCCCATGGGTGCCTTCTCACCATCCTCTCCGCTCATCACCTACCTGTTTCATGATTCTGTTTCCAGTGGCTTTTCAGAAGGGGCTCCACGGTCCTTTGAAGTTTGCCACTGGCATCTTCTTTGCATGGGAAGAGGAGCAAATGGAAAGAAAATTACCAGCAAGACGAATGAACCCTTCCCAGAAGGAGCCACCTGCCCTGCCAGAGCAGGCGGAGCTGTGTGTCCCCTCAGCGCCTGGCTGTGTTAACCGCTGTGTTATTAACTAACGTGTTCCATTAGCCCTCGTGCCCAGCTAGCGTGGCCTCTGCAGACTGCCTGCGTGAGAGGGGCGCCTTTCCGCACACCCCCAGTATTTCACAGAATAAAATTAAGTCACTAAGTACTAGCTGCAACCCAGCATTTATAGTTCCAGTGTTCCGAATAGCCACCTGCCTGGAAGAGCACTGGAGGGGGGAGATAATTGAATGAAATATTGATCGGTGTGTATTTATATCTCTGCATACATACCATTTTAATAGATCAGAAATCAGCTGTACTTTCTCAAAAAGCCCTCCGATTAACGACTTACTTCATGTACTCTGCTACAGACAGTGAGGACACCTCCCAGCCTCTCCCTTCCACTAGGGCTGGGCTCCCTGTGGACCTGGCGACACTCTAGAGCTCAAGATTCGGTGTGGAGCCGATGGCAAGTGAGTACACGAGTAGGAAGGAGGACGCAGTAGCTTATTTCAAGATGCTGTGTGGCGTTAGGTATAACACAGCCTCTCCGCTCCTCCACTGTTCAGTGCAGCTTACATAAAAATAAGCAAGAAAGGTCCACCCCCGGCTGAACCAATGCCTGAGGTCTGAGAGTGTGTCCCTCGCTACAGTGCCATGCATGTTGTCATGGTGTAGCTTCCCCCTTCCCCGCTTAGCTGGGCTTTACTGTGCCCAGAGACCCCCACTCAGGGTAGTGCCCGCATTGCAGGATTGTTGGTCACAGGGCCGTCTGCACTGGGCCCTCAGCTCTGAGCCGAATTCTACTTCCACCCACACTTTGTCACTCGATTGGGCAGGAAGCTGTGCCCTTCCTTACAGCGGGCTGTGTGTGCCACATCTGGTGAGCAGGCTCCTCACAGAGCCCATGTGGGCAGGTGCTTCCAGTACAAAATGTGACAGTGGGTGACAATGACGTTGGACGTTAAGTGTGCAGGCACCTTCTCTCTCATTGGACCCTGACATGGGACATGAAGGGGCTGTGTGACTGGCCCTGTAGTCGTAGCTTTCAACTTAAATACTGACCTAAGATAGGTCCCTTTTACATATCCTTTTCTGATATCCTTCAATATCCTTTTCTGACATTGATCTGAAATTCAAGCAAAACACAAGCAGTTCACATTGTTCCTTATTTTAATTAATTTACTTTGCTGTGGAATAAAAATGAATAAGCCAGCATTCTCAAGAGTCATTTCAATTTAGGAATTCTTATCTTCCAGTCCTAGGTTTCTTCAACATTGTTGGTAATGAATTCCTAATTTCAGAATTTAGTTTTGCAAGTTACATAAGCTGCAGAGCTTTATGCATGGTAGTGCAGTGCACATCCTTGAAAAAAAAAAAAAAAAAAAAAACCCATGTACAAAACCATGAGGAAAGTGAAGCTCTATGTTGGCAATCATTCATATGGAGAAAAATCATAGCTTTAAAGAGTGATCAATTATTTACTCCTGTGTTCATTCAAGTACTGTGTTCAAGCCTCTACTGGGTAAGAAGTGCCTTTTGCAGAGCCTTGGAACTCAGCTTTATACTACAAATAGACCCAGCTCTCAAACAGTGGCTAAGCAAGGCAGGCCAATGTGTCCTAAACCAGCCACAGGCTGCGACAGATGGGAGACTTTCAGAGCTGAAGCTCCAAAACCCAAGACACGGGAAGCTGAAGGTGACCTTCCTTAATTCCTTTGGGCAAGGAGGAGGTGTGATCCGGGAACACTTCCCAGCCCTAGCTTTCACTGGGCCCCTGAAGTCCGACGGGGATCACGTCATGCAATGGGGTGGAGGAGGCTGCCCAGGGGTGTTGGGACCCTGTGTGATCAAAGACAAGGCAGAGGGCAGCAAGACACAGGTAGAATACTCTGGGCAGAGCTGGAAGTGGCTGAAGAAAATGAGCTGGAGACTGAGGAGGGTGGCCAGACTGGGGGGGGGGGTGCTCCCTGTGAGGAGTCACGACCATCTTGTGGGCTTATCCTACTCAGAAACCTAACAATGTGGACATCCACCATAAGCCAGGTCAAGGACACACAAAGCCTCATTCTTTCCTGCTCGTTCACTAGAGCAACATATTCCAGAGCTGGGCAGTAGAAACCAACTTGATCTTCTGGCGATACCACTCATGTCTAGCTGTGAGCTACTCAGCATCACAGAGGTACACGAAGGAGCGTGATCAGACCTTTGAAGGGAGTGGACACAGTGCCAGGGAGGAGGTCGAAGGGACATGGGACCTTGAGCAGGGCTGTCATTGAGTCATGCAAAGACGGATGTGGCTGCTGAGCATTTGAAATGTGGCCAGCAAGGCTGAGGCTCTGGATCTTAAATTCTATTCCAGTTCAACTAATTTGCACTGAAATGTGGGCATGCAGCTGGCGGCCTCTGGTTTTTGTTCAATTCCGTGTGCAGAGAGTCCCTTGAATGGCTGCCACAAATGTCCTTCAACGTGCCATGCTTCGCAGCCAGGTCTCTGCTACAGTTGGAAACCACAGACTGGGGCTGGGGAGCTCCTGGGGGGCTTCATGAGCAAGACAAGGGCTGCCTGACAGTGAAGTCTGAGAGCTGTGGAGAGGGGGCCACAAGTGCCCATGCTGCCCCCACTGGTCACTCATGGGGGCTAAGGGCTGGAGGTGGCCTCGGCAGATGTCCAGACAGCATCCGAGGGTGCTGTGGTCAGTGCTGGGCATTTGGACGCTGAGCTAAGGATGAGCTTCAGATTCTTTGGTCTCCTATCAAGGCTGCCTGTGCATTTCACAGGATAAGTCCACCTAGACCCAAAGGGAGCAGGTCAGGTGCCAGCAGAGCTCTGGGTACCGGGACCTAATGAGGTCCAGACGCTTTGCACCCTTTGCCCTGGGCAACCTCCCAAGAGCACCAGGAGGAAGGGGTTCACATTCTTGTCATACAAGTCAGGAAACCTCAGGTTCTGAGTGTTTGCCCAGGTGACCCCAGAGACCCTGTGAGTTAGGATGGGGTACTTGCACTCACTGACCCTATCTCTCCTGCACAGGCTAGAGACACAGACATGTCCTGTCATGCCTGGGAAGTCCCCGGTGCATGCTGGGTACAGGCACAGAGGAACCCCTGCCCTGCCTTTGCTGGCTTCCATGACCTAGGTCTTCAGGTGACCATTTATGCATGCAAGCTTCACTGGACACAGCGCAGATGCAGAAGAGCCCACCTTTCCTCCTGGCCTGTCACAGTGGGACCCTGGACCTTTACCTCATCCATAGCCTCTCATTTCCCAGAGGGCAGTGTGGCTTGGGCTCAAAACATGTGTGTTCTGGAGTTGGGGGAAGAAGACAGCAGCCCCAGAACATGGCTATCCAGGTAACAACAGTGTCAGCAATGGTCGAACACAATTATATTATTCATTATTACATAATGAATGTATAATGATGCACAATATTATGGTGGACTATATCTTGTATAGTGGCCCATGCCTGTAATCCCAGCACTCAGGAGACTGAGGCAGGAGGATTGCCATCCGTTTTAGGCCAGCATGAGCTACAGAGTGAGCTCAAGGCCAGACTGAACTATATAGCAAAGCCCTGTCTCAAAAAAATAGTATACTATATATCACATATGTATCAACATTTACAGCATATTATTTATGTACTATCATATATAATATAGCTATATATCAATAGGTTTATAATAGATACTAACCACATAATATATTTGTCATATTGATTTACTACAGTGAAATATTGTAGTTGTATTTTATATTATATGAAGCTGTAATACAGTGTTATGGTTTGGATTTAGATGAGGCCCTCAAGCCTCATGCATCATGAGGAGAGCTTCTAGAGCTTGTGATTAATTCACGATCGATGCTGGGATTATGGGTGTGAGTGCTGTACCCGCCCTGGGGCAGCTGGTCTGAATGCAATGTAAGGGAGGGAGAGAGGCTTTCTCTCTGCCGCTGCTCCTCCGCTTTTGCTCTTGCTACTTTGCTATTTCCCACCACTATGAACAGCCGCATCTGCCATGTGCTGCTCTGCCTTGGAGCCAGCGGAGTGCGGACCGAAACCTCCACAAACTGAGCTAAGTAAACCTTTCCCTCCTTAACTTTAGGTGTCAGGTATTTTGTCCCAGCAAGGAGAGAAACATAACTTAGACACACGGTATTTGTTTTGCTCTGTTTTATTTTGAGACAGGGTCTCACTTGTAGTTCAGGCTGGCCTTGAACTCACCGTGTAGCCTCGGCTGGCCTTGAAGTCAGAGGAACCACTTGCCTCAGCCTCCTCATCGTTGGGATCACAGGCATGCACCATTGTACGCAGCTCTTATAATGCAGTATTAGCATGTAACGTGATATGGATCTAGCCAGTTGTGCACCTGGTATAAGCACATAAGAACAGGGGATATCATGTGTGCACTGTGTTGTATCATATTTCCACACAGTACTAATGTGTAATGACATACGTACAATATGACACAGCACAACATGATCGCTGTCATACTCCACACTACTTTTAAGCTCCGTGCAGCCTGGGAGGCTAGTGGCATCACAGGGCTCAGGAGTGAGAGGTTGTGCCCAACAGGATCCTCTTGCTCAGTGCTGGCAGGGAATGCAGCCCTACCCAGCAAGGGGCTGGCACTTGCCAGGAGCCCCCCTTCCCCTCCAGCACTGGGAGAGCCTGCAAGTGACCAGCCAAGCAGCCAGGACTGCATAAAACAGAAATAAATGAAGTGGCTATGAAGAGGATGAGGGGTGGATCGAGGTTCTGTCCCAAGGGAGATTGATCTGTTTCTCTGTTGGGGCGTGGGCCTGGTGACAGGTGAAAGCACATGGGAAGCTGCTGGGAGCATGGGCGCTGCCCCTCACCCTCCTTCTCACTACAGCAGTACCACCCACTCTGGCAGCCCTGCTTCTTTGCTCTCCCTCTCTCTATTGCCCCTGGTGGATGGCGAGCCATGGAGACAAGAAGCATCACCTGGTGTGTGCGCATGCACAGGTAACTCCTGCTGGCTCAGGCTGGCTGTCCCGTGCTGCAGCCTGGGATAGGAGCAAGGGTTTTGCTAATGGAAAGAATCCTTGGAGAGCAGCCGCTTGGTGCTGACGTGAGCCCACACTCCTCAGTCTCCACTGGGAGTGCATAAAGACATGACTCCTTCAAAGCTTCTCAGGTACTAGATGCCCGCAAAGTGAAAGGCCAAGATGGCTAATGCCCTCCCCCGATATGACTGGACTTGCACATGCTCGTCTGTGGCCATCGGCCTTTTCAAGACCATCTATTAGGACTACGCAGTGGTAGACCAGATGACTTTCTTCCACCAGTGGAAGATGTTGCATGGTGAACAGGTTTTCAGCCACAGCTGTGGATGGCGTCCCCTGTTTGGGTTGACATCGATGCACTCCTGCCATGGTTACAAATAGAGTCCCAAAGGTGGCTTCCATCCAAGGAGAAGGAGGAAATGCCTCACACACTCTTGACCTTGTCCTCAGTCTAGGAATAAGCCCCGCTGAACTTCACCCAGGTCAGCCGGGCTGCAGGTGACCACGGCAATCTTAAATGCGAGAAAGTGGGTTCTGGGCCTGGGGAGATGGCTCAGTAGAATAAGTGCTTGCCTGGCAAGCGCAGGATCCTGAATTCAATTCCTGGTATCACACACATACACACAAAAAAGAAAGTTGGTTCTGACATTCACTGAATTGGAGGGCATTTGTTTACAGCATTAATGCAGAGTTTGTGAAGTAATACACAACATCTTGTTTGTATTCTGCTGGGGGTCTTCTTTCTGACACATACAAAAAAGACAAAAATATTTTATTTGTTTTCTCCCATGTGATGGGGTTGTTCCTTGTGTCTAGGAATGCCATGATTCACTCACTTAATGTGTATCTGCCTGAACTCACAGTCACACTCACCAGAAATTCCAAGTTTCATTTCTAGAACTTCACATCCTGAGCTGTGGCCGCTAATCCTGACTCTCACAGGCCCGAGTCCCATCAAATCTCTCCAGGGCAAGACTGCTATTCATGTTTAATTACTGTGGCTTTACAGGTCACCAACGCCTCTGTTTACAGTCCCCTAAGTGCCTCTATGCCTTTGCTTCTTCTTAACAACCTGCAAAACCAGAGAGAAAAATAAAGCCTGGAATCCAAACGTTAGGCTACAGGAGCAAGGTGCCTTGTTCTATTGGTTTTCATTTCTCTTTTCTTCCTATGAATAGGAAGGGTTGACATAAAAAAGTACTTCAAGAGCTGAACTCGCCTACTGAACACAAATGTAGAGAAATCCTGTATATCTTTAAATGTTTTATATGTCCCAGTCATATATAATTTATTATGTTGTGAAGCCGAGTCCTTCTTTGAATGAAAATTTTACTGTCAGAGCCTAGGGTACTTTAGCTTGATGATTTAAAATTCCCAAAGCACTCAAAGCAAATAGCACATTTTTATGACACTGTGTTTGTCCAAGGGGTCAGTTTTCAGCACAGTAGGAAATGTCCCCAGTAAAACTATTTCAGAGAGAAATATGTCTCCCCGACTAACTCTTCCTGTAGTGAATGCAGGTGCGCTCCGAGATAGCACTGGTGTCCATCTTTCAAGGAGGCGCGTGGAGGCAGGAGGGACTGCTCCTTTATCTCAGGCTTTGGACAGGGCCTGCAGCAGGGCGGGGGCCTTCTGGCCTTGCCTCTGTCAGCTAGACCTCCTGGTTTGCAGCGGCAATGAATGGTTAGCGATGACAATGCCCAGACATCTACTTGTGGGGATGAAGTGAGACAACGATTTGTTCAAGTGGCTTGTCTTGGTTATTGCCATTTCACATGATGTTAAAGACCCTGCTTTGAGTGCAAATCAGCTTGGTGATGGGAGATGACAGAGTCCAGCATCAAGAAGAGTTCCTGGGCAAATTTGTGGGAAAATCCAAGCAGGGAGTCAGTGGCTGAGCAGCCAAGGGCTTGGGCACCACAGGAAAGAAGGACAGCACAAACACGTGAGTGACAAAGATGTATTGAAGACAGTGGTGTGCATAAGAAAAATAATCAAGCCTTGACCTCAAGCCCTTTCCTCTGTATTTCTTGGAGCTCCAAACTAGAAAAGGTCAGCTGTTTGTATCCATCCATTTATGGCCCAATAGCCCATTCGGACAACCGGCTGTCCCTCATTCACCCAGCATTTTGTTTACCTTCCTCTCTGTTTCACTTCCCATCCCACCTCAATCTACTCCACAAGTTATAAAAAAAAACTTAAGTCTGGGACAGACACTGCACTACATGCTTCTAAAACCCGGCAAGAAAACCAAACACAATTTGAACTTCAAGACAGGAGTGTGAGTCAACTTGTTTTATTGCTTTTCATTTCAGGAAGGACTGACATGAAAATGGTTTTGGGATTAGTTGAGGAACAGCCCTAGAAAGCCACCTATGCTGGCCTTGTGCTCAGCGCTATAGAGACATGGGTGGCATGAGGCAGGGAGCAGGGGTGATCTTTCCAACCTAGGGGAACCCAGAAGGGGCACCGTGTGGCCAAGTTGAGGGTCATTTGGTCACCGAGTGGGTGGCCTGCAGAAAGACATTTCAAATAGGGTCAGCAACCCAAGGCCTGGAGCTGTGGGCTTGGGCTGTGGATGATGCCTGTGCTGGATGAACTAATGTTCACCTTGGAACACCAGGCTGAAATGAATCACCATGGTGCTAGGGGTGGAGGGCCACTCGAGGACTTTCGCCACCAGCGTAAGGAGGAACGCTAGGTGGGAAGAAGTTGTGTTGTTGGTTGTCCAGGAGAAGCTTGTTTGTTAGGCTGGTTTTCCTGTTAGGAACTCATGGTCAGAAAGGCGTGGTTCCTGGCTATCATGGAGGATGCTGTAGTTCTTTACGGGGGAGCTCTAGCCCTTACCTTGAGCAGAGCATCCTGGCTCTAGCTCAGAGCCCTCAGCAGCTGGCACACATCCTTCACCCAGCTGGCAAGACTTTCTAGTGTCTGCCACAGACCTTTGGGCCTGCCCAGCACAGTTCCTTGCAACAGACCTGCGTGAGACATTGCCATGGGCTCTCGGTCTCCAGCTGGACTCGGGCAAGGCTCTGCCGTAGCATCCAGGCCCTCAGCTGGATTATTTAGGTCTCTGGGGTGTGGACAGATCCCCTGCTGCACTCTGCTGTGCTTGGCTCATTGGGTGAGGATCATGAAATAATTCCATAAGTTACATGTCCTGGATTAAATCCATTTCTTTGTAAACCCTGACTACAGCACTGCCTCTGTTCATGCATGCCACCAAAGCAAAATGCCACCAACTGGGTGTCTCTTGTGAGAGCCGCATCCATCATCCTGTAGTTCTGGAGATGAGGGATCCAAGATCAAGACGCCCCCAAGTTGGGTCTGACAAGGCCTCCTCCCTGGCTCTTTCCTCTCTGCACAGGGAAGGGGAGGGGCTGGGGTGTCTCTCCTCCAGCAGGACCCCAGTCCTGTCGGCCTGGAGCCCTAGCCTCTGGCCTCATTCCACTTCAGTTACTTGCTTAAGAGCCCCTCCTGTTACTCTGGTCACACTGGGGCTAGATCTCCAGTGGATGAATGTGGGACAAGGTATCATTTGGTGCCTATTACAGGGTGGCGAGCCACACAGACCTGGCCTATGAGGAGCGGGTGTGCAGTGGGCAGAGAGAAGGCAGCAGAGTTACGCCAGCTGCCCTCTGCTTCAACCTGGGTCCCCTGGGGCATGAACAAGCACAATCCCAGCACACTCCATGAAAACCTGCTTGCCAGGACCCGAGTGCATCAGAGGCAGGAGACCCCGCTGACCTCGGAGCTTCTGTCTCATCCGGGAGCCCCTTCTCCTGGAGCATGATGGCAAGTCACGAAGCCACAATCATTAAGCTTCAAAGTTTCCCTCCCCACTGCTTTCTCTCCACACTGGAGGCTTCCGCCTTCAGAAACCTGCGGATTTGATTGGGGAGCAGCTCTCTCCACATCCAGGTGTATACGGATGCGTTCTGATTCAGGATTTCACCCCCTTCAAGAGGATCCCAAGTGCAAGCTGTCTCCAGAGGAGGCTCAGTGTATTTCTGCAGCGGCAGATCAAAACCCTGCGCCTGAATGCTGTGAAATCGGCAAGGGGAAGGGGCCTCTGGCTCACCGAAGCTGTGCTCTTCAGGTTCCCGCTCAGTACTGCTCCCGAGAGGCGGGAGAGGAGGCCCTGCCCCCAGCCCACCCTCCACCCCCGCCCCCATCTCTGCTGAACTTATTAAGTTGGTATCAAGTGGAAGTGTCCCTTCCCATAGTACACAAGTCCTCCGAGTGCTGGAGAACCCTGCGTCTGTACTCCTAGCTGTCAATTCAGCCACCTTTTAGTGATGTTAAAAGAAATCTCGACTGTCACTCACATCACCCATTCACTTTGTTCCCCGGCTGTGACACTCTTGTTGTGTTTCTCCCACCGCCGCCACCAACTCTCGTGAATTAGCATTCACCAAATTTATACGTGCTCATTAGTCTGAATAAATTTAAAAGCTGCTGCTCCTGAGTTTTAAAAATGTAACCAGGCTTTTCCTTGGGTATAATTGAGGCATCTTAGAAAAGTCAATTACAGCCTGACTCCCAAGCAGGCATTTTCTGAGTTTAAAGCAAGGGGTCTCTTTGTGTTGCCATGCCAGCTGTAAATATCTGGGGTAGAGGAAATCAAATAATGAAATCCCCCAATCAATTATTCCTTCTCCTGTTTACTTTGTCCCCCACCCTGTTCTCTCTCTCACACTCACACATGGAGAATATCAGAAATCACTCCTGCCGGGCTGCAGTGGGGACAGACTGGACTCACGAAAGCCAAGGAACAGACAAGAGGTAGGGCGGGGGCTTCCTCAGAACCAGATTGATGGGCCAAGCTCAGCAGAGCTGCCTCGGCTCCTGAATTGCGTGACTCACTGCATCTGCTTGCACCTCTGCACCCAGAAAGCCCTGAGCCCGGCTTGAGAAGCCTCCTTCTCCAAACTCATCTTAAGGACCAGCGTTCCCCAGAGCCCCTCTTGCACTGGGTCAGACATGACCTTTGATACCATTTTGACCTGGAAATAATCCAAATTCCACTATTGTTTCACAGGATGGAGGTGCCAAGCAAGCTGTTGCACCCTTTGGCACTGCTCATGTCAGAGAGTTTGCGGTGCAATCGAAAGCCTTTAAGGCCGTGTCAGTGTAGATAATCGCCATCCAGTCGAGGGCAGCCGCTATCGGAACTCAGTGGGTCGACATGCCGTTGATCAAGGGTAGACAGGTGCTGGTTCCTGACGTCATCCTACCACCAGGTCTGCTGGACAGGAACAGAGGCGGCTGGAGCTCTCATTCCAGGTGCTGTCATTACTCTAAACTCGCCCGTTAAAGGAGAACTGCACCTGCAAGTGCCAGAGGTCAGGCAGTCTGTTACATATAACAGACCTCTAAGCTAAGGTAAATAAAGTGCAGAGAATGCACAGCATTTTGCATGGGTGTGTCCCGAGGAAGGAAACGAAGCTGAGTAGGGGCCAGGGAAGGCGCAGGTGGGGCATCTTGGGGTGGCCAGGGAGGCCTCACTAAGAGTGACCCAAAGGTCAAACAAGGAGGAAGTGTGTGTCTGGGAAACTACTCGACCCACCCAGTCGCTGCGTGGGCAGGAAAGGCTTAGGGGTCGTCAGCTGCTGCTTCCTTGGGGACTTTGTATGCAGGATCCAGTGAGCCGAGCCCCAGGCTGGTGTACATGCTGTGGTCCCCCTGGCCTGTGCCCCCAATGCCCCGAATGAGTTCAGGGCTCAGAGTGCTCGGGATTCATCTCCTGCCCCATGAGGCAGAGGTTACAGGTCTTGGAAATAGTCAGGAGTTCTGTAACTGCAACCAAGCCCCCCAGACATGCGATGGGAACAGGAGCATCCAGCACTGGAGACGGGAACAGCCAAGCCTCCAGAGGGCTCCTCCTGGAAGGTCACCACAGAGACAAAGCCTGTGAAATGCCAGGGCCCGGCCATAGGTGCCCAGCAGCAGCAGGGCTGAGGTCTACACAGCTTGGGGATGGATTGTCCGCATTCCATCCCAGCCCTGCCACTTGCTTGATTCACATTGTAGAATCCCTTCAAGTCTGCTTTTTCTGTGTAACACTGGAATAATAATAATTAATAATAATAATCACAATAGCAATAATTACCTTGTAGAGACAAGATTACATAGTATAAGATAAATGAAATGACTAGCATTGCATTTAACACATAGGCTCTATCTACTCATCTATCTAAAATACATCCGACCAACCATCCATCCATCCACTCACCCATCCATCCATCTGTCCATCTGTCTATCCATTTATTGATTCAACACTTATTTGTTGAAGTATGATTTGTTTGAAAGGTCATAGGCAACTTAAAGAATCAACAAATGAAAACCTGATAATTCCAGAAAGTGCCAAGTGTCAAGATTAAATGCACATGAACAGACACAGGAATATGAGTACTTGAGGTTGAGGTCCTGGAAGAGGGAAATGGGATGCAGGAGCCAGAGGTGAACCCTCACTTAGGAATAAGGAGCAGAAGACCTCTGCTTCTGCCGTATGTCTACATTCGACATGAAGAATATCAGACTCATTCCCATTATGCTTGGGCAGCTCTCTGGACTTGGTTTCCTTAGTTGTAGTGACTGCACTGCCCTGCTTGCCTGTGTTGGGACAGCAGACTCTCCCTACGCCATCCCTGCATTCTATGGTGGTTTCCAGTTGAGCCTCAACTGCAGGGTTCTCACAGGTCTCTGGAGTCATTCAGCCTTTGTAGCCAGCAGAATAATGGCCTCCCAGGGGTCCATAGCCCTGTACCTGAAACCTGGAGCTACAGTGCCTTACATGGAGATGGAGTTTGCCAATGTGGTTCAAGATCTGGAGATGGGGGCTACCTGGGTTATCTGGGTAGGATTTTTGTCATTGCTAGGGAAGGCAGGAGATTCATGGTCAAAGACGAAGATGTCAAGATGGACGCAGGACCAGTGAGACTGGAAGATGTCCCTCCGCTGGCCTGGAAGATGGAGGAAGAGGCACCGTCCAGGGATGCCCAAACTCTGGCACAGAAGGGTAAGGACAGTGTCTCTCCTCTAGCTTCCAATACTTGGATTTTGTGCTATGAGAACCATATCAGATAATAAATTTTTGATATTTTAAAGCACTCAGTTGATCGTGATTTTGGTACAGTGGCCCCAGGAAGTGAGTAGATAGGAAGTTTCAGAAGAGCATGTATAGGCAGGCTGGGTGCTTTCTTCAGGGCAGACACTTGGCTGGGTTCGGTTGGATAATCCATTGACTCCTCACAATGCCTCCATGCGATAACTACCATCCTCCTCATTTTAGAAATGAGAAGCTTGATACACATAGAGGTTCGGTCTTCAGTGCAGGTCACAGCCACTGAGTGAGTGGAAGATACATTTTGGAATTCTGGGCTGGTGCAGACTTAATCCACCCACCTCCTAGCCTGCTGCAGCATTCAGGGACAAAATGGCTCATCGTCCCATCCTTTTCCATCCTTGCCACCCCAGTTCCTTTCCTGGTACCCCAGGGCCTGCTGTGCTTGTGCCACAGTTTGTATCCTCAGACTACAGCTCCAAGGTCAGAATGTTGAGCCTGGGACTGGGGCGATGGCTCAGTGGAATATGCGCTTCCCTGGCAAGCGCAAGGACCTGAGTTCAATCCCCGGTTCCCCCCCTCTCCTGCCCCCACAAAAAAGAATGTTGAGCCTGGAGATAAGTTGCCACAAAACCCTTCTTCTGCCTCCCTCACACCACCTTGACTCCCTGAGCCCCAACTACTCACTGCAGAGACACGGTGCCTGCCTCTGGCTGCCCACGCACCAGGCTCTCCTGGCCTTCACTTGCTCACCCAGAGCTCTTCCTAGCCAGTACAGCTATCTTGACCTCCTCCACCCCTGGGGCAGGCTGAGTGCAAGAGGCAGTTCAGGTCCTGAGGTTCCATCAGTACCTCCTGAGTTACAGAGGTGTATGGTGAGAACCCAAAGCTTCACCCCACAGAAACCATAGTCTGACCCCACCCTGCCCAGACAGGCCAGTTAATTCTGAAAGGTTTATGAGATATGTTTGGGCCTCAGTTTCCTTATTGATACAATAACAACTATACCCACCCCACAGCAGAGATCAGACTCTGCCAAGCACAGTTCCCAAGAGAACGGAGGGGCTTACCCTCATCTGAAAGTTGCCTTACTCTTCATCTGGTGAGGTGCACTTACCTACACCCCAAAAACATCCAGTGGAAAATTTCAGAGACAAGTAATTCATAGCTTTAAAATTTCACCAGTCCAAGTGGTACAATGAAATTGTACCTTCCTGCTCTGTCCTCTGGGGATGTATCTCCTTGGCCCAGTATCACAGTGAAAAGGTATTTTGAGAGAGGGTGGGGGGGAGAGAGAGAGACAGAGACAGAGACAGAGAGACAGAGAGACAGAGAGAGAGACAGAGAGAGACAGAGAGACAGTGAGAGACAGAGAGAGACAGAGAGACAGAGGGGCAGTCCTATTTACATCTTTTCCTATATTCACATACTTTTACCTTCAATGGGCCTTGCACCATCAGCTTCCTGGTTCTCACGGCCACTCTATGGCTTCACTGGACCTCCAGCTTGCAAAGGGGGCCTCATGGGCAAGCAGCCTCCATTCCTGCGAAGGCCAAGTCCTCCTCACAAAGGAGGTGACGGTCCCATGTTATCGGCAGGCCACACACTGCCGTCTGTGTGCTTCCTTAACTCTGCCTTGGGCAGAGCCCAGTGATCCGGGAAGCCTCGTTGTGAGTGACACATTTCTGACACTGGCGAAATCACATATGCCACTGCTGTGTTGTGGTTCTCATCATCTGATCGAGAAGAGGGCCCCCAAGAGAAAAGCAGAGCATTACCCAATGCAGACATTTACTCTGATATTAACCATAAACAATTTTATAAAGTACTCTATGATGCTCTTTTTTTATCTATTTGATCATTTACTCATTTTTAAAAGGTTGTGTTAAAAATAATTTAATGAACATATAATAAAATATAAATAAAAATAGGCCACCATGAATATTAATGGTGACCGGACTGGGCTGTTGACTATCCATGTCGTGCTGAGAGATCTGGGATGTAGGAAAAATGTAACATAGTAACTATAAAATGTTCACTGTTGGAGAAGAAGTGTCGGGACAGTCTCTTGGGGGTTTTCACAAAAAGGTTTCTTTTAAGTTTTCGTTTGTATCACTGGGCTGTATAAGGCATAGCATGAAGGCTACAAGGTGCCACTCCATCCCAGCTTGTTATTAACTAGTTATATGACAAGCCCGTCATGAGCTTGGCCATTCTTAATTAGTCGTAGGACAAATACACCTTGACGCCCAGCGCTGTCAGCTCTCCGCCGTGGTGAGGGACCCGGGGGCGTTAGTCGTTACTGGGTGTGCGAGGTCTCGGGGCCTGTCCATTCCCAGCATGCTGTAGTGCTCATCACTGCTTGAGCCGCGGATGTGGAGGGCAGGGAGCACGGAGGGACGGTGCCAACGCCACCCTCAGAACACAGCTCAGCAACAGGTTCTGGCAGAATGACAGGCAAGGTGACCAGAAAGGCATCTTGGCTGCAATACACCCAGATGTTGAGTTAATTAGAAATTAACAACAGAAACAGAAGTACACATAATTTTAATGTTTTTCTTGGATTGATAGACCACTGGAGGAAGCTCCAAGACATAAAAACAAACAGACAAGCAGACAAGTGTGATGACTGGGCAGAAGAAAGAGCGGAGCTAGAGCAACAAGCAAGGTCCCACTGAGGGAACCAGAGCCAGGAGCCAGGGAGCTGGGCACTGATCCTGAGCCAGCGCATGCGGCCAGGACCCGGCAAGTGGCCCAAACAGTGCCAAGCTGGAGCAAATGCTAATCCTCTCTGGACACCACATAGCAAACATAGGGCGCACACACGGGGGGCGGGGGGAGAGAGACAGAGACAGAGACAGAGAGAGAGAGACAGAGACAGACACAGACACAGACAGAGAGAGACAGAGACAGACAGAGACAGAGAGGCAGAGAGACAGAGACAGAGAGAGAGACAGAGACAGAGAGATAGAGAGGCAGAGAGAGAGAGAGAGAAAACATACATACACATGAAATATTCAAAGAAACAAAAGACAGAATTGAAAAAAAAATAAATTGAAAAGTTGATCAGACATGGCCAAGTAAACTTGAAAGAAGACACATACAAATGAAACACAAAATCTTCTCAGAAATTAAGCTATTGAAAGCCTTAGCCCAATTAGTGAAAGTACTAAATAAAACACAAATGAACTGAAAATGGGTGATCCCCAAGGGAAAACAAAAGTAATAAGATGAAATTTATAAAAAGTGGTTGTAAAATACAGAAAAACAATCTAGAAAAACAAAATACAACATTGCAGGTAGAGCCATACTGAGTGAAATGAAACAGGAAAGTTTCATATTGTGATAAAACCAGAACATGTCAGGTAAGATCCTGAACAGCCTTGCTGGAAAGATGGACAAGATGACCACAGACGGCTCAGCAGGACCAGCCAGGCCTACAGGGAGTGGAGACCGCTCCCTGCCTCGTGCTCCGATGGCATCCTCCTGGGCAGCCCTGCAGACCACAGAACCGTCACTACACGGAAACCTGTAGGGGTCATTCTAGTAGCTCCACACCAAGACAACCATGATGGCAGACTGCGCTAGAGGAATTCTCCAAAGGTATTCTCCAGGCACATAGAAGAGCAATTTAGAAGGGAAACGTGAGAAGACCCAACCGTCTGTTCACTCTCCTTTCCTTCAGTTCCTGCCTTCTTCCCACCAGAGGGACAAGGCAGGCGACCTCACTGTTCCTGCTCTAGGGGAGGTGTTGCTGTGACCTGCCCACGATAGACCAGCTAAGAGGAGCAATTCCACATTCCCTACACATGCCAGGAGTGCTACTGGCCCCCACATCTGGCCATGTCTTACTTAGCTCCAGGAAACAGGTTAGGGCTGTGAGCATTCTGTTTTGGAATATGCTCTAACTCTAGCAATTCTGCACTCAGGTGGAAGACTGGGAACATTTGCATTATGTTACTTCAGATGCCATTCGAGGGGACACCATGGAGAGAGCCAAGGAGCAGCCCTGCCCTCTCTTCCTGACAAGCACAGGTGCCTTGGAATCTTCATTTTGCTTTGCCTTGGCGCTGGGTGTAGAAGTAGAAGGTACTCCGTGTTCCACGGAATCAGTGCTCATCCGGAGGAAAAATGGGTTTAATTTGCCAGACGAGCTGCTGAAAAGCAGACAGATGAAAACTAACCAAATGAATGACTAAATAGTAAGCTAGAATAAAGAGCCTCTGAAAGCCTCTGTCTCAATGAGCCAAAAGTGTTTCTCCTGTCACTGCTACAAAAGAAATCTCCAGCCCTCATCTGTCACTCTGTACTTTGGCTCTGGTAGATGCAAGTGCTCTCAGACATGGTCATTTCTTCACTGCTGGATTCTCAGGGCCTGAGAATTTTCAGTTTGATTAGTGCATTGATGAGACATATATTTTGCTTAATATAATGATGCCTGTGGGATTTGGGGGAAAGGGAATTCCAAAAATGAGGCCACACTGGAAATATTAAATACAGATAGAGTAGTAAAACATGCAGCTAAAATAGCAATAAAACGGACCTCCAATGGCCCTCCCGAGGCACCAGAAGGAGCAACTTCATTCTGCAGGGATGCTCAGACAGGAATAAATCAGCCCAGCACTGCTGGGGAGACAGAGGACCTCACTATATCTTTATTTAAGATTTGTAGGATGCCCAGTAAGAGGCATGTGGAGGAGAGATGCGTATTGTTTTTGAAACAGAAATGTGAATATGGTTGTACTTTTAATGTTGCTTGCTAGAAAAAAAGGTCACCCCGGTAGTGCTGGGGCTTTCCGAAGGTCATTTTCCCATTGAGGTATCTGCCTGCTGTTGACAACCCATCGAGCAGAGCCCTAACCCTAGTGACAAACAGAATGGCTTCTCTGCACACCCCATGGCCATTTCTATCAACATTTGTGATTCCTATGTAGAGCAGAATGTGTGTTGATTGTAAGCAAAACCCCACAGCCTCCCAGAGGCCGGAGATGGAGTTGAGGGAATGCAGAGAAAGTTTCTAAAATACTAAAGGGATAACGATATTTCAAATATATTCATATGGCTCAGAATCCCCAGAAGGAGAGGAGTCTGCAGAAGCGGTGCCTGGAGGGAGCCTCTGCTTGCATTTCTCCACCACAAAAGTGCACTTCAGGAAAGGGAGAGGCAGCTCGTTCACTTCAAAATATTAACAGGCTTGTCCTTCTCTCAGGAACAGCAGACCAGATTAATAATTTTATAATAAATTTTGAATCCCATGATCTGAAGTTATTTACTATGATGAGCACCCCTCATTTAAGCTTCGCATAGGTAGAGTTTCAAGATCGCATCGAGCCTGGATGACGACGAAGCAGCACGAGCCCTAGTTCTGTCACCTCTCATCTGCATGACCATGGCTGGCCTCCTTGCCCTCCCTGGCACTGCTGTCCAAGTCTAGCAGACAGTGCTAGTGACATCTGATTGCAGATCGAGGGTCACGTGTGTGAGAGCAGTTTGAAAAGTAGCCTGAAACGGGAAGATCAGTTAGTACTATTGCCTTCCATGTTTGAAAACAGAGGTGCTGAATTTGGCAAGGGCCACTTTGCTAAGTCACTCAGGGGCCACTGGTCCACGTAGGCCTTCATTGAAAGAAAAACATAAAGAAGAGAAATGATTTTAGACAATGAATGCAAAACCAGACTGGATTGGTAGGAAGTTGATACAACAATGACAACAAAATCATATACCCAAATAAAGCCAAGCAACTTTCTGCCTTTTTCAGTTTCGTCCTTTTGGATGTGGTGGATACTTGAAACCGGAGTCAGAAAATCTCCCCATTTTTGTCCCTTGCAGGATTCCACACTGAGTATTTCATTAAGCAAATCGTCCAACCCCAGACTGAGAGGTTTGGGTCACATCTGAGTGCATATGCTTGGAATGAACTGTGCCCTGAGAGAAGAAAACCATCCACTAGGAAGCAGGCTGAGCGTTAACACATGGTTCCACGAAGGTGTATGTGTCGGGGGGAGGGTTTGGTACAGAGGCTGCAGTCCCTGGCAGCACCCCACCTCCAGCGTGGGGACCCGCCTGCCTCTCACTGCGCTGGCTGCTATGCCCAGGATTCAGTGGGAAGCAAAGGTGTGTGGCAGCCGTCCAGGCCACGGGGGAGCCAGGTGTTGCCCTTCTGGCCAGCTTCCAGATGCCCCCGTGGCTCAAAAGAGGAGAATGTGCAGGTGTACCTGCCACATCTGTGTCTTGTGGCCCCTGGCTCACGCCCTCCTACCTGCTTGTGAATGGTGAGAGCCAGCCTCATAGCTGTGTGCCCGAAGGCCCAGCCTGCCATGCCAGGGAAGCCCTGAGGTTTTGTTCACTTTTTTTTTCTTTGTATATTTTAGGGAAAGGTCTATGAGGTATTCAAGGTTTCATTTCTAGATCAGACTCGTAGTGATCTGCCCATTTATAGCCTACCAGGAGCTGGGATTACAGACACATGCTATCCCCAGCCCAGCCTCAATTGCCATCTCAGCACACCCCGGTGACAGGGCGGGCATGGCAGGCCCAGGGATTGAACCCGCAGTCCCTGCTTGAATCTCCGGTCCCTGCTTGTTCATTCTTAAAGGATGATGAGGAAAGTAGGCCAGAGATCGGCTCTCGTTTCTCTCTCTTGAGGCCCTCCCAGCCATTCTCCCAAGGCAGGTGCTACCTTTCCTGGCCAACGTCCCAGCATGCTCTTCTTTTGTCAGAGAGGCAAGCACAGAGCCCCACAGAGATAGTCACAGCTGGAGTGTGGCCCCGACTGCTCCATTCACCTTGCCCCCCTCTCCAAAGGGTCTGGGGAGCTCACAGGAGAAGATGAGAGCAGCCCGCAACAAAGTCAGAACCCCATAGCCCAAGCGTAGACCTGGCCGCTGGGTGGAGGGGGTGGGTGAGGAAGGAACCTGTCTGGCAGCTTTGGAGCAGGACATTTGCTGAGGATGTCACGATGCTGAGTGTGACCCATGGACTGCTCAGGGAAGACCCATGGGGCTGCAAGAGGGGAAAGGATGGAGCTGGTGGAGCCCACTGGGTGCCTCAGGACCAGGAGAAGTGTGACCACCTAGAAATGTGGCCCCCAAAATAGCTGACACTGCCTCGTCCAGCAAGATATGAATTCTACATCCTATGAAACTAGGAGTCTTTTCTAACTCCTCGGCGGAGGCAGGGCATGTCAGGAGTCCTCACAAGGTCCCCATCAGCTGGGTGTCCCTGAATCCTGGCTTTTATTTTATCTGTCTATCCTGGAGATTGAACCCAGGGGACCTATGGACTGAGCTACCACCCTAGCCCTTTCATTTAGATTGTATTTGACACAGGGTCTTGCTAAGTCAATCAATTGCCCATGCTAGGCATGAACTTGTGATCCTCTTGCCTCAGCCTCCCTAAGCGCTGGATAGCAGCTATGTTACCACTTCTTGCTGAATGCTTGCTCTAGAAGACAGCTTTGGGCTGTCTCCGAGTGCCCCACTGAATGGCACAGCCACAGCAGGTCCCCACCAGCCTGTCCCCAGGTGCCCAGGACTGGCTCTCAGAGGTGAGGAGCAGAGCAGGTCAGATGCCCTGGGAACTTGGCTGGCTTTCTCTCTCCTAGGCTTTCTGTCCAATGGGATCCTGAGCTCTTCTAAACACAAGATTGCTCGCTTCACAGTGAGAGACAGTGGGCCACAGTGGGCCAAGCTCTGACCATGTCCCAGGATCTAGGAAGTGAGTCCAAACAGTACCCACTCGGCCTTGCCTGGCTTGGGGCTCTCTGGAGGACTTAGGCCACTGTCCCTAGATGTGGGGTGCTATTGAGAAGCCTTAGCAGGGAAGAAACAAAACTAGATTTACATCAAAAAGATCACAGAGACAGCAGTGAGGACCGTGCCAGTCTGGGGAGGGCCTAGGCTGGGCTCAAAGTCCAGCATCAGAGGTCAGCAGAGTGCTGGGGTGCAACTTGATGGCATCCTGTACCAACATGGCACCCGACATGGGCAGCCGTGGGATGCCCAGAGAGCTCTGTTGAAGCCTCCGTTCCCTGCAGTGGCCAGGGCTTTATTCAGCAGAGTTTGGGGGACATGGACTCCTTGTGGGAGTTTCTTTACTTAGTGGGGGTGATATCACTTATTAATATGGGGGAGGAGTGAGGACCGAGAAGCTGGACCCTAACACTTGGAGGTGAATACAGTGCTCCACATCCAAAGTGGAGGGAATGTGGAGGTGGCCAGACATGCGGGTCTGCAATGTGGAGGGAGAGGCTTGTCTCCATCCCCAGCCTGGAAGTCACAGCCTGGAAATGACTGCTGAAGCCACAGATTGGACAAGTTGGCCCAGGGAAGGTTTCCAAAGAAAACTGGGATCCAGGGTTCAGGACCTGCAGCAGCTGAAGACCCTGGTGGGAGGGAGGGCTGAGAAACAGAAGCCCGGAGAAGAAGCAGGGGTTCTTGTGTCCTGCAGACATGGGAAGATTGGAAAGAGGCCTGAACACACAGTGCCAAAAAGGAGTGGTGGAGGGAGGGATAAGGAAGGAAGGTGGAGGGAGGGATAAGGGAGGGAGGAGGAGGGATGGAGGGCAAGGTGGGGGTCTCCCTAGGGGCTGTCCATGAAAAGGAGAGCTGAGGGTTACATTGCAGAGGGTTGAAACCAATAAAGGACTTTCTTCTTTCTAAAAATGGGAAAAGTCTGATCAATGATCACGTATCAGTGTGAAGGGTCTAATGAACTATACTGGAGAGCGACAATGAACAATTGCGATTTTAAGCTTCCTGAGAGGACAGAGAAGTCCGTCTTGGAATGGAAGGACAGAGGAGACCTGAGATCAAAGGCAAAGGCTGCCTAAAATTGCCAAAATTGGAGGCTGGTGTGTATGTAAGCCCTGGCTATGGTATCTAGTGGAGCTTAAAGGAGTTCTCATTGTCCTGTTTCAATTTTCTTTAATAAGTAGAATATTTTTTCATCTTTTGGGTGTCATAGAGGTAGTCACAACATTTGGAGCAATGTGGTGTCTGAAGTAGCCCTTAGGATGCTTCACAATAGGTGAACACGGGCCTCAGTTAGCCAAGGAGTTCAGGAGGGCTGTGCGGCAGTGGCAAGCCCGCCTTGGAGGCTGAACGCATGAGCGCGTTCGACCAGCCGCGGCGCTACCCAGCAGCACTTGCTTCTGGTGTGAAGAAAGTAGCAGGCTTGTGAGTGCACGCGTGCATTGGCCTGTGGGCTGGGCTTCACCAAGATGGAAACACAAAGTACAAAGATAAAGGATTTCCGATCATTGACCAAAAATGGCCCTGAAACAATCTAGGCTGTGGTCAGAGGGAAGTGAGGTGTAAGAGGCCAGTGGGTGGGGAGTGTCCAGGGAGTGCTTTAGGGTTTCTGATACCTTCTCCCCTTTGATCCTGGAATGTGGCTCTGGGACCCCAGCAGTGGCTGAGACTTCACCTGTGCATACGGGGCAGCTTTAGAAGCGTGGGCCACATGGTGGTGGGCTTGAGCACCAGTGCCTGCCTAGAGCTGGCTCTGAGCTCCTCCGTAGAGTGATGGTGAAAGGGAGGACAGCACTCAAGTCTCCCCAGCTAAGAGCCAAACATGGCGGTCATTGCAGAATCTCTCACGAGTCGGCTGTACGGGCGTTGACATGTGTTATGCTGAATGCTCATCAAAAGCCTGAAAGAAGCTGTTATTGCCTCCACTTCATGCCTGAGAAAACTGAGACTCGGAGAACGTAGGTGACTTACCCACGATGCCCCGGGTTCTGGGCTCAGGGGATGCTTCCTCAATGGTGAGGCTGCTTCCTGACAAGGCCGCGTCCAGGGCCTGGCACCGTACAGGTCTGACCACTGGTTCTTTGCACCTCCGCCCTGGCAAGATGGCTCCTGTGGATCTCCTCAGTCTCCCCACAGACAAAGCATAGATTGTCTCTGAGCTAGCTCAGATCATGACCTGGAATATGAGAAAAGTACTTGGCCCTCTTCTATGGTGCTTTCTCCTCCTTTCTGCTTCTCATGTCCTGACTTCCAAGGATTCGGGTGAGCCAAGGGGATACCTCAGCCCATCGATACTTCTGCCTTGCCTCAGAAGGAACAGAGGAGGCTGAGGCCAATGCAAGGTGGGATTCCAGCCAAATGGATTCTCCCTGCCCGCAGCACCCTGTCGCCCTGAGCTGACTCCTCCAGCACAGGGAGAAGATTCTTTGCATCTTCCCTGCCCCAGAGAAGGAGACAGGAACACTCAACAGTAGAATGACCTTGCCTTGGTCACTTTCCTCATCCCCAAAGCCCAGGACCCCCAGCTCAGAGCAGAAGAGAGGTTTACTTTGCCTCTCAGTTTGCTGAGCTTTCAGGTTCTGGTGGAGGGCAGCATAGCAAAGGATGTGTTGGAGGAGAAATAGTTCAGGACCTATTGGTGGGGAGCAGAGAGACATGGACCAAAGGAGGAGCCTGAAAGAGAGATCAGCCCCGTCTGGACCACACCCCCTGACGCGGCCTCTTACGACAGACCCGGCTCCTGACGGTCAGGCAGCTCTAAGTCTTATACTCCAACCACCTTCCAAAAGCCCCATCTGCGAGCCCGTGTGGCCCGTGGGGGACACAGCAGACTGCTTTATCATGACCTTCGAGACGGGTCACAGGCTGAGCACTTACAGGCCACTGCTCAGCCTGTGTCAAGCACAGAGAGGTCACGCTCTTGTGGACTCTGAATCCAGTCTCCATGATGGTTTACAAAGAAGATGGAGAGAGAGGCAACAGTGACAACACACCACAGGGTCAGATCTCCAAGACGACTTCCCAGAAGCTCCTCTTTGGAGCCAGGCTGTGCTTGCTATCAGGCTGCAGAGCTGGTTAGGTGTTGGGTCTCCTCTGGATGATCCCTTCCACTGTCCTCTGGGGGAGCAGTTAGGGCCTCCCAGCTGGAGAGGGCACCTTTTCCCAGTGCCTGTTACCCTCCTTCGCCCCACCCAGGCACAGAGCTGAGCCTTATTAAACTCATGATTCAACCTGCTCCTACGGGCTCCCAGTCACTCAGACAAATGCTCAATCTGTGGGCACATTTTGTCCATGGCTTAGAGAAAAACTAGTACTTACAAGGGGTGGGCCAAGCAATGGCATCATGAGCCCACCCTTTAAAAATAGAAACAAAGAAGCCAGGTATCATGGTACACAGCTGTAATTCCACAACTCAGGAGGCTGAGGAAGGACCCCCGTGAGTTCAAGGCCAGCCTGGGCCACAGAGGGAGGTCAAGGTGAGTTTAAGGCCAGTTTGAACTATGGAGTGAAATCCTGTCTCAAAAAAAATACATGTGAATAAAGACACAAGCAATGGAAGCGCAAAGCAGACTCTGAGAAGCTGGACGGAGGACTAATGTGTGGTGTTCTGTGCTATTTGCACATTAAATAATGTACCTTGATGACTTTGAGAGGAATGCAAATGAAAATAATGTTTTCTGAATTTTCCATTTTATCAAGGCAGGGAGGAAGTAATGGCTTTTGCTAAGTTAATTGTTAAGAAAACAATCTTCTTATTGAGACTTTGATAGAGTCTATATTTCTCGATTGCCACTTACCTTTCTAATTTCATTAGAAATATTTCACAATTAAGGTAATAAATAGGAGAGAGATGGTAGTTGGTAAAAGAATATTTAAAAAACCTGCAACTAATATTCAAGAGCAGTTGGACCATCGCACTACTTAAAATTGTCCTGTTGTTTAAAGTTCTTTGGCTTTTGTTACTGTAGCTAAAGTTCTCAGGGGATCAGAGCTTGCTGTGTGCAGCTTAGGCCAGAGGGTGCTGGGGCCACAGAAATCCTGTGGGCTCCTGGTCACAAAGGGGCAAAGGGACCCCAGTCAGTTTCTCCCTCTGCGCTTTTGGCAGAGCTCTGTCCAGAGTCCTGGGTAAGTCTGGCTGTGCTGCAGGAACAAGCAGCCCCTGATCCAGAGCTAAAGCATCAAAGCGGAGTTTAGAGTTTCTGCTCCAAGTCTGTCCTGTGTCAAGGGGGACTCTTGCATGTTGTCGTGGTCCCCATAACCAATCCAGATGGAGAAAGCTGTCACTGTTTGGAGATTCCTAGACACCATCCCAGAGGGGAAAGAACTGGCACCTTTCACCTGGACAATCATACTTTCCCAAATGCCTGCCTCAAGTCACTGCCCAAGAGGAACTTGGGTCCTGTGAGTCCAAGGCACATTTAAGAAAAGGTCCCATATCCACCAGCTTTTGAGCTCATGGGCAACCAGCCATGCCTCTTTCTTGGGGAAGCTGTTTGTCATCAGAACAAGCTCAGATAAACTCTTTTCCCCTCAGCCCTGAGGGACAAAGAAACCCCAGGGCAATGTTGAGAGGGAGCTGTGGGAGGAGAGAACTCTCCCCAGGGCCCAGCCGTGGGAGTCTTTGCTGTGTGTGACGCGCCAAGGGAGTGAGCCTTCCTCAGGAAGGCCAGTCCAGGCAGCCCAGCCACGGAGCAGTTGGTGTCAGAGTCAGGGTGACCCTGAGGATGAGAAGTCTGAGGTGTGATTTTATTCCTTTCCCCCTAAAGAAATTATCAGAGTAGAAGGAAAAACATTTTTCACATAAACACAATGTAGAGGAGGGTGAGGGGCAGACACTGGGGTTGGACGGCTGTAGTGGAAGACAGGAACTGGAGCACAGGCCCCTGACGGGTACAAGGGGAGGCAGGGTCTGAGGAGGGAAGGCCATGCTGCTGCCTCGTAAGAGGAAAGGGCACGGAAATGGGGGCAGGCTCCTCACACTGACAAATGGAAAAGCCCGATGAAGGACAGGTGATGGCCAACGGAAGACAAACTGCCCCCTTCTGTTTGCATTTTCTACGTAAGAAAACATCCTGAATCTTGACCATTCAGCAAGACACAAAGTAAGCAGGGCTAGGGTCAAAAGTTGCCCACCTCTGGAACCCAGGCACAGACCACCGAGTCTTGAAAACAAGCTGCGAGCTCTTGCAGTGTGGGGAAGATGGATTCTACTTCGCCTCCACCCTGAGTGGATGGCCCGTTCTCTCACACCTGTTTGTTCAGTGGTTTTGAAACAGAAAGGCGGTGTGTGAAAGCCACTTCGCACGTCTTCAGGCTCTTCAAAGGTCAAAAACACACTTCGGAGCTTCCCCCTTCCTTGTTCTCTTCAAGAGGCTCAGTCCGGACCACATTTACGGACTGAACCTGGCCTAGGCTGGCTTTGGCCCTAGTTAGCTCTTATCTGAAAACTGCAACTCAGGTGAGATGGAAAACTCACTCTGTGTGCCCAGCCCGAGGCCAGCTTCTCTCTCCTGGTCACATACACTAGGCCCCAGGCGTGTTGCAGCAAATTTTCACAACATAGTGTCTTTAATCAATAGAAATTTGTTCTCTAATAGCTTTGGAGCCTGAGGTCCAAAATCAAGGTGTCAGCAGGTTACCCTCCCTCCCAAGGCTCCTGGGGAGTCTTTCTCACCTTTCAGACTTTTGTGTCTCCCAGCAGTTCTCGGCTTTCAGAAACATCTCTGCAATCCCTGTCTCTGTCTTCACACATCTTTCTCCCTGTCACTGTCTCAGTCCTGCCTGTGTCTTCCTCTTAGAAGGCCACCTATCATAAGATTTAGAGCCCAACCTAAATTCAGGACCATCTCAAGATTCTTACCTTGATGACATCTGCAAGGGTCTGCTTCCAAGGTCACTTCTTTAATGTATTTGGTACAGGGTCTCACTATGCATCTCTGGCTCATAGTGATCCTCCTGTTTTCTGCCTCCCCAGTGCTGGGATTAGAGGCATTCATCACCATGCTCAGACTAGGTGGCTGGCTTAGCACCCAGGGGTGGGGTCTGCATGGCACATGGCTCTGGGGATGGAACCTGGGTTCTTGTGCTTGCCTAGGTAGGCAGTTAGTCTGCTGAGCTATCCCTCTGGCCTGCAAAGGTCACTTCTGCAGATTCCTGGTGCCCACAGTGTTGAGAGAGCCTGTAGGCCACGTTCTGCAGTGCTCATTTAGAAACTGTCAGGCAGCATAAGTGGCTGCACCTCTTCAGTGGAGTGCTGCTGACCCTGGAGGGCCCAGTGACACTGACAAAGGGGAAGTCCCCGAACTCTCCCCAATTTTCCCAGTTGGATGACTCAGAGGGAACTCTGTGGCCCTTGGAACTTGGGAGAAAGTTATTGCCCAGTGTGAGCCGAGTACTTGCTCTCACTTGCTCTAAGTGCTCATTCACAAAGCCATTGCTGAGAGCTTGTTGCACGTCTGGCCTTGGCCGGCACAGTGGTGATGGCAGTGGTGCTAGAACCCTGGATGGGATGAGCCCTGGGCCACCATCGGCTGTCGGTACTCCCTGGGAGAGCTGCCCTGGGCCATCCTCTACGGAGATGTGGCTATGCAGCACCAGCTCTCATCTTTCTGTTCCAGGCTGCTGGAAGCATGACGGACATCTAGACCAAGATGGACTGCTCAGGTCTCTCCCTCAGGGATGTGCAGAAGGAGCCCCTGTGACCTGGGAGACGAAGCTCCCATTTGTTGTCTGTTCATTCTGTTGCCCAGGAAGAGTGCAGACAACCTGCAGGCAGCACAGGGAAGCTGCCCCAGGCAGGCTTCTCCCCTGCTGAGGACAGGTCATCATATTTCTCGTGGATGGCTCTGCTAAGCTCCTCTGTATCCCCGGATCCTGCCCTCTGCAGTCAACCGCTTCCTGGCTACAGCAGCAGTGAGGGGATAGCCACAGACTCCGAGGACCTCTGCACCTCAGGGCACAGTCCCCAGGTCAGTCAAGGTCATACAAGGTGGTACAGGATTGGGGAGGACAGCAGCAGGCTAGTTCTGGAAGCAAAGAGCCACTGAATAAGACACTCTCACTTGGAAAGAGGAGGAAGGGGTTTTCTGGATGAATTCCTATTTTCGTGAGCGTTTCTTAATCTTAGATTTCCATTGGAATTCTGCAGACATACCAGATCCAGTTTACACCAGCTGAACCTGGCCTTGAAACTTCCCACGGGTTTTTCTTAATTCCTCCAGGTAATTCTGTTATAGCAAGACAGCTGGAAACCACTGACAGGATGAGTTGCCAGATAAAGAAGCATCTTGCTTGAGTAACATATCTTAGTTCTACTGTAACAAAAATGCCCTTCCCCAGTGTACTTCAGTCTATCAGTTGCCCAGGTAACAGTCCCTGTTCCAGTTCCAGTTGCTCTGTCTCTTAGAAATGGCTGGTCACTGGGATGCCCGTTGTAGAAACCAATCCCCAGCTGACAAGCCTTTTTGCCTCTGCACTTCCTGCTTGCTTGTCCCATATAAACCCCAGACCACCAGAGATCTGGGCCTGATATTTGAGGAAAGATCCCAATTAGTGCCTGTCCATGTAAATAAATCTGCTTCTGCATCCCGGGGTTGGTTGGGCTTTTCTGCTTGTGACAGCACTATCTGGACTGAGAGCCGTGGTTATCACCCTGAAACCGTCCATGTGCCACCCACTGTGTTCACAGTCCGCAGCCCCACTCTGAGTGAAACGTGGAGTGGGTGCTGAGGAAATGGGCTTCTCTTGTGGAAACCACAATGAAGTCTTTGCTCATTCATCAGTGTCCGGGCTGTTTCCAAGCTTTACTTATTACCAACTGTACTGCCATAAACATGGGTGTGCGGGTACTCTGCTATGATGCTTATAATCCTCTCAGGAAGATACCCTGGAAGAGAGGTCAAGTGAGCTGCAATCCTAATTCTTTGGGAAATCTCCACACTGATTTCCACAGTGGTTGTACCAGTCTACATTCCTAACAGTAGTGGAGAAGTGTTCCTTTTCCCCACCTCCCCGCCAGCGTTTCTTATTGGTTGATTTATTGATAATAGCCATCTTTCTGGAGTGAGATGCAATCTAATAACTTAAAAAGAAACAACAGCAACAAAAAAATAACCAGACCTGGGGATCAGTGGAACAGGTTAGAAGATGCAGGAGGCATCAGCATCAGTGGAAGGCGATGTCGAGCACACACCTCCAGGCACCACAAAGTCTTTCTCTTTCCATTTCCTGATGTAGGAAGGTGCCGCTGGGTAGAGTTCTCAACACAGAATTCCAGTGTGGACATCCCTTTACTGGGAAATGCACAACTCCAGAGATGTGGTTTTCAATTCCGAAGCGTCCAGCCCCCCTCTTTCTGCTGCTACACCTTCTGCTCTCTGTCTTGCCCACAACAACTAAGAGGCTTGTAGCAAGATTTCCCACTAAACAGTAAACAATTCACTCATGTTTGCTTCACTCTGCGGTCTCCTTTCAAGGAACGGCCAGAGCCCTCTTCATGCCAGTGGTTGAAGGCCTACCCAGAGGCCGATCACCTTTCTAGAGCAACAGGCGGCATGTGCAAAGGCCCAGAGGCATGGGACACCAAGGCCCTTTGGGGCCTGGCCTGACAAGTCAGTGGGAGAGAGCAAGGAGTCGGGGGGAGGCTTGTGGAAGTCTGAGAGGACACTGAAATCTAAAGTGCACGAGGAAGAGGAAGACAGCAGAAGACTGAGACACTAACGCATTTCCAGTTTAGCAAGTATTAAATTTGAATTTGTAAGTTTTTAGTCAAGAAAATAAAGCCTTGTGTCTCCAGTAATTTTATTATTTGCCTTTCATATTTATTCCATGTCTTATAGATAACAGACACATAAAATTCTTAGAGTTTATCAAGTCTTCCAAATAAGATAAACTGGCATATTTAAAAACATAAATCCTTCACCTGTCAGAAGATAGTATACAAGAAAGTTAAAAACAACAAATCATGGGATCCCTTTTGTTAGTTTTACACAAGAAATATTAACATTATTTTTTAAAAGAAGCTCCACTGAGAAACCAGCCAATTCGTGGACAAAATGTAAGTTCATAAGAGAGAGAGGCCCCAAGAAGCCACAGCAGTTAGAGAAATCCAGCTCTAAGTGAGAAGCAGGCATTGTTGCAATGGTCTTACTCATCCTAGTGCCCTTCTTTAAAACATCGACAGTCCCCTTGAGCCATGCGGTACCAACAGTTGTGGACTCCCCAGGAAGTGGGTCCAGCATTTTGGATCCTGGTTTAGGTCCAACACACATGGGAGCCTTTGGCATGGGGATCTCCAAATGCTTTAGGGGTATACACTGATTGCCACAGGATGGGTATGCATGACGCGGCCACCACATCATGACAACACATCATTGTCTACCCCTGTGGTCCTGCAGTGTGTGAAAAGAGCAAAGGAGCCTCAGTCCCCAGCCTTGGTCCAGCAAACAGCCATTGCAAGGACATCTGGGCAACTAAGTGAACTGTTCAGTATTATGTCATGGCTGGGCTAATGCAATCAGTCACAGAAGCAGATAAGTGTTCTCATTCATTAAAACATACACAAGCAAACAATGGTGGCTGTACAAAGACCTTTCAAAGGACACACGACAACTTAGGTGCCTTTGAGGAGGGCTGACTCTCAGGTTGCTGTATGTGACTGTGGGTGAAGGGAGACTTTTGGGATTGGCTCTGTATCATTACTATCATCGTGCAAGGAGAACGCATCTATTCTTTGGGCACGTGTGGTGTAAGGCACAGATCTCCCTGGAGGCAGTGGCCAGAGATGGAAGGGGGCAGCAAGGAGTCAGTGAGGAGAATGGAGCAGCAGCCAAAACCTGCAGAGGAGCCCATGAAAGACATGGCTGAGTTTGAGTGACAGGGGAGACTTTCCAAGGAGAAATGTGGAGGACCAGCTGGACGATTGTCCTTGCAAGAAGAGCAATGGTCTCTGTCTTGGCTAACCCTGGCCCTATTTCCATGTACTGATATGTACAGAGCTAGCCAGGACTTTACCTTATCCCCTCCATTGGCTTTAGGCAATGCAAATTGATCTAGCTGAGGTGTTGATGACATGTAGTCTTTGAGGCAAAGACCACAGGGTAGTGTTTCTCCATCCCTCATAGCCCCAAATAAAACATGTGTGAGCTGGAGCCAGGTGGAGAGCCATGCTGTACCCTGTCCACCGGGAGTGAGCCTCGAGGTAAAAGGTGATGGCTTTCCAGGGCATAAGTGATTACACATCAGAGCTGAAGCACTGACCCCAAAACCTCACACACTGCTTCAACTGTGTTACAGATAATCTGTGTGCCTATCCTCTCTGCACATGGCAGAGGTGACCTCAGGCCTCCTGTCTAGCCGAGCACTGCACTCACCCACTTCCCACCATTCTCACAGTCACTCATCCTCAAGCCACTTCTTTCTTCATGAATTGATAAAATAATCTGGGTGTGGCCCAGGTACAAGGCATTTGTTCCAATTAGCAATCGTTGTAGCTGGGTGCAGGAGCCCCTTCACTCCCCACCATCTGGATATATTATTGTATCTTTATTTACTCCATGGGTTGCACTGGGTGTGGTAGATTGGAATTAGCTTGACAGAAGTCCAGTAACTTCCATGGGATTCCAAATATAAATTGACCACATGGAAGACCAGAAAGGGCTTCCTATAGAGAAAGAGGGGCAGACTTCAGGTGCTGGGCTATCAGACAGTGCAGAGCTGCTCCAGGGATGCAAAGCATGTTTTTGCAAGCTGCTTGGTAAGCATGGTGCTGGTACCCATGGAAAAGCATACAGGACAGGACAAAGAACTGATTTCAAAGAAAACCTGTGCTCAGCATCACTTTCAATGGTAGTTACACTGAGAAGATAGAAAAAGTCAGCTGATACCAGAACAGTTGGGAAATACCTGAGCTGGAGACCAATTTTATTTGTGCTGTCATTTAAGTGTAAGTGGTGGATGTAAAATATCAGTCTCTGGAGCAGGAATGGGTGCCAGCGGTCTCAGCTCTGCCTACGATCTGTGATCTTCTGCAGCTGCAGAATGACCCAAGATAACTCTTGGCTGATTTTTTAAAAATCTGGAAAAGATCCAGGTGCAGGGGTACGTGCCTGTAGCCCCACCAATGGGGAGGCTGAGGCAGGAGGATCACAAGCTCAAGACCAGCCAGGGCAGCTTAGCAAGAGCCTGTCTCAAACATAAAAAGGGCGGGAAAGGTAGAACAGGAGTAGAGCACTTGCCTGTCACTGATTCAAGCTCCAATGCTGCAAAAATAAAAACTAAAACATCCAGGAAGAAAATCTGGACACTTTCCCAGACGCTTTTCCAGATGGGACTGCCCTCGATCACTGAAGAGGCATTTGTTTTGCTTTCTTCTGGAAACATCCCACTGCTTCACTCACTTTGTGCGGCTTAAAAGCTCTGATGGAGCATAAATTGGGAGGAGCAGCAGCCAAGCATTTGGAGAAGCCAAATGTACTGAGAACCTGCCTCACCTTCCAACTACTGGGTTGGTTCAGCACATGAGCCTTCCCACTGGACCTGGTGGACACCAGGTTCCCTATGTGGCCACGCAGCCTTTTGTAGCCTCGGTTTCCTCCTTCATAACACAGTTTCTTTAAAGTCCAATTCTGGGTTCATACTGCAATGTGTGATCAGCCTCGATGTCCCCTGTGACCTCCATCTGTCTCCTTTTAATACACAGCTTCCCCTCCCCCCGGAAGGGCAGTTGATTGATGGTGGCTAAAAGAACATGAGAAAGAAAAATAAATTGAATGTATGCAGGTGGGGAGGGAACTGCCTCATTAACAGAATAATTGAGCTGTTAGTTAATTTTACTTGTTATCCACAGAAAAGGGCAAAAATCTTCTAAGCAATGACTCCTCTTCTTCCAAATGATTAAAAGAACAACAAAAAAGGTTTGTGTCTTGGATGTATCTAGTAATTATGTGCCTGACACTTTTTTTCCCTTTTTAAATATCATACAAGGCAGATGTATTTTTAAAATCCTGGCAATTTACACAACACTAGGAAAGTGTCAGTTCTTCCTAATCAGAAATTTTCTGCACTTCCCCCAACCTTATTAGCAGTAATTCCTGCTAATTGATAATTATTACGTTTTTCTTAGGCAAATCTCGTTGTTGGTGTAACAACACTTCTTGCTTTGCTAAGATCAATATGTTTAACTATCATTGTAAATAATGCATAAAATTAATAAAAAAAACTACATGCTTGCTCTATGGAATGCAAACTTCATCCATTTGCATATAGGCTCTCTAGTTTACAGTTGTTTTATTTATTCATTCACATTCATTGATTGATTCATTCATTCATTGCCCTTGGCTAGTAATAATAAGTAGCTCTTACATCCGAATGAGGAAATTCTTCATATGCAAGCATCATTAGATCTTTGACTAAAGCCAGTTGACACAGTCAGGCCTGCCCCTGGGCTTTGGAAGTTCCTGTGAAGAATAAATTTGACTTCTTCCACATGCTTTCCAATAAGCTTTAACGTATTTGTAGAGAACTGTTCTTTACCTAGTTGAACTGGACAGGGTTGAGCCCTGCGTGGTGGCTCATGGGTTTGTGCAGTTAATTTTCAGGAAACTGGTGAGCGTTTAGGTTGGGCGAGAGGAAGGCCGGCAAGCTTCTGGGTCCCAGCCCAAAGTGACACCTCATAAAGCACGCCTGGCAAGTGGCCCTGGAAGAGTTTCAGAGAAGGTAACATGATCACCACACTGTGCTGGCGTATGTCCCCCACCCTTATTCCACCCATCCTTGTTCTTAATTAGAGTAGAAATGCTCTCCTCTCTGAAACTCAGAGACCATGTCCTTTATAGCTATGCACAGAGATTTAAGCCTAAGGACAGTCCAGCAAAGTCATGAGAAAGATGAAACAGAGCCAGTGTGTGTCTAGGCATAGATCACCTCCAAATAAGTAAAGACCAGGCTTGCTCCCACTAGCACTGTCAGCACTACGTGCTCTGATTGTCACCTAAAGCCTTCGCAGGGAACGCAGTGAGGTCCCCTCCTCTGTCTGGGGTGATGCTCCATCTCTCACCTTCCCTGGAAGGCCGCAGAAAGGCCATCATCCTTCTGAACACCCAAAGTAGGCACCACTTGCTCTTTCTTCTAACAAAATGTTGATGGGGAGGAGCTGGCTTCTAAGTGAGGAGTTCAGTTTAGAATATACACAAGCACAGAAACACCAGAGCTCTAAAAAGGAGGCAAACATGAGCATAGTACCTCAGGACACACTTGGCCATAAGTCAGAGTCTGTGTTGCTTTGGCTCCTTCTCTCAATCATCATTTTCCATCCCAACTTTGAGGACCTTTTGTATTCATCAGCTTTTTCCTGGTAACAAATGAGCCCCAGCCTACAGCAACAAAGGCTTGTTTTGTCTCATAGGGGTCTTTTCTCGTAGGGTAATGTAAGCTGAAGAAGGCCTGCTTTGCATTTCTTTATTCTAAGTTCAGGCTAAAGAATCTGGTCCTGGGGGGAAGGATATGTTGTTTTCACAGCAGAGAGAGCTGACAAGAACTCATTGTCCCTACTTCTGCTAGGACAAGGTCTATGTCTGCTCCTAGGCCATTGTCCATATGAGTCACAAAGCTGAGCTCAGGGAGCAAGACAGGAGGGGACCCTCACCTTCAGTCCAGGACCTCAGGTTGCACTGCAATGCCCAGGTGTGTTAGTCTATTTTCTGTTGCTACAACAAAATACTTGAGACCTGCAAATTTGTAAAGAACAGAGGTTTAACCGACTTATGATTCTGGAAGCTGGGAAGTTCAAGAGCATGGAGGCAACGTGTGTTTGGCATCTGGCAAGGGCCTTCTTGCTACATCATAACATGGCAGGGCCCTGCCATGGGAAGACGGAGCAAATTGCTAGCTGGAAGAACTCCATATGAATTTTTTTTTAAATTACTTATTTATTTGGTACAGGGTCTATGCAACTTGCGCATTAATGATCCTCCTGTCTCGACCTCTCCAGCACTTGAATTACAGGCATGTGCACCATGCCTGGTTTCGGTGGCCTGCACAGTACGTCCAGGGTTCCAGGGCCAGCAAGGCATGTCATACTGGGGATCAAATGTGGGTTCTGGTGCTTGCCAGGCAGGTGCTCAGACTGCCGATCTACCTCCCCAACCCTTTTTATCTTTCATTAAAGCCACTAATACCATCATGGGGTCTACACCCTCATGGCCTCATTTAATCCTAATTGCCTATCAGAGGCCCCACCTCCAAATGCTACTAATATATGCCTTTGAGGGTTAAGTTCCTAAACCATGAATTCTAGGAATACACCCAAATCAGAGCACTTGAGTTTATGACCTTGTGGGGGGAGTTGTGGAATAGTTGAGAACAGTGATTCAACCCATCATGCAAGTGGAAGAAATGATTGGAGGAAGAACTGTACATCAGCAATTTATTAGTTGTCTAACCATCAGAATTGTTATATTCTAATCCAAACCACACTTTCTGGGTCAGATTTAGAAAGCCACCCTGGTATCTATTTGCCCATCAGAAATCAACTGGCAGTTGTCTATGAAATAACCACTTGGCCTCTTCAAGCACGACCAAATATATTTTAAGTTGGCAAAGCGCTAGAGTGAAAGATGTTCTCCTTCTTTTTCTCTTTCCCTACAAACCAAGTACAAATACAAATAATGGTCACATTTTGTTGACAAAGGATTTTCTACTTTCTACTTCTTCAAATTTTATACTGAATGATGTGAGCTAATTTGAATGACTAATAAACTATTCATTGACAGATATTACTACTTTCATCAAAGCTTCTTCATTATCAGTCATAACTATCATTGTTTTATGTAACCTAAGAAAAAACACGCTGATTAAACTGATATGCCATTAATTCTAGGATGCGTCCCACTTTTGGAGAAGTTACAATGTGAAAAATACATCTCAGAATCGATGAAATATGGTGTCTATTATTATATTTCTTCATATCCAATCATGTTTCAGATAAGACCTATAAATCTTGCTGTACTGATCATCATTTATATCCATCTTATGTACTGTGTGACATTAACAATGTAAAAAAAGTTGAAAGATAAGCCAGGATTAAAATACTCTATGATATTCACCATGATCGATGTATTCTTGTACTAAAATTAAATAATTGAGTTTTATCTTAGTCGTTATATTTTCTGTAGTTTTTAAAACTTTTTAATAACCTATGTGCTGTGATTTGCATATTAAATATTCCCCAGAAGTCTGTGTATTCCACGGATGGGGTCTTAGAAGAGGAGTGGATTCTAAGCACTTTACTTCTTTCAGGGCCGGGACCATTGAGGAGATGATACCTTGTGGCATTTGAGAGGCAGAATGAAAATGCATGTTGGGGGCTTGTGTAGGGCAGTGGCCCAGGTGGGAGCAACTGCAGGGAGTGTGTCTCATCCCCAGCTCTCACTGCTTCCTGGCTGCCGTGAGCTGAGCAGCTTCTTCCACCACTTCCTTGCACCATGAGGAATCCACTTCCTGTCCTGCCACAGCAAAGGAACCAGCCAGCCATGGCCTGAAACATCTGGATCATCGGTCAAAATGAACTTCTGCCCCTTCAGAGATTCACCTCTGGCACTTTGTTACAGTGACAGAAAGCTAAACAATGCAACTAACAAATAGAACAGTCAGAAAAGTGAGGTTTTAAAATAATTATATAAATTTAGCATATACCATCTACTGAGAAATTTGAAATACACTAAAAATGACAAGAAAGATGCCCAATTTCCACTGCATTTACTCCTAGTTGTGAACTATGGCTACTGCTGTTTTTATTCTCATATTTTATTTCTGAAACATTTGAAAAGGAATACTTTTATATTTCCAGAAAAGTAAGATATGTCCTCTAATAAGGATCCCTGTACACTATTTGCAGGTCAGAAAAGCAACTACTAGTTGTCTATCAGAGAACCAAGTGCCCTCTCTTAAAACAACAGCAATGTATTCTAAGTTTGTAAAGTGCTGAAATGAAAGGTTAATTCCCTGTCAAGTCTGGTTGCCAACCCTACTATAACTGTGTGAATAAATCCCTTACAGGAATTATAATTTGAAAATATTCAGTGTATCCAGTAAAGCTTCTTAAAAAAGCAAGGGAACATCTTCTTCGCCTTTGCTTCCCCCTTACTAGGAAACTAACATAACAACCAGCATTTCAATGACATCTTGGGCCTTGACATTGAGAAGACACAACATAAAGTATGGTTGAGAAGATGAGATGTGGGTTCCTGGGGTGCTGGAGCTGTGGACCCATCCCCAAACTGCTCGCCTCTGGACCCCTTACTCAGAAGGGAGAAACACTCTGCTAAATTTTTTGCAGTTTGATTTTCCACTGCTCGGAGCTGATGGTAATTGCTTACTCATACCAAGACTGTCGGTGGAGGTACAGTTCAGCAGCCTTCTCTGCCTCCGAATCCTGTGCATGACGGAAGCTGCTTGAGAAAGCACTGGTCGTGAGTGTGAGCCAGACAGAAGGTCTACAGAGTCTTTTGAAGCAAACAGCTCTGCCTTGTTATGGCTCACCTTCAGATCAGTCACACTCTGTGGAATAGTCTAGGCCGGGAGGAAAGGGCTGGCTGGCTGTACGGGCAGAGGTATCCGTGACAGTCGAGTCGCCCCCGCCTTTCATACCCTTGCCCACATGGGACTGGCTCTCTGACTCTTATCTGTTTCTTCTCTTGTTGCCCTCAGAAAGAGACAGAGGCAGGAGGCTGTTCGCACTCCCAGAAGTGCTCGCCTGGATCTTTGCTAATGAGACAGCCCCGAGCACTTGGCTTTGAGAATGTGGAAAGGCGGGCGTGTTTTACAAGACGCACAGGTGCGATCCTCTCCTTGCTCTCAGAGAAGTCATCTTCGTTTCAGGATCCAGTGACTCAAGGCAAAGAAAAAATTGTAAAGAAAGGTGTTCGGAAACTGCTTGAAGCTCCTTTCCAAGACAGAATCTGCATCTGAGAGCTTTTAGGGATTCTGCGGACACTCCTTGTAAATGAAGATAAATAATTCATTCAATCAATGCACCTACATAATGAATCAGCGTGGATACACTCCTAACACAAACACATAGATTGACTTAACGTTTCTCTTGCTGAGTTGTGGGGAGCAAGATCCTCTAACCTCCCATTCACCTTTAAACCATGTGGTCTGATGACTAATCGAAGCATAAGATTTGAATTATCCGGAGAGGGAAGCACTGCTTGCTGGCAAGCATGGGCCTCTGTGATGTCAGCCTCTGGGCCGGCTGCAGGCTGCTCCCGGTGGGCTTCAGAGACCTGGTGAGGCTGACCATGGCCAGGCCCGGGACGACCCCGTGTCCTTCTCTCTAAGACTCAGAAGTAAACACACATGCCTTCCTTCAGGTACCATGTCCGGGATGGCTTTGGATCTAGACATGCACCTCCCTTTCAAAAGCCATCCCAGCTGCGTGCTCAAGATCCAGCCCCACTGTCCTCCCCTTTGAAGGAAGCCTGGGAGATCTGGAAGCTAAGCCGTTTGCTACGATCATGGAGATGGACTTGTGCCAGGACTGAGCTGTCTGGCTCCCTTGTCTGTGTCTGTTCAGCTCTAGGTGGAGAGAAAGGGCCACTCGCTGTTGCCACATTGCAATTCTAGGATGCGTGGCTATGTTTAAGCTGGGTGCAACTTTATTTCTCCAGTTTCTAAAGATGGATGTAGACTAGCTGACTTGAGATCTTTCTCCTTCTCTATCAGAGGCAGACAGGTGTCACACATTTTTCTCACAGTGTAGCCACATTTCACATAGGTTTATGTGTTATGCTCCAACGTTCACTCAGTGCACATCTTTTACTTTTTTATTCCTTCTGCTTGGAATTATTGACATTCTCAGGTCTGGGGAATATAGTTTTCATAAATAAAACAAAATCCAGTCTTAGTTTCAGAGACTTCAATAGCAGGTGCATTTAGACCAGTCAAAGTTGCCTTCTAGGTATCTGTTGCTCTTTTAATTCCTGTTGTCTGAAGCTGACTTCTAGAGAGTTCCTTAATGGAAACTTAGATCTTCAAGTTCACTAATCTTTTCTGCATCAATACTTAATCTGCAAGGCTGGGCAAACATCTTTTCTCCTTTCCCTAATCTTCATTATTTATTCCTAATGTTCAGTTTGCTTCTGTTTTACTATATTATACCTTTCCAATTTTCTTTATTCTTTCAGGTTCTTACACTAGGGAGACAATATGATATTTATACCTGTGGGTCTGATTTATTTCACTTATGAGTATAGCCTCCAGTCACATCTATTTAGCTACGAAGGCCTCGAGTTTGTCTTCTTAATAGCTGAGTAATACGCCACTGTATTTGACAATAAAATACGTAATACAGCAACCATTGTTAATTTGCTCTTCTTGTTTTGAAAATGCATACCATATGTATTGTTCTATGTTAATCTGTTTTTGTCTTTGTTTTTGCTATTTGTGTTTGCTTTTGTTTTGTCTTTACTCCTTAAAATAAATTTAAATTTAAAAAATGCAGTACACAGACACAAATGATGAATTTGATCATGTCAAATGTAAAGACATTGTGAATAAAGTCAATAAAAGTTTAAATTAAAAAAAAACCCTTAATCTGCTGTGCATATTTCCCGTGTAGTGTGTGCTTCATGCCAGATGTTAAAGGTTTTCATCTCTAGTCCTGCATCTCAACGTATTAATTCTATGAGATCACTGAGCACATTCCATACATGAAAAACAGTTACAGTGATTGTTTTAGCAGCCGTGTCTACTAATTCTATCAGCTGTCGTTTATGAATATGTTTCAGTTCGTTGACTTTTCTCCTCATTGTGACTCACGTTTTCCTGTTCCCTTGAAGGCCTGGTAATTTTTTACCCTCTATTCAAGAAAAGTGATTTGCTTTGATGAGTGTTAGGTATTTTATATTCCTATAAATATTAAGTGTTATTCTGGGATGCCATTAAATTACATGGAAAGTCTGATTTTCTTGGATCTTGTTATTAGGATTCTTTAGACAAGACCAAGTTGACATTTACCTGGTATCTAATTTTGCCCTACTGCCCAGGGGAATCCCTTTGGTCCACCTTCTCTGCTGACCCTGAGTTAGGTATACTGCTATGGCTAGTGGGAACAGAGACTCTTCCCAAGCCTGTGTGAGACCTCTGACATTATGTCCTCTGAATGCTCTCAGTGGTTCTTTCTCAGTCTTGAATTAATTCTGCCTGGGGCTCCCCACAGATCTCTGTTCTCTGTCACTCTGTAGTGCTCTTTCCTCTGATCCTCTACCACATGACATCCAGCCTCCTTGGTCCCCAGCAACATTCCCGCAGCTCAAGGAAATACCGAACTCCCTCCAGCCATTCAAGGTCAGTGAGGACTCAGGACACAAGTGAACCTGTACTGTAACATCCTATAACTCAGCAATGTCCCAAATTTCCTGACAAAAGAGATTATGGGGCCACAGAGGAAAGTGATCGATGATGTGTAATGAGCCTAAGGAGAGTCACATGGAGAAAAAACATTCTCTCAGGCTTTCACAGAGAGCAAATTGGTCAAGCAATAGCTGTTTCTCACCCACACGGCTGACACTGACAAAGGATCTGCAAACTGTGGTACGGGGTTTCAGGGTAAACCCTGAGGGGATTTGACTGGCCTTGTCAGATATAAAAGTTACACATCCTGTTGTATAGGTCTTGCTTTATCTTGGTCTTGACCATCCGGTAGAAAAGTATAAAAACGAGGTATAAAAAGTAAAGCCATATTAATATGCTGAGCTGTAAAAGGCTCAAGTCAACAACTTCTGACATTGCCAGTCCTATGGATAACCCAACACTATTATGGACTATTGGACTGTGTTGGATTATTTTGCTGAATTCACACACCTACTGTATTTAAATGTTAATGGAACACCCATCTCGGACAAAACTAAAGAAGGGAGATATAAATGAAGGACCATTTTGTATATATATAGATATACAGCTACTTTCTCTTAATTCAATAAGAAGAAATATTTGTTTGTACAGGATAGCATGTCTGCATCATGTACTATGAACAACTACTACAAAGAAAATGATATGCAATGTATTAATTATTGTATGTGTCCTACTAACCTGTTTTGAAACTGTCTCATTGCTATTTGTTTCTCAACAAAGTTAATTTTTTAAAAAGAAACACATTTACAGATAAAAAAAATCTGCACTGGCGTGGGCTATGTGTAATCACTTCCCATCTCTCAGCAATCCCTGTTCTCCATTTTCTCCTGTTCTTCGCCAGGTCCTGTGCTTTCCGCCGTTGTTTGCCTCTGTTGCATTGTGAGGGTACAGACTCGTACTTCCCCTGGTCACAAATCAAAGCTGAGTTTCAATTTTAGTTGTAAAAATAACTCCTGTAATTGGAACTTTTGAGAAGAGCCTCAGGGAGCGTGACCTCCTCCCCACGTGCCCTGCTCCCAGACCATGACCAAGTCCACACCTTACGGGGCCTTCCGTGGGCTGCAGAGAATCAACCTGCACTCTTTCATCTCAGAATTTTACAGTCTGTAAAATGAGGATACTGCAACTCGTTAATGGACTTAGCAGAATCAGATTAAAAAATCTTAAACAGATATATTCTTTTCTGATACGATCTGTCTGACAAAAGCTGTCAAAAGGCCACAAACGGATGCGCACCCCAAGCTGTCAGTTTCAGCCATTGTCTCTAATAAACTTGACTTTGTTCTCTTGTTCTCCCCCTCCCCTTCCTGCTAAGGAAGACTCCTGAAATGCTCCACTTTGACAAAGTCAAACCTCTTTTCTTTTTATGTCTCCAAGAATAAAAATGTCTGCCCTAAAAAAGCAGACATAAATATTTATTTGAAAGTTACTGCATTGGCAGCAATGTACATAAATAACCCCAAAGTTCTCCCTAGAGAGGAACAGTCCTTGGGGTCAGCCCAGACAGAGGACAGGTCCAGTGGGACACCGCTGGGAGTGCTGGGGACCCTCACCTGGGGCAGGACGCACAGCTCCAGTAACTTTGGTTTGACCCTAGGGGACTCCAGGGGTGAGAGCTGCCCACACACATCAGTCACGAGGACTTGTCATCTGCTTCATATGGGACAGAAAGTTAACAGTGTTGCCAATGGAATGCTGCTCCTATATCCTGCGGCCTCGGGCTTGGTGTACAGAGCCCCCCTGCACCAGCGGTGGTGTGTAAGCTTCCAAGTGTCCAGGAATAGCCAATGAGGCTTGCAGTGGGCCTGCCCTCATAATCCGCTTCCCTCCACCCTTGACTGCCTATTTCATAGTGACCTACAACAGAAGCCAGAGTGAGTTCTTCATGTCCCTATGAACACATGTGAAGAAGAGGGAGGACAAATTGCCTTTCCTTCCTATTTTATTTAGGTAGAAACAGAACTCCTTCAATTCCCATCGGAGTAGATGTGCTATGTTAAATTCACAACCTCCCTCTGCTTTTTCCCTCTCTCCAGAAGGGGATCATGAGTCCATCTGATGGCCACAGGGATGTGGGCAAAGAGCAAACAGTGGATATGATCTGAACCAATCAAACTTGAACTTGAAATTGACCATTTATACTGCGCACTTGATTAGCTCCTAGACCAAAACAAGTGTGTGGGAGGGAAAGCATTACCATTTTAGAGTTTGATTTTGATGTTTTCCACTGGATATCAACAATGAAGCAGACTTGTCACTTTCCGAGAAGGTATCTTGATTGGAGAAAGAGAAGCAGAAGTCTGACAAAAACATCCCCTCTTGTGGCTCTGCAGACACCATCCAATGCCTTGCACATAAACGTGGGTGTGTCCTCAGTCTGAGGTTCTGAGTTTGAGATTAGGTGTGTACTTAACCAAAACCCCCAAAGTGTACTTCATGCAGCACATAGTGGCTTTGTTGCTTGCTCTAACACACACACAAGTGCAGCAAGTCTGGTCTGCACTGCCAAGAGAATGCTGGGAAATGAGGGCCTGCGTAGCTCAGGCCCCAGCCTGCTTGAACCAGATCACTCCATCCCAGAAGCATCCCACAGAAGACAGGTTGGGCAGGTCTGTCCACAGAAAAAGAGACCAAGGCTCAGCTGGTGGAGGTGACCTGGCTGTAGCCATGCAGCCTCTCAGCATCTGCTCGAATCTCAGAGGCCAAGCCAGCTGGTGTGAAAGCTCAAGGATGCTGGGCTGCTCTGAGGTGCGCAGGGGTTCCTGAACTTCTTGACTGCACTTGTGCTTGGCACCTGAGGGGATCGCAGGGCCACTCGTCCCACTGCCTTAGGACTTGGAGCGTCGTCCATAAGTGTCAACAAGGATACAGGCCAGTGAGAGTGACCTTTCTCTTCCATACATAATGATAGCCTAGGTGAGCTTGCTGGGAATTCAGTTAGAGAGGCAAAGAAATATTGCAGGTCCTTGGACTTCCAGGGTATGAGCTGCCTAACTGGGCACAGCTACCTGGATGGAGGGCCAAAATGTAGGAGAAACGAAAGGCAAAACTTCACCACGTGGACCTCTGTCCGTCTCATGCAGAAGTGCTGATGAGCCACTGAACGGGCAAGTTAGCTTTACAGAGCTGTTCATGGGCTGGGTAAGAAAAGAACTCATTTGGAGAAAGATGAGAGGCTTTCCTTGATGTACAACTCACCTTTGGAGGCTTTATCCATAAAGACATATTCAGAGGCATGACAGAACTGGAGTCTAAAAGAGGGGGAGATGTTTCACAGGGCTGAAAGTGGAAGCCGGGACCAACTACACAAGCGCTCTGCCTCTCATCTCTATCCTACTCCAATAAGATACTGAGTAATCTGTTCTCTTGCTAGAACCAAGGAGCAGGGCTGTGAGGTTGGAGTCACCATCCTTCAGGTAGCACAGCTCCCTCTCCCTTGTATCTCTGAGCACCCCGCCTTCCCTAGGTGCTGCTTCTCCACAGCCACAAGCGCCTCACACTTGAGGCGAGGGGTCAGGCTGAGCTACGGCTAAGAAACTGTGTATCCGGAAGCCCTTGCGGTTTCCTCAGGGCCGTGAAAGTGCTATGATCACTGTGGGGAATGCCAGGAACAAACGTAAAGCAGTGACTCTTGGACGCCACTGGTCCTGCCCCTCGCACTTTCTGAGTACAGCCCAAGCTCCTGTGTGGGACTCTTCCTGTGAATCTGACGTGTGACTGAGTTCTAGCTAATGACTGCTTGTAGAAGTTATTTGGGCCAATTCTTCTTTGTTCTGTAAAATATACCCTAAAGTAACTTTCCTTACTCCTCCTTCCAGTGGATTGATGGAGAACACCATTACATTTTTCTAAATTCCCTTTTTCTGCAGTAGCGGAGATTAAACTGAGGGCTTTCATACTGAGCTACATACCCCAGCCCTTTCTGACTTTTCATTTTGAGACATGGTTCCCTAAATATCCAAATAGCCCTGGTGGGCTCCACCTTGAGCCTTCTAAACTCAGCCTCCCAGAGCGCTGGGGGTGTAGCCATGCACCAGGAAACCTGGCTTCGAGACAGTAGGAAAGATGTACAGAAGAGCACAGAACAGAACGCACCCAAGTCCCAGAAGCATCCACCCCTTGGGAATATTTATTTTAGATTTCATATGGCAAAAAGTAAATTGCAGGACCCTTGACCCATTTGCAAGTTTGGCTTTGCTACCAAGCCTACTGTCAACTCAGTATTCAGAGCTAAGAACCACGAGTGTTAGGTGGCAGTACTTGTACTCTGAAGTGCAGTCCTTAACTGTGACTTAATTTTGCTTCAACTTGGGCAGACTATTGTGCTCCATTGTGGGCCAAACATTTCTAGTTCACATGTTAGTGTACCCGCATTTCAAATGTATCCAACATGGGCCACCAGTCGACGTTCAGTGGTTCAGTTGCCTTTCCGATGTGGCCAGGCCCCATCCAATCTGCTGGGAGCCTTAACGCAAAGCCAGAGATTCTCAAAGAAGAATCTCCAGCTCTGCAGCACAGGAATTCTGGCTGTTTCCAGCCTTTGGCCTCATGGCTCAAAGTCTAGTCCTGCCTCCGCTTCCAGATGGAGATGTGCTGTTGGCTTTACACTGCCCAGACCTCACAATGGAGGGAGCCCCAGCCTTAAAGGACAGACAGAGTTGGTTCGGGGATACAGCTCAGTGGCACAGCACCTGCCTGGCAAGTGTGAGGTCCTGAGTTCAATTTCTGGCACCAAAAAATATAGATAGGTGAAAAGATACATAGATAGATAACCAGAGTCATACAAATACCTACATGTATATGTAGATAGGTGTGTTTTTGCTGAGAGAGTAAGAGAGAGAGAGAGAGACATTTACAGACAGAGAAAGAGACAGGGACAAGAAGGAAAGGAAAAGGAGGGGAGGGGAGAAGCAAGACAGAAATGGGAGGGGTCGATGTCTCTGTGGCAGAGGTGGAGTGCTGACCTGACAGCCTCTTCCTTCTGGATATTTCCCAGGAAAACAGTGAAGGGAAATTCGGTGGCCACGGACAGTTTAGAGGGCGCTTAGCCAGAGTCCAGGGAGCCAGTGAAACTGATACTGCAAACCACTCCCGATAAACAGCGAGCGGCTCTCATGTTAATGCAGCTGGACTCATTTGTATCTAGACGGTTACTGCCTCAGTTCAAATCCCGGTTCCCACCACTTCCAAAGTGTGCACTCTTGGGGAGACTTTTTACCTTCTCTGTTGCTCCGTTGCCTTCTCCTAAAAAGGATAAAACAAAACATTTCTCTAAAAGGCTAGTTGGGACGATTCAGTTATCTAACACACTGCGAGTTCTTATTTATCATGGGCACATAATGTCTATGTTCATTGTTGTTAAGGAGTAGTATGCGTGCTTTTAGAACCCTTCTCCATGCAGTAGCTCAGGAACCGACCATCATCAGAGCGGGTGGTATAGGCCTTGGAAGTGATTCGTAAACACCACCGTTTAGTTGTGCAGCACTGCGGATGGGTCCCCAGGGTGCTCTATCACTGAGCTACAGCCCAAGCCCTTCACAATATTTAAAATTTTGAGTCCGGTTTCACTACATTGCACAAGAACCCCAGCTTTGCCTCCTCCTGCCTCACCCTTCTCAATGTTGAGATAACAAGCTTGCGCTGCCACCCCTGGGTACGACTCTGAAGAGCAGAAGCCAACCCAACCTGGGAGCTCGGGAGTCAGCAAGGAACTTTTCTAGTCAGTACCAGACAATGCAAAGCCTCCTTGAGTCTCTGCTGCCCTTCCTCTTGCTTTGCTTCCCCCTCTTTCTCTTTGCATAAGCCTTTCCAAATGGGCTGGAGGAACTTACAGAAGCTACAGCCAGACTGTGCACTAGGAGAATGCGCAGCCCCTGATCCCACAGTCTTGTTGTCTATTCCTTTGGTTCTCTTTATAAGAACTCCATTCAATCTTCCTTCTGAAAAGAGCCAGAGGTCACGGGGCAGTCACGCACCCCACACGCAGTCTTCTTTCCCCAACAGCAATTGCTGGTCCACCCCTCTCCCAGCTGCCTTTGCTTCCAGTGCATGAGAGCCGAAGTATCTCCCCGGCTGGCCTTTTGGCAATGTGTGGACTCATTCATCAGGAGACGCTTAAGCAGAGCCAGTGGAGCTGATTCTCAACGAGAAAGAAAATTATTTGCTTATAAATACAAATACTGATGAACTGCATTGCAAACTCACACGGACTTCTGCTGCGGGTGTGTAGAAGAAGCTGGTCTGAGAGGTCTGTCATCGTCATTGGCAGCAGCTGGCCTCCTGGGGTGGCTGCGGGCAGGGCATAGTGGCTGGCAATGCCCTGGATTAAGGTTGTGCGAGCCACTGCATGAACAAAAGCTTGAAATAGAAAACCCCGCTCAGTTTGAGCCTCAAGATCAGTTTTCTTTCCAACACTTAACCCCGTAGCTGCAGCCTCCCAAATTCCAGGACAAGGCAGGAGCTCTCAGAAGCAGGTGCACCCCTTTCCCTCAGAAAGCTCTTATGCTCCCCTAGTCTTACCTCTGTAGGGAGGGGCCCCACAATGCTTCCCGTTGGCTGAATCTGACTATTTTACATCTTCTCTGAAAATGTTGTCCAACTCGGCTGCTGCCTCTTCCTGTCCTTGGCATTTGCTTTCTAGTTCTGTTTGTCCATCTGTTGCTTGTCTTCCTGGCATTGTTGCCTGCCTGTTTTTTTTTTTTTTTTTTTTTTTTAATGCTTTTCCCTCTTTCTTCTCCGTAATTTTTCAATCGCAGTCCACAGTTTGAGATTTTTCTCTCTTGCTCCCTTCCAGAAGCCTGCTGCGAGCAATTCTAGCCCTGGAGAGAAGCAGTGGGCCTCACCTCTCCAAGGGTGTCTGAGTCACCTTCTGAAGTCTGTGCCTGGAAGAAGGCAAGCAGGACAACTGAGCCTCGTGCGGCCAAAGGGCTGGGCCTGTGTTCCCACAGCAGTTTTCCATCATGAGGACTCAAAATTGTTTTATTATCATGAATATAGATCTACTGTAGAAAAGGTCAACATCTCTGCTGCTTTTAAATAAAATAGACTGTTGAACACATCCAGTTCTCTTTCTGTCTCTGTCTCTGTTTCTCTGTCTCTCTCTCCCTCTCTCTCCGTCTCTCTCTCTTCTCTTCTCTCTCTCTCTCTCTCTCTCTCTCTCTCTCTCTCTCTCTCTCTCTCCTCTCTCTCTCTCTCCCTCCCACTCTCCTGCTACCTGGGTAGCTGGAAAACTCTGAGAAGCAGCAGTTAAGTCAGTCAGGGGTGGAGGACCACCTCAGTGGTCCCAGTCACTGAAGTCATGTGTTGCTCTACTCTGGCCTTCAGGCCTCCTTCATGACAGTGACTACACACTCCAGCAGCCCCTGCGGGCATCCGGAGGGGTCACAGCATGCCTTCATGCAGCACCCTTGACAAGTGATTGGATGTCTAAGGGTCAGCCCAGAGCAGATGTCTCTCGCACAGGAAGCTGGTGACGCCAGGAGTCACCCTGCACTCTTGTCCACTCTGTGTCTAGTTTAGTCTCATCAAGAAGGACACTCTAGGACAGCTCTGCTTGGAAGGTGGCTTGGGGCAGGAGTTTGAGTCGGCTGAAAACCAGCAGAAGCTTCTAACAGAAGGAATCTCAGAGGCAAACTAATTGTTTACAGAGCTCGGAGAGAAGAAAATGGCCTGCCTGGCAGGGCCAATAGGAAGCCAAGAGCCCACCGGAACATACACATTCACACACAAGTGCTCATGTGCACATGCATGCGTGCTCAGTCGACGGATGGGGATGAGATAGGCCCGAGGTCACAGCCTACAGTGGGGTGCAGGGTGCTCCCCAGCGCGCTCCCTTGGGGAGTTCCAGCTGATGTGTTAGAGCAGCGAACGTGTTCCCACACTGTGACTGAGAGGTGACCACCTTGGCAGCTTAGCATCCCCCAGGAGGGAATGGGGAAGAGTCAAGGAAGATGGTCCTTGAGCAGTGACCCGCAGGGCCTGGACACTGGGGCCCATGCCACGGCGGATCCTTGGGTAGACCTCACCCATGAGTGGAACCAGAGGAAGAATGGGAGCTGTGGCAGCAACTGACCTTGCTTCT
>NW_004524646.1:10065923-10069637 GCF_000260255.1 Octodon degus
CCATCCATCCATCCATCCATCCATCCATCTGTCTATCTATTGATCCATCCATCCATCCACCCATCCATCCATCCATCCATCCATCCATCCAACCATCCATCCACCCATCCATCCATCCATCCATCCATCCATCCATCCATCCATCCATCCAACCATCCATCCATCCATCCATCCATCCAACCATCCATCCATCCATCCAACCATCCATCCATCCAGCTGTCTATCTATTGATCCATCCATCCATCCACCCATCCATCCATCCATCCATCCATCCATCCATCCATCCATCCAACCATCCATCCATCCACCCATCCATCCATCCATCCATCCATCCATCCATCCATCCAACCATCCATCCATCCAGCTGTCCTTCCATCCACCTACCCACCCATCCAGCCGGCCAGCCAGCCAACCTATCTACGTAGACACATAAGAAAGTCTGAGAGAGGTCAACTCTTTCCACTCCCTTTGTTCCAAAACATCTTCTATTTTAATGGCAATAGTCCTCTTCCAAATTTCTTTATTTCTGTGCTTAAAACATTTGTGCAGAGCTGTCATCACAGCGTGTGTATGCAGTTGTGCTCTAATACATGTTTTATCTTTAATTCTTAAAAATATGCCTACAGTTTTATAAATGTAAATGATTCTGTTAAATTGCATAGTGTCTCTGTAGTAATATAGTGAAATACTATTATATGTAATGTGTAATTATAATTCTCATACATTTGTAACATTAATACAGACTCATTGCAAGAAACGTAAACTGAATAAAAGTATAATCTACAGAGGAAATTTGAGAATCACCAATAATCTTACAATCCAGAAATATTTGATTTGAAATTTTTGCTGATAGTGTTTTCATTCTATGTCATCCTAAATACACATATACATACTGACACATGAATACTTAATACATTTTTCTATTCTTTTTGTATAGAAAAACAATACTTGGTGTTACCTATTATCTGAGGCAAAAAGTCACCCAGATTTATGAAATTTTCAACTCAACATGTTTTAAGTTTTGCATATCTCACCCTGTTGAACTGGGTAAAACTTTTCCTTTTGTTTTGATGCTTTAAAATCATGCCTCTGTCCTGAGGTGGGAGATGATACTATATGTGGTGTGGGCTGCATGTCTGTATCCCCTCAAAATTCTTGTATTGGTACTATAGTAGGAGGTGGACTTTGTGGTACTAATTAGGTCACGAAGGCAGAGTTGTCATGATGGGTAACTATACTGATAGTGGACTCAACATCCTGATTATATGTCCTGATAATGGTAACAATGATGATGATGATGATGATGATGATGATGATGATGATGATGATGACCACAACAGTAATGATGCTATGTCAGAGCCCGACCCTGGCTCCTAGACATGTGAAGGTACAACAAGAAGTCATCTTTCCCAAGCCAGGCAGAGACCTTCAGGGAGCCTGGACATGCTGGCATCCTGATGTTTTCTAGCCTCCAAAGCAGCAAGAAATGTTTTTATTTTTTATAGCAACTCCATCTATGGTTCCTTATTACAGCAGCTGGAATTGACTAATAAAGGTTGGTTTTGCTTTTCCATCCAATCATTGGATTGCTTTAGAATTTACTTTGCTGCAAAGTATTTTCTGGAAACGCATACTAGTAGTCCCCTTGTAGCTCGTAAAGTCGCAGTGCTGCTTTATCACTTCATCATTCTCTTTCCCCATGTACTTGTTTTGTGACATCTGCAAACTCTGGGACCTAACACAGGGTCCCCTTTGTAGCTTAAGGTTGTGTATTCTTGAGCTCCTGCTCCCCGCCTCCCAGAGTAAAATCCGTGTGTCATGGAACTGTCCCCATGGAGAAACCCTGCCGAGGGGAGATTTGCTTCCCACTCCCTAGGGGTGTTGGGAGCGTCCACTTCCTGGCAACCAGTTGGCCAAAGTTTGTTGTCCTCCCGGGGCTGGCCCGCCAGGGATCATCACTTCTTGCATCACCTGCTCTCGCATCCTTGCCTCGAGCTCTCCTCCTCATCTCACTCAGATTATGAGCCTTCAAGACAGGGAAGGCCACTGTTAAGGGCTCATGGGATCAAACCAAGCTGCTCAAAATAATGTCTCTCTTCTGAATAACTCAAGGTCAACTGATCAGGAACCACAGCCACATTTATAAAATCCCTTCACTTTTGTCATAAAAAGAAACTTAAGTAGAAAGGCACCTAGATAATTCATTGCATTTACTATCGCTACCAGTACTCACCAGAGGCAGAGAGAGTGTCAGGGATCCTAACCAGACAGGGAGAATCTTGGGGGTCATCATGGATATTTTTTAACAGGATCTCACTATGCAGCTTGGAGTTGGAGTGATCCTCCCCAGTTCTGGGATTATAGGCATGTGTCACCATGCCCGGACTTGGTTGCCTGCTTAGCAGCCCACAAGAGCTGGGCTGGCATGGTGTGTGGCCCCGGGAATCAAACCCCAGTCCTTGTGCTTGCTTAAGCAGGTGCCCAGTCCACTGAGCTATCTCGCGGGCCCCTCATCCCAGATTCTTCTTGCCTTCTATCACAATGCATTGTTGTATTTTCCCGTACTTCATTTCTGCTAACTGCCACTGTTAATGTTAGCTGCCACTTTGCTGTCTCTCGTCAAACTGTTTGTTCTATGCATGACATTCTGCTAATGGACTTGAATGCATGGTTGACAGTTTACATTTGTATGAAATTACAGAATGTTTCCTGACATGGTTAGTCTCTGAGCCCCTACTTTCTCTTACTTTAAAAAGTATCACCTGCTCAGAAATGCCTGCACCTACATGGGACGTGTTCCGAGACCCTCCTCACTGGTGCCTGCTGCTTGGACTTGTTGAGCCTAGTGATTCAAGGCTGATTTCATCCTACCTAAACAATTACCGTGCCTTGTGGCTTTACCTTTCACAGATGAGGGGCAATAGCCAAATTAGCATGAGTTTATTTTTCTTCCTTAACAATTTCATGCTCAGAAGATTTAGTGACACAGTAGATCTTATCAACACCTGCATATAATTTTCTTCCTTTCTTATTTGGTCAAATACTTTTACTTTTGCACTTAGATGAAGTACTTCACACTTTCTTCTGGGATACCTGTATCCTGGAGCAGTTGTGAGGTAAAAATGAAACTTACTTGAGCCTTTTACAGCTCAGCATATTAATATGGCTTTACTTTTTATAGCTCATTTATATATTTTCTACTGGATGGTTAAGACCACGATAAAACAAGACCTATATAACAAGAAATGTAACTTTTGTATCTGACAAGGTCAGTCAAATCCTCTCAGGATTTACCCTGCAACCCTGTACTGCAGTTGGTAGATCCTTTGTCAGTGTCAGCCATGTAGATGAGTCACAGCCATTGCTTGACCAATTTGCTCTCTGTGAAAGCCTGAGAGAATGTTTCTCTCTAGGTGACTCTCCTTAGGCACATTCTACATCATTGATCACTTTCCTCTGTGGCCCCATAATCTCCTTGATCAGAAAATTTGGGACACCACTGAGTTATAGGATGTCACAGTACAGGTTTTCTTATGTCCTGGGTCCTCTCTGACCTTGAATAGCTAGGGCTAAAATGTTGGCTATCTTTGTAATCCTTCTTTTTCTTTAATTTTTGGTCTGCAAATGCAATGGAATACCCATCTCTGACAAAACTAAACAAAAAAGGGGGATATAAATGAAGGACCATTTTGTAGTGAAATATATATATATATA
>NW_004524646.1:10069737-10071320 GCF_000260255.1 Octodon degus
CATGTTTGGACAGGATATCATGTCTGCATCTTATACTATAAATAATTCTATGAAGACAACTATATGCAATGTATTAATTATTGTAACTGTCCTACTAATCTGTCTTGAAACTGTCTCATTGCTATTTATTTCTTAATAAAATTATAGAAAAAAAGGAACTTCCTTGGCCACAAGCAGTGCTCTACCCCTGGCAGCTGATGTGAGACACAACATGGCTACCGAGCCCCTAGAGGAGAGATTGTCTACACAGGCGGAAGCACCGCACAGAGACGTGCCGGCCCAGGGTGGGGCCAACAGGACAGTGATGGATCTTGTCACTCTGCTCACAACAGCCCTCAGAGTAAAACTGACAAAGTGTTTATTTCTGGAATTTTTCACTTAACATTTGCACACCACAACTGGCCATAAGAAACTGAAACCGCAGACTGAGAGACCTTGCGTAGGGGAGCGCTGCTTGACTCTCTTTTCCTTGTGGATCTCTTCTCCCAGAAGAATTCTAGTGTTACTTATCAAGCGTCCATTTCCAATGTGCGGGTTGTCTAATTTGTTTTTTTACTTTTGAACTAGTTAAGTCTATGTATTACATCAGGAGAGAATTTGGACTTATAAAAACTGTAGTTTTTCTTTTTCCTTTTTAAAAATCATTTAGTTAGTTAGTTAGTTAGCCAGTTAGTTAGCTAGTTAGTTAGTACAGGGTCTCACTATGCAGCTTGGACTTACAGTGATTCTCCTGTCTCTGCCTCCCCAGTGCTGTGATCATAGGCATGAGCCACCACACCCAGTTGTGGGTCCAGCACAGCACAAAGTTCTGGGACTGGCATGGCATGATGTACGGGAGATCAAACCTGGGTCCTTGCATTTGCTAGGCAGGCACTTAGACTGCTGAGTTAGCTCCTCAGCCCTATAGTTTTTCTACACAGACTATGCTATTGCTTTCAAATTTAATTAAACACACATATATTAAGTGTTGACTCTTCACACACTATAGAAGTGAGCAGACAGAATCAGGCTCCACAGTGCTTTTGTTTCAGGGAGACAGATGATAAATAGGCAAATAAGTGAATGAAGTCATTCAAAATAGTGTGAAGTGTTGTGAAGAATAAGGTGAGGTGAGAAGGTGGGCGTGAGTGTAAGAGACACAAAAAGACACTCTGCTGTTCCTCCCACCTCGCACTCAAGGGAGTTCCTGCACTTGTGACATCAGCTATGTGGGGTTTTTCTCGTGTCTTTTCTCTAGTAGTCACCAATGAGATACCTTACAGCAGAGTTCAACCTGACACCATCATCATGCGCTGGCCTCAAGGTCCCATCTGTTAGGGTCCAAGCACCCAAGACTTGCTACTCAGACACATGTGGGAGGTGGCAGGGCACCTATAGCTTTGGCCCAGTGGGGCTGGAGATCAGAGGTGCCCAGGGCTCCTTTCTCATGTTCAGTTAGGTTGTCAGAGTAAATCACAGAACCCAAGGCGTCGCTTCCTTATGTTGCTTGGCTTATTGGGAAGGACATTATAAAGGGTGCAGGCAACCTCCAGAGAGAGAGAGAGAGAGAGAGAGAGAGAGAGAGAGAGAGAGAGAGAGAGAGA
>NW_004524646.1:10071420-10074921 GCF_000260255.1 Octodon degus
AGACAGAGAGAAGAGAGAAAGAGGGAGAGAGAAGAGAAGAGAGAGAAGAGAAGAGGGGGAGAGAGAGAAGAGAAGAGGAGAGAGAAGAGAAGAGGAGAGAGAGAAGAGGAGAGAGAGAGAAGAGGAGAGAGTGAGAGAGCAAGCTGGGGCAGAATATGGAAAGGGGCAGGGTTTTGCAGATGTTTCTACTTCCTCAGCAGTCTGCAGTCTCTGGCAGCCATGTCTGGTCCACATAGCTTAATCCTGCATGTGTCACGAATTCCATCCTTGGCCATCAACGGTCAACTCAACCTTCAGGCAGGTTTTTCTTCTGTGTGTGTGTTTTGTATTTTGTATTTTAGGGAAGGGTCTACAGGGTGTTCAGGGTCTCACTACTAGATTGGACTCATAGTAATCCGCCTGTTTATAGCCTCCCATGTGCTGGGATTACACCACCACACCCAGTCTCATTTACTGGCCCAGGGATTGAACCCCCAGCCCCTCACCAGCTTGCAGGCATGTTAATCCACTGAGTTAATTAGCCAGCCCAGGCAGGTTTTTAAGAGAGGCTGGAAATTATAACTTGCTGATGACAAGGTTAGTTTCTGACAAACAGCCTCCAATGTAGGGCTCTCCAGGACCCTCCAGATACCAGGAGACTCGTTAACATGGTAGACAAATAAAACTTACCATTTCAAAGATTCCAAGAATTTTAGACCCCTGCTGTAGGAGAAAGAAATGAAACAGAGATAGATGACATAGATATAGGGATGGAGATGGAGATGGAGATGCAGATGCAGATGGAGATGGAGCTAGCTAGCTGGATGCATACAGATGCTAAGATGATAACATTACAATATGCAGATTTGGACAAGGAAGTTAGAAAATTCTCTCTGAAATAGAGTTTGATCTGGATGCAAATAAACTCTCACCCAACTTTAAAATTGGGAGGAAGAACCCTGGGGGCAGAGCCAGTGCTCTGCGCAAAGGCAAGCAATTGTACCAGGTGCTCCCCACAGAGCTCTGGGATCCAGGTGTCCAGCTCAAGTCCTTGTCATACCTCTGTGGACTAGGTTTCCACAACGCTCCCTCGCAGACACCGTGTGCACGGTGTGCTGCTGGGGAAACTGTCCTCTGACTTCCAGAGAAGATAACTTACTTTTTAACATTTTCTAAAAATTGTTTCTAATATAAAGGAAAGCTATTGGCTTTCAGGGTATTTCTTTGGAAATGGCCATATTACTTAACTGTGATAAGTGCCAAAATGTTTCTCACTTTATATACACTGGATTGTTTTTTTTTTCCTTTTTTAAAATTAAAAAAAAAATCAGACAGGTTCTCGCTCATTCAGTAAGTGCTCCAGGCTGAACTCAAATGTGGGATCCCCAGCCTCGGCTTCCCTGAGCACTGGGGTCACAGATGTTCACTCTGGGCCATTCGAATCACACTTTTGTGGTAGATGCTCAGAAGGAACACAGCTACCATGATTTTGGAATAATGCGAATTTTGCACCCTCTTGAAAAGCTCCTAATACTTTGGATTTCTGTTTCGTATCTCAACACGGGTTTTATTTCCGCACCTTTCTTTGGGAGTTGTTCTGTCTTTTAAAAAGTTGGCTTAAGGTGGAGAACATGGTCCTTCCTTGAGGGTTCTTGTGGATAGAGGCTCTCTTCATGACTTGGGTTGGTTATAAGTAAAAGTCCTCTGTGCTGGTTTTATTCGGTGCTTATTTTTTCATCTAAAATAGATGGAGATGCGTATGACTTGTAGGTAAGAAGCAGTCCTTCAGAAACCGCTGAGAATGGTCCAAGGCCTGTCCGGGAGTTTTTTTTATAAGTGATGAATCTGTGGGACTGAGGGGAAAGTGAATCCCTGTCACAAAGGTAGACAGGGAGAGAGCGGCGAGACAGACCTGGAGCATGACTCTCCCATAAAGAGGGATTAATTAGAGTCACATGCAGGAAAACAGCTGCACCCGGAGACCATAATATTAAGTGAAATAAACAGATGCATGCATTTGATTGCAATAATTTCCTTTATATGAAAAACCTACTGTGGAAAGGACTTTACAAAATAAAAGATAGACCACATGAAACAAGGAGATAGATTTATTTTTTTGAAAATCAGAAAGGGATCTAGAGAAGACGGGAGGGAGAGGAGGGAAAGAGGAACGCGAAGACCCAACACGCGTCAGGTACGCATGCCTATGCCATAAAATGAACGTAAATATTATGACCAGAAAACAAGTACTAACAAACACTTTAAAATGGAAATCCAGCCAGCAGTGTGCTCCACTCTGGTTTTGCCAAGTGGCTCTTGACAGCCATGAAAGTGTCCTTTTTGGCCCTGAAAGGTCATCGTGAAGCCCACTGACTGTCGTGCACACATCTTGGAGGGTTGGTGTGCAACTTTACCACTGAACTCTCATGGAGTCCTCTCAATCTTACTCTTCTCTGGGCATTCATTGCACTTCAGGAAGGCTGAGCCTGGGATAAAGCGAGGTGCCAGCCCTCGTCCTGTGCAGAACACAGGCCCACAGAAGGGCTCGCTTCTTTTTTTTCCCCTTCCAAAACAAGGAGATAGCCCTGCCATGCGCAGGAGGCAGGCTTTTCCGTGGGTGTCTCATGTGGACAGGAGCCACACAGCCACAGGAAAGCGCCGAAGCTGCCACTGCACTGGCACTGCCTCTGCTGTGTCTGCCACAGTCACACCCTCATCATCTTCCTCATTCTCATCTTCATCCTCGTGGGCACGAGTCTGGTACCTGGTCCCCAGTGGGCAGAACCCTTGTGTACCTCCATGTAGGAAAGCCTGGTGGAAGTACAGTCAGGATGTGTGATCAAGGCAGGGTGACTCTGTGCGAGCCATCACTGGAAAAGCAGGCTCACCAGACCACCACAGTGGGTCCTTGTCCACCTTATCCACCCAGTGTGCCTCTGGGGGACTCCTTGATCTTCTTCAAATTCAAAATGACCACAGAAGTCAACTTTTGAGTCAAGTTTGAACATGGAGGCAGCCACAATGCAACCAAAGAATCAGGAAGGAGGAGTCCACGCTGCTTCAGAAAGCGGCAAGAACAACAGCATGAATGTGCTTGAGGCCGAGGGAATATGCTGAGGGGGATTCACAGTGATGTGCCTTTTACTGTGATAAATTTCTGATGTAACAGTCACTGCATTTTTTTTTAATCCTACCTCACACAAGAGTTATCTGCTTCAGACTGTTGAGGATGATTGTTGGTGGAGGAGGCAGTCACACCACCAGTGGCTTCAGAGGAGGTGGTCACACCACCAGTGGCTTCGGAGGAGGCCATCACACTGCCCGTGGCCTCAGAGGAGGCCATCACACTGCCCGTGGCCTCAGAGGAGGTGGTCATACTGCCAGTGGCTTCGGAGGAGGCTGTCACACCGCCAGTGGCTTTGGAGGAGGTGGTCACACTGCCAGCGGCTTCTCAGGAGGAGGTGGTCACACCACCAGTGGCTTCAGGGGAGGTGGTCATACCGCCCGTGGCTTCTCAGGAGG
>NW_004524646.1:10075021-10084817 GCF_000260255.1 Octodon degus
GGTGGTCACACCACCAGTGGCTTCAGGGGAGGTGGTCATACCGCCCGTGGCTTCTCAGGAGGAGGTGGTCACACCACCAGTGGCTTTGGAGGAGGTGACCACACTGCCAGCGGCTTCTCAGGAGGAGGCCACACTGCCAGCGGCTCCTGCCCATGGGCGCTCTCTCCTCACAGCTCTCCGCATCCCTTTCCCTCCAGTCTCTTTGGACTGCACAGACACTCGGGGAGCAAATACTTTTATGTATTCTGACCATGCCTTATGCACAGATTACGAGCCTCTTCCCCCAGCCATGACACACCGGATTCCTCATAAAAACTGTGCGACTGTGGCACGTTGGTTCACAAACGTAGTTTCTCTCATGGTTCTGGGAGGATGGCTGCACTTAGGTTCATTGTCCTGTGCAGAGTTTGTGAACAGGAGCAGAATTCTGCCAAATGATTCTGTTTGAGAACCAAAGCATTTGTGGACCAGGGTATTACTGTATGTCCCAATTCCACGTGACTCGTAAACATCTAATTGGATGCCAATTTCTAGAGTGTTATTTCTACAACTTTTCCCCAGGAATGGGCTATATCCACAGTAGACTGTAAAACTGAAGGGATAATGAGGCAAACCGAAGCGCAAGGCCATCCGTCCCTGTGCTACACCTGGGTGCTTCTGTGGAGCCCAGGTGCACACGTGGCCTGGACGGCAGAACCGTGCCAGCTTTCTGGATGTGGCGGGTGCTGCCTCAGCCCTGTCCAGCTCCACAAAGCCCTTTCATGAGGAGCCACCTTTGCCAAGGCTGTCTGTGTGGACATCGCTGCTGCTGGAGTTGACCTTGGATATGGAATCCAGCGAGCACAAGGCATTCGGGACCTGATAGACAAGAAATGAAAGCCTATCACCCGCATACAAAATAATGCTCACAGGGACCCAGGTTTCTACCAGGAACATTGGCACAACACGTAGCACTTATCCCAGTAGACCTCTTTTGGGGAGGTGTCAGTGACATATATGCTTTGTGCAGAGTGACCCTGTACAGCTTCTCATTAATTATACCTGCCAGGAGCTTAATTATTTCCTGGATGTGCACAGTAGGAATCCTCAGCAGTGGAAAGCTCGTGGAGGGCCAGAAGATAAGCCCAATACTTTGAGCTGAGACTCCAGACACAACAGTCCTACACCCATGATCATGGGCCATTCCTGCATTTATCTTTGACCTGAAATCCTCTTTCCTCTGCTGAGTACGCTAGGTGATCTCATGGCGACTTCCTTTGATCAGCCCCTGCCTGGCCTGCCCAGCCCCTGCGTAGGCTGCTGAGGGCTGGTCGCTATTTCCTAGGAGTTTGGAGCAAGGGGAGTTCAGGATCCAGCCGAGGGTGACCCAGAAGCTTCTTCTGGCTCAATAGAAGACCGAGAAGTGCTTTTTTTCTCCCTTGAACCCTCCACCTTAGATATGCAGAGAGCAGATTACTAGTCTCTACACACCCTGGCCAACAACACATGACCTCTCACATAAACTGCGTGAATGTAAGTCCCAACTGTGCGACAATTTTTAGACATCTCTTCAGGTACCATTTGTAATCTATTGGCTGAAAACCACTGTGTTGGGGTCACGTGCATGGAAAACGCAGCTCCTGGAGGAGAGTCCCACCACCACTGTATCAGTCTCCACAGGGTCAGTCTCCACAGCGCCGAGCTGTAGCAGCCAACCCTTGCTACAACTTCAAGAGGGGTGAGTAGTGGGGTCGCCCAAGCAGTCTCTCCACAGAGCCACCAAGGTGACTACCGCCAAGACTTCTGTCTGGCTTCTTGAGCTCCACACTTGCTGCCATGAAGCTGACTGGGGAATGAACACTCAGAAGACATGACAGCCCCTCAGAGCTTGATTCACCCACATTCACACAGAAACTTTCCTTCAGGAGTGCATGATGATGCTCAGAGACACAGCAGTTGAAGTTCATAGTAAGGGATCATGGGCTATGACTGGGGCTTGCTCTTTATCCGTGGATAATGGGGCTGCCACATTGGTATGTACTTCATTGTACAGAACAGAACAAGTCCCTTTGGTTCACTGTCCTGATTCCTGACTGCTGGAGCTCACTGTGAGTTGGAAATGAAGCTTATTGCAAAATAATTGGCATCACAGATATGCAAAGATAGACCTGGTGGAAGTTTGTAATGATGGTAGATACCCAGGCAGAACATCTTCCCCAACACAGTGCAAGATACGGAGTGTGTAATGCTTCCTTGGATGGTGAAACTAAGGAAGAGTTCACCTGCTGAGGTTAAGCGAAGGGAGATGAGGCCGCCTCTTAACCTGCAGAACACACCTGTTCATGGTCCACATTCAGCCCCAAGGTCTCCTCCTGACTTTTCTCAAGTCCAAGCCCTGGAACTCTTCCTTCCCAATCCTTGTCATTTCCTTTCCATTCCTCCTCTTTTAGCATGTCCATTTCCATCTGTCCAAGGCACGGGAGGGGCAGATTCAAGGTCACCAACTCAGGTTCAGGAGCCCAAGTGCAAGAACTCAGCACACAGTCCCAGCTGGCCCTGGCCCTGGCTCAGGAGTCTGCTCTGCTTGGAAGCAAGTTGCTCACTTTGCCTCTCGGTTCTAGCTCTGGCCCTCAGCGCATGGCTGTCACTAGAAGGGACACTGCACTAACCACATGATGAAACCTTGAAGGCAGGGAAAACAAGGCCTGACAGTGGGAGCCAGAGCAAGGGGCTGTCTATATAAGGAAGAGATGTGATTGGACATGCCCATGACACCAGGAATATGGGTTTTCTGGAAAAGGGGTCCAAAAGCAGCGCTAGGTCCTAGGGTGTGGTGCTCAGCAGAAAGTCCAGAGCGATGACACATCTCAGAACCCAGAGGCCCCATTTTGGCAGAGCTGAGGCTACAGAAAACAGGGGCCCCATGAATGAAGGGGCAGGTGTACCCTGGGAACTTGAGCAACAGCACTCCTCATGGACACACTTGATGCAGTGTCCCAGGCCATGCTATGCTGAGTGCTGGGCTCTTCATACCTCATATTCAAGGAAGCCCCTGAATTCCGGGTCCCTATGAAATCCTTCCAGACCAGACACGGTGGTGAGGCTGCACCTGATGCTGGGAATGAGCTCACCAGTGAGCTGCCAAAGAGCAGTAGGTGAGCCAAGGTGTCCCAGTTGAATGTTACTTTAAGAGTAAATATTGTACCACAGGGCTGTGTCTCCTTTGCCAAAGATTGCTAGCTATGTTGGCCACTTCTTGCAGTTAAATCAAAGCATTTATTGAGCACCTACTGTGTATCAAGAACTATATTAACTGCTATGGAAATTCATCCAAAGTCCTAATGCCCATCTCTCATGGTTTATTTTGTGGGTCGGCTTGAAGGGAGCATGGAGTAAGCAGGTATTTGGTCAGGCCTCTCTCTGAGCTTTTTTTGCAGGTGTTTGTGCATGTGTTTGGCATCTAAATTGATGGACGCTGAGGAAACCAGTTTCCCTGTCCTAGTGCACATGGGCACTGGTCGATCAAAGTCCTGAACAGCACAGAAAGGCTCGGCCTTACCAGCAGAGAGGGCAACTCCCCTGGCTGCCCATGGAGTTGGCACCGTGGCCTCTTCCACTTTGACGCTTCTGAGCCCCAGACCTTCAGCTGTGCTCTGGAGCATGATGACTCCGGCTTCCGCAGCTTGCTGGCTACAGATCTTGGGATCTGTGCACCTCCAGAGTCACACAAGCAGGTTGTTTTTAGTCTCCATCTCCCCTTGCCCTTTCTACCTCTCTCTTACTAATGTATCTATGTTTTTTTTTTTATCCACCTCCACACATCTGTATGCTTTTCTGTCGACATCATTGCTGCTGTCCTGTTTCCTCTGTTTGCAGGATGTCTCTATTTATGTACTGCCCTCTAGGTGCTCCCAGAGCAGCTGAGGAGCTCGGGGAGGGGAGGCACAGGTGAGACTAGCAATCCTGTCCCAAGGGGAAGCGCTGCGGTCATAACATCTCAGGAGCAGATAGATCTTGAGCTTGAGGAGGGCAGGGGGACACTCCCAAGGCAGGACCTGTCTGATGTCCCACTACAAAGCTCCAGATCTGAACCCTGTACCAGGTCCCCAAGGACACCTATGCATCAACAATATCCCCCTTCTGGCCCCCTGCTGTGAACCCAGGCTTTTGGGGAGTCATTGGGGTGTTTATCTGCCCCCTTCTGGCATTGTATGACTTGTGGTGCTCACTGACCCTGCCCTGCTCATGCATTTTGCTGTCTTGTAAACTGGAGAAGCTAGTATCTGCCTCATGAGGCTTTTGTCAGTGTCAAGGAAGATAATGTTTCTACAGCGCTGAGTCCACTTCCTGACCCATTATAAAAGATGTGCAGTAGCTATTTTTATCCTCATTTTATCATCCCCTCACCGTCATCACCATACTAAACCCCCGCCTCACCTCCATCACCATTGCCACCGCAGACACGGTCACGCCAACACTGCCACCATCATCTGGCCTAGGCCTCACCACTCCGATTTCGCATTTCAGACACTTTGATCTTCAGATGAAGTAAATCCTGCCCCCAGGTGACTTCCAACCACACTCGGAATGTATCAGCTCATGTCAGTGTGACGTTCACAGTCCTGTAGCTTCAAGAGAGAACGGATCCAGCAACCCAAGCACCGCCACATTGACCATGGCCTCTCTATTTCTTTGTGCTGTCTGTCATGATTTTAGCTTTGCCTCCTGACTCCTTGCAAGGTGCAGTGGCCCTCAGAGTTCTAGACTATCCCCTCGAAGTTCCAGACTGATTCAAAAAAAAATAAAAAGTAGTTTAGCAACTGCAGACCTCACAACTCCATGCCATATTATTCAAAACGACAGGGTTCTGACAGAGTCTAGGAAAAGGAATTTTCTCTTTCCCAGAATCCTCTGCAAACAACTCACGTGTCACTCGGATTGGCTTATGTCCTCGTCTGTGAGCCAATTGCAGTGGTCAGAGATGGATGCAATAATTGGTGCAGCCAATGAGGGCTCATCACTGAATATGGAGATGGGATCAATTATACTGGCTGAGAGGAGAAGAAAGCTTACTCTCAAACGATGCTATTTCCTGAAGGTAGGTGAGTGGAGGACACAAAGCAAGGATCACTGCACTGCACTGTTGCACCTTCATGTGTCTGTACCCTTGACCTCTGCTAATGGACCGCTGTCATGTGCCATCCCTAGTAGTCACTCCTTTCTCCATCTTGTGACTGACACATCTGGGGTTCCAGTCTGAGTCTGCACTCTTCAAGCAGAGGAGATGCTCAGCTGTGCATTCTGTGACATCCCTCCTTGTGTCTGCTGCTCTCCTGGAGCTCACATCTGTATCTGACTTGCATGTTACCCTCAGCACTACACTCTGAGCTCTTGGAAGTAGAAAACTCCAGTATTTTTCCCAATACCAGGAAGCACACATAATTTGGCACTAGTAATTGGACTCAGATATTTGAAGGATGAGTGAAGGAATGGATAAGGAAACAAACAAAGTAGGTAAGCAATGGAATTAATCAGTGAAATGACTTGGATGTTAATGCTAACCAACTAGAAGGAAGAAAAATTTCACTCCTTCAATTTCAAGCAGGCCAAGTGAGAGATTATTTTCCTAGTTACTAGTCAGAATTAGAGAGGATCAATGGAATAGATAAGAAGATGCAGAAGCCACTGCAAATGCACTCAGTCAACTTATCTTTGACAAAGGGGTCAAACATACTGGAAGAAAGGTGGCCTCTAACAAATGATGTTGGAAAAACTGGCTGTTTACATACCAAAACTAAAACTTGACCTAGGTCTGTCACCATGCATGAAGCTAAAGAAAAAACAGATTAAAGATCAAAACATTAAAACAGAAACACAAAATCTCCTGGAGGAGAAAGTAAGAGGAACTCTTGAAGACATAGGGCTAGGCAAACAATTGATGAAAAAAGATCAAATTGCACAGGTAATATTTCAAAGAATTAACAACTGGGACCTCCTCTTACTGAGAAGTTTTTGCACATCAGAAGAAATTACCGACAAAGTGAAAAGACAACCCACAAATTTGGAAAAAAAATCTTAACTAATAAATACTCAGACAAAAGTTTGCTCTCCAGAATTTATAAAGAATTAAAAAATATTAAGGCCCCCAAATTTAAAGACCCAATCCAGAAATGGGCATCCAAGATGAAGACACACTTCTCAGAGGATGAAATTATAGAAGCTAATAAATATATTTTAAAAAATGCTCCACATAACTAGCCTTCCATAAAATGCAAATTAAAACAACACTGAGATATCATCTCATCCCAGGAAGAATGGCTATCATAAGGAAATCAACCAACAACAAATATTGCAGAGGCTGTGGGGAAAAAGGAACCCTTTTCCACTGCTCGTGGGAATGTAGACTGGTGCAACCATTATGGAAATCAGTGTGGAGACTCCTCAAAAACTGGGACTAGAAATCCTATTTAAATCAGCTATCCCCTTACTGGGAATTTTCCCAGAGGAATTGAAAATGTCATGTCATAGTGATATATGTGAACCTATGTTTATAGCAGCACAATTTGTGATAACCAAATGTTGGAAACAACCAAGATGCCCATCACCTGAGGAATGGATGAAATAGATGTGGTATTTTTATACAATGGAGTATTACTCAGCTATAAAGAATGATAAACTTGAAGGCTTTATATTTAATTGGATGCTACTTGAAGATATGCTCATAAGTGAAATGAACCAGAGCCACATGTGTAAATATCATATAGTCTTCCTAGTGTAAGAACTCAAAGGAAGAAATAAAAATAGAAAGGTATAACACAATTAAAAGGAAAGTGAGAACTTAAGGATTAAACAGTGAAGAGAGGGCAAGGAGAAAAACTAGGAAACATGACAGGGGCAAAGCCATACATTTATATGCACAAGATGGTTAAGGCATTGATCCTAAGAATCTTCAGCAGGTTTTTGAAACTAGCAGGTAATTGGTAGGATTTTCACCCTGACTAACTATGTATGCTGCTACCTGTGAACGAAGCAACTGCACTGAAGATGGCAATGTGTAATACTAGGGTTACGCTTGGAACGCCTGCCATTCTGGTCTTCTAAATACATACTGCTAGTCATGTCACATCAATTACTGCTATACTGTCTCTCAAGTAAACATTTTTTTAAAGGGATAATAACTGAAAACAAGAGACAAGAGAAAATGTCATAGGACTGTCCCACTACAATGCTGTATATGGTTAGATTTCTAAATTTCTGTGTAAAAATATATAATTGTTTATTCCTATTTTTTTCCTTTTTTCTTCACATTCTGTAGGGATTTAAAGTTTAACATATAAATACTTGGTGGAAAATACCTGTTTTATGTTATGTCTAAGGTGTTTGATATTCAGACAGGACAGTGAGGTTAAGCTCAACTGCCTATGTTATAGGATAATACTGTCATTAATCTTCTCTTCTGGAGGGTTAACAACTTAAGTTTGCAGACCAAAAATTAGAGAAAAAGAAGGGCTACAAGGATAACCAACATTTTATTTATTGTTTATTTTTTCCATAATTGTACTGAGAAACAAATAGCAATGAGACACCCTCAAATCAAACTGGTAGGACAGTTGCAACAATCAATACACTGCACACTGCCTTCCCAGTGGCTATTTGTTGTGCAAGATGCAGACATGACAGCCTGTTTACAAACACCACTAGACCAAATCCCTCCATTCCCTGAATCAAGAGAATGTAGCTATAATCCATCCCAACCACCCTGAATACACAGATACAAAATGGTCATTCATCTATATCCCCCCTTTTTGTCCAGTTCCATCATTTAAATATTATAGGTGTGTGAACTCAGCAAAACACTCCAACACAGCCCAGCAGTCCACAACAATACTAGGTCCTCCACTTGACTGTCAATGCCAGAAGTTGTTGACCTGAGTCCCCCATAGCCCAACATAACAACATGTCTTTATTTCTTCTACTTCATTTTCATACTTTCCTGCTGGATTGGCAAGACCAAGACACAGCAAGACCCATGCAACAAGAACTGCAGCCCCTGGATCAAATAAGGTCAGTCAAATCCCCCCAGGATCCATCCCAAGACCCTGGACCTCAGACTGTAGATCCCTTGTCAGTGCCAGCTATGTGGATGAGTTTACTTGCTCTCTGTGAAAGCCTGAGAGAATGCCCCCATTTCACGCGACTCTCTCTAGCACACCACACCATCGATTGCCCTCCTCCTTGGCCCCACAATCTCCCCAATCAGAAAACTTAGGACACAACGGAGCCACATGGTACCGCAGCACAAGTTCTCATATGTCCCAAGTCTTAACTGATCCTGGAAGGCTAGGACCAAAATGCCTGCTTTCCCCACAGCCCTCCCTCTTCTCCGATTCCCGGTCTGCAAACCTAGGTCATCAACCCTCCAGAAGAGAAGCCTACTGTCATTACCATATAACCTAGGTTGTTGAGCTATCTGTACAAAAACCAAACATCCTAGGCACAACATGGAACAGGTGCCGTAAAGCACTGACATGCCAAACTCCAAGTCCCCACAGAATATGACAAAATTTTAAAAAAAATTAAAGTATATTTAAAAAATAGGAATAAAGAATCACACATGCCTACACATAAGTCCAGAAATCCAACCACACACAACACTGTTGCAGGACAGTCCCCCAACACTCCTTTTCCTGTCTCCTGCCTTCATTCACCACCCCCTTCCCTTTTAAACAATCATCTACCCAAGAGACAGCACGGCAGCAACTGGCGTGTCATGACAAACAGCCTGTATTCAGAAGACCAGAATGACAGGCACGACAAACATGAACCTACTGTTACAAATTGCCATCTTCAGTGCAGTTGCTTAGTTCACAGGTGTCAGTATATATAGTTAGTCAGGGTAAGAATCCTTCCAATTAACTGCTAGATTCAAAAATCTTCTGAAGATTCTCAGGATCATGGCCTTAGCCATCTTGTTCATATAACTGTGTGGCTTGCCTCCGTCATGTTTCCTAGCTCTTCTCCTTGCCCTCTCTTCATTGTCTAGTCCTCAAGTTCTTGCTTTCCTTTTACTTGTATTACACCTTTCTATTTGTATTTCTTCTTTTGAGTTCTTATACTAGGGAAACTATACAATATTACACATGTGTGACTGGTTTATTTCACTTATGGGCATATCTTCAAGTGGCATCCAATTAAATATAAAAACTTCAAGTTTATCATTCTTTTTTTAAAATCTTTTTTACATTTAGTGTGTGTGTGTGTGTGTGTGTGTGTGTGTGTGTGTGTGTGGCCAGCTCAGCCCACCTGGGGGTGGGGCTGGCTGGCATGTGGTGCGGGGGGATCGAACTGCAGTCCCTGTGCTTTGCCAAGCTTGCTCTAAGTAGGTGCTTTAGACCACTGAGCCATCTCACCAGTCCCAAGTTTATCATTCTTTATAGCTGAGTAATACTTCCTTGTATTAAAATACCACATCTATTTCATCCATTCCTCAGGTGATGGGCATCTTGGTTGTTTTCAAGATTTGGCTAACACCAATTGTGTTGCTATAAGCATAGATACACATGTATCACTGTGATATGATGCTTTCAGATCCTCCGGGAAAATTCTCAGTAGAAGAATGGCTGGTTTAAGTGGGATTTCCAGTCCTAGTTTTTTAAAGAGGCTCCACACTGATTTCCATAATGGTTGCACCAGTCTACATTTCCACGAGCAATGGAGAAGGGTTCCCCTTTCCCCACAGCCTCTCCAACATTTGTTGTTGGGTGATTTCTTTATGATAGCCATTCTTTCTGGGGTGAGATGATATCTCAGTGTTGTT
>NW_004524646.1:10085297-10086603 GCF_000260255.1 Octodon degus
AACATTTGTCAAAGAGGCTATCTTTCTTCCAGTGAGTATGTTTGGCCCCTTTGTCAAAGATAAGGTGGCTGAGTGTGTTTTGTAGGGGATTTGGCATCTTGTAATCTATTTCACTAATCCTCAGGTCTATTTCATTGCCAGTATCATGCTGATTTTTATCATAGTAGCCTTGTAGTATAATTTCAAGTCAAGAATTGTAATGCCTCCTGCCTTGTCTTTGTTGCCCAGGATTACCTTTGCTATTCTAGGTCTTTTCTGGCTCCAAATAAATTTTAGGAATAATTTCTCTAGGTCTGTGGGGTATGTTGGTGGTATTTTGATAGGGATTGCATTAAATCTGTGCAGCAATTTTGGGAGTATGGCCATCTTCACGATGCTGGTTCTTCCTATCCAGGAGCATGGAATATCTTTCCATTTTCTGAAATCCTCTATGATCTCTTTTTTAAGAGTACTGTAATTTTCCTTGAAAATATCTTTGATTTTTTTAGTTAGATTAATTCCAAGGTACTTCATTTTCTTCAGTGCTATTGTAAAAGGTATTGATTCTCTAATTTCCCTCTCAGTGTGTTTGTTGTCTGTGTAGAGGAATGCTATTGACTTTTGGGTATTGAATTTTTTATCCTACTATGCTACTGAATTTCTGTATGAATTCTAGTACATTCTTGGTGGAGTTTTTGGGTCTTCCAAGTAAAATGTCATGTCATCTGCAAATAATGATAATTTAACTTCTTTACCTATTCTTATTCCTTTTATTTCTTTCCCTTGTCTAATGGCTCTAGGTAATAATTCCAGAACTATAATGAATAGGAGTTGTGATAGAGGACATCCTTGTCTTGTACCAAATCTAAGAGTAAAAGATTTTAGGTTTTCCCCATTTAGAATTATGGTAGCTGTTGGATTTTTATAAATGGCTTTTATCAGATTGAAGTAGAAGCCATCTATTCCAATTTTCTGTAAGACTTTGAACATGAATGAGTGTTGAACTTTGTCAAAAGCCTTTTCTGTATCAATTGAGATCATCATGTGGTTTTTACTTTTTGCTGTATTGATATAGCATATTACATTTATAGATTTTCAAATATTGAACCATCCTTGCATCCCTGGGATGAATTTAACCTGGTCATGGTGTATGATCTTCTTGGTGATTTGCTGTATTCTATTTGCTAGGATTTTATTGAGAATTTTTGCATCTATACTCATGAGGGAAATTGGCCTGTAGTTCTGTTTTTTAGTTGTATCTTTCCCTGGTTTTGGGATCAGTATAATACTTGCCTCCAGGAATAATTTTGGGAGGATTGCTTCCTTT
>NW_004524646.1:10089258-10125943 GCF_000260255.1 Octodon degus
TCAATAACCAACATTTTAGCCCTAGCCATTCAAGGTCAGTGAGGACTCAGGACATAAGAGAACCTGTATTATAACATCCTGTAACTCAGTGATGTCCCAAATTTTCTGATCAAGAACATTATGGGGGCCACAGAGGAAAGTGATCGACGATGTAGAATGTGCCTAAGGAGAGTTACCAAGAGAGAAAATATTCTCTCAGGCTTTCACAGAGAGCAAATTTGTCAAGCAATGTCCATGACTCATCCACATGACTGACACTGACAAAGGATCTACCAACTGCAGTACAGGGTTTCAGGGTAAAACCTGAGTGAATTTGACTGACCTTATCAGATACAAAAGTTACATTTCCTGTTGTATAGGCCTTGCTTTATCTTGGTCTTGACCATCCAGCAGAATAGTATAAAAATGAGGTATAAAAAGTAAGCCATATTAATATGCTGAGCTCTAAAAGGCTCAAGTCATTAACTCTTGACATTGCCAGTGCTATGGATATCCCACTACTATTATGGACTACTGGACTATATTGGATTATTTTGCTGAATTCACGCACCTACAATATTTAAATGGCAATGGAATACACATCTCTGACAAAACTAAACAAAAAAGGGGGATATAAATGGAGGACCATTTTGTATCTGGATATACAAAATAGTTAAGATAGATATACAGCTACTTTCTCTTAATTCAGTGAGAAGAAAGATTTGTACTAGTAGTGTTGGGACAGGATATCATGTCTGCATCTTGTACTATGAATAACTACTGTGAAGACAAAAATATGCAATGTATTAATTATTAAAACTGTCCTACTAATCTGTTTGAAACTGTCTCATTGCTCTTTGTTTCTCAATAAAATGAATAAAGATGAAAAAGAAATCAGTGGAGACTCTTGTTTTGAAAAGGAGACACTGAAACCAGGGAAGAGCCTGAGTTAATGCTGTAAGATAGAATCAGAATGAAAACTAACAAAGAAATGTGATGAATTTGAACTCAGGAATGGATCAGAAAACCATTTTTCAGCCTGAATTATGTAGTGAATTTAAAATCAATGAGATCTGGACAGACCATTGGCCAGATGACAGGCGGCAGTTTTGGATCCCATCTTTGCCTGGGAAAACTCCCTTCAGATTTGACATTCAAGGAACAGTGGCAGACTGGTGACACGCAAATGCAAGCAAGTGGCTTGAAACGGGCAGGAGCTGTCGGCCCTATCGTTGCTTGTCCTCTCAATATATAGACCAAATGTTTGGTCTGTAAATGCCAGACTGGCTTTTGGAGGGACTTTCTCCAAAACCATGGCCTTCCTCACTCCTCACAGCTGTGGGTTCACTCATATCCTTGTGCAGGTGTTTGAGGAGAAACTCAAGTCACTGGACATTAGAACACAAAGTCAACATCACAAGCCACATGGCATGGAGCAGCCGGACCAGAGACTCAACCCAAATTACCACGAGGCTGTCTCACAGCTCTGCATCTGTCAGGTGCCTGGCTATGCCTGACCTCCTTCCAGGGACCCCCAGCCATGGACCCCCAGCCAGGAGGAAGGTGTGACTTCATCTGTCCTACAGAAGAGAAAACTGGGGCTTCCGATTCTGCAGGGATTTGTGGAAAACTACCAAGAGCTATTCACCTAGTGACTGGAACTCAGATAGCCTCGTGCATCTTCCCCAATTCCCTCCTCCATCGGATGTAGGCAGTGGCTTCTTCTAGAGGCCACTACAGTAGGGGGACAGAAAGCACGACACGCCATTCATAGCACTGCTGGGAGTACACATAGGTGTGCATGTGTGCACACGTGTGCATGAGACGTGTCAGGCATGTGTGCTAAGACAAAAATAAACAAAACAACACCCAAAACAAAAACACTACCTTGAAGTAAAACAACAACAAAAAAACCAAGCATTCTTTCTTCCCTTAGGTTCCCGTGGCGCCCTTCTCTTTATTCCTGAGAGGTTCAATTAACGGCTGCAAGCCATAAAACAGCGCCTTTTCTCCCTGCTATGATGCATTGTTTTTAATCTCAGTGCCTCGTACTATATCACATTCCTATAATTCTTCCGACAGGAAAAGGCTTGTTTCATAAAAATATCGTCCCCAGCATTTGAAATATAAGTTCTCGTGCCCACAACATATATATCACGGAGCCGGCAAACTACTCACTCACTTAATCCACTAACTTCAGGTGCTCCCTGTGCGACAACAGTGAATGGCTAGAAACAGGCAGGAGCTGCCAGCCCTATCAGCACTTGCCTGCTCAAGAGAGGCAGGATGAGCCGGGAGCGGGGAGCGGGGAGTCCCCTGTGGAGGCCACAATAGCATGTCTTCCATGATCGCTCAGTGTCAGGACGCTGGGTAACGTCCATTATGCATGCACAATAAATTACTATTTACCTGGCAGCGCCTCTGATAAGCCTGTCTCCTCTCTCTCTGTGTCCACGCAGCATGGAGTGGAGAAACCCTTTTGCCTATAATTCTTATTAAGGTGGTACCTTTTCTGAATAAGAAAGTACACACTTCCAAAGCCAGCACTCTCTGGGGATTTTAAGGGACATTGTTTTTATTGGTTCCCTCTTATTTCTCCCACCCTGCTGTGTTTTAATGCTATCGTGACTTCTGTGTATACAACTCTCATATTGAAATGTCGGCTGCAGATATATGCAATATTAAAGAGCGCTTATGAATTTTTGACATCTAATTAGTTGCTACCCAGTTAACATGTCAGGACTCAGAGGGATTAGGGAGGCAGCCCTTTCTGAATAAGTTACAGCGAGGGCCTGTCCTTTTCATGTATTATTCTTTAATGTAGGTGCTGATTATTGGGCTGTGATTAATTGATGAAGACCATTGGTCTGGCAAGAGGGTCCAAATTCACCATCGCTCACTTTTATTTCCCTGGGCAGGACTCTGCCGCTTTCGCAGGGCTGGCTCCTCAGCAGACAGCCGCTCTGAGGCTCAGGCGCAGCTCCCAGGGGCCTGTCTTGACCCTCTTGTGGCCCTTCCAACTCGCAAATGAGCAGTGGGATTTGCGCCTGCCCTTCCCTAGAAGCCCGGTGTCCTGAGGCCCTGGCTGGCCACAGCTGGGCCCCAGTGGGACACCCCCCCCACCGAGCCAAACTTCTGCCCGCTCCCCATTTCTCCTATCTGATTTTCCACCTTGCTTCCCGTGCTGTGTTCTGAACACCTGTGGCACCCCAGTAGCTCGGTTTACTCCCAGGGTCAGCCGCCTGCCAGGGTGCCAGGTGACACGCCGGGCTCTCGGGCTGCCCCACTGTTGTCTCCAGCTGAGGGGCCTTGAGAAACCACACACGTGCGATGCACAGCCTGATAGGGCTGCCCCTGCCATGGGTAAGTGATACCAGGCCCTGCAAAGGCAACCATGGAAGCGGATGTCACACGGGCAGAACGACAACGGCTGGTGGCCTCTGAGGGCCGGGGTGGGGCTGCGGGTGTCAGACTTCTGCTGTGCAGGAGGCCTAGTGAGAAGGGTGCCCCGAGGGAGAACAGGTGTGCTTCCGGCTGCTGACCTCCCTCCCGCCAGCCCTCCTGGGACCCAGGCCACCTCCCCAGCTCCCACGGAGGAGCCTGGGGCTGCACGGCGGCGCATCTGATCCTCTCGGATCTGAAGCCAGGCGGAGGTCTGGTTCTCTGGTGACCAACGGACTCCAGCAATGTTTCTCCCTTCACTTTGCGATTCCTATTCTACCAACTCTTGTGCACACACAAGCATGCACTTGCATTTCTCCCTTGCAGCTTTCCAAACAAAGGCACCACGGTCAGACTTTCCCACCCCCGGCCTTCCAGGGTTGCGGGTAAATAGTAACATTTTCACAAAGCAGAATCGGCCCCAGCACAAACTCCCTCCATTGAAATCTAATGGGGGCAACAGCAGAGCAATGGCCCGTTCCTCTTTTTAAATGCACCAGCTCTGGCCAAGCCACCTTGAAGCTGTGTATTTATAAATAAACGTTCACCTGCGTCAGCTGGTGGGGCCTTAATTATTGCACTTGATGTCAGTCAGGACCCATCCTGAGGCACGCGTTGGGGGTGACTGCAGAGAAATTTTGCACCTTAACATGTTCCCCTTGCCCTGTTATCTGTATTTTAGAGGGAAGAGGAGAAGGGAAAGTAGTAGCCAGGAGGGGAGAGGAAAGGAGCATCCCAGAGAAAAAGAAGAATGGAGGAGACATTTTATCCGCCATGCAAGGTCACGCCAGGGAGCGCCGCTGGAGCAGGACGGAGGGGCACAGCTCCACAGGGCCGCCCGCACCCGGCCAGCCCTTTGTCTACCAACGCCGCCGGCGCCCAGGCTAGCAGGGAGCTGGAAGTCCGATGTGTGTTTGCACACGGGCTGCACGGGGGCCGCGGTGTCGCTCTGGGGGTAAGGCACGGCGGGGGTGGGACCAGGCAGAAACGGGGAGCCAGGGAAGACAAGAGGGTCTCTGGAAGGAAAAAAATCAGCGCGGGCTGTTCCCTTCCTCCTTCCTCCTCCGCCGCGCGGATTCTGTCTGAAGGCAACACTGAACTTCGGAGTGTTAGCTGCAGCTGAAATTTAGAATTATTGTTTCCTTCTACGGAAGACTCATTTTCCACGGCCGCATTTGCAGCATAATAAGCTTTTTGTTATTTTTTCAATTAGAGTCAATTGACCTAACAAAATGCTTGGCAATTAAGTGATTTTTGTAATGGTCCGGGGGTAATTTAGTCGAGCTTGTCAGCTGTGTTTCATGAAGCCGAGCTGTCTTTTTTTTTTTTCACGGCCTCTCTCTCTTCTCCCTCTCCCCCACCTCTCTCTCTCTCTCTCTCTCTCTTGAGCATAATGGCTCATAATTTCGAAATCTTTTCCTTCTGTTTCCCTCACAATAATTCGCAATTACAGGAAGTTGTTGGAGGTGATTTTTTTTCTACCTTGCCTTTTGAGTCAGTAATTTTAAATAAAATGTACATACTTATAAAAGGCAGCCATTACTGAAATCACTTTTTGTGTAAACTCAATTATTTTATGAATAGTGACACCAGCTTATACTGGGTCCTGCTCCTGGAGGCTGGGCCATTATTTTCTGCGGGGTAAAAGGGTTAGAACATACAGAGCTCTCTTTCCAAATCAGACCAACTGGCATTCAATAAGATACGCACAACTTCGGGGAAGCAGGAGGTGGCCAGGTGACCTGCGGGTGGAAGATGCCACCTCATTGTCCTGTTCCAGGCTCCTGGGCGCCCCCACCCCCAGCCTCAGCTCCCCTGGGCAATGGGTGGGCTTCAGCTTCTCATCCTCTGATTTATGAGGGGATTCTTCATTTGCCTAATTGATTCATTTTCTTACGACGACATCTGGAGTTGCATTTTCTTTTAAAAGGCTGTAGTTAGATCTGATGACGAGATCAGCTGTTCCTTCATTGTATTGTTTTTTGTTTATACCTATATTAAAACAGCCCTATGTTTGGTATGTATTTGCATGCATGCAGGCAGGCGGCTGTAGCTGGGCCACCACGCGCCCTCCTTTCTCTCAAATTCACCGAGGAGGTAGTGCAAGTCGTTACTGAGATTCGTCTTTAAACTGCAAGGCTCCTGTGTGTTTCTGTATCGCTCTATGTGCTTCAAAAGGGCTGTGGGTCCTGCGCTTGAGTTACAACCCCTGCACACTTCACTCACCCCCATGGTGAAAACCCCCAGAAGCAGCCCAATTCAGTCCATAGCAGGAAACTCCCCAGTAGGGGGCAGTAGAAAGCAAGCCAGCTCAGCCCCATTTGGGTGGGTGCTTGTGTGGGGGCCAAACCGCCACCACTGAGACCCCATCCTCTCTCTTCCTTCTCATTTGAACCCAGAGCTGGAAGAATCCATTAGTTCAGAGCACTGCTTTTGTATTAGTCTTCCAATTCAGTCTGGATGATGTCTAAGCAAATGTCCCTCCCTTTCTTGGGAGGTTTTAGATCTGTCCAAAATGGTTCATTGCAAGCTGCAACTGTTGTGGGCTGGGTGCTGGGCACCCTGGGAAAATTTGCTGCCAACTTGGCAGGCAGCCTGGGCAATGGGGGTCTCCCCAGATCCTGGAGGATCTTGCTAGCCCTAATGAGACACACGCGCTATCAGCCCTGTGGGGATGCGTGTACAAGCAGTGTGAGTTCGGTCATCATTTCCTCTTCCTGCATCTCACTTTTCCCAGTTCTAAAAAGAGAAGGCCAGAACTCTCCGAGCTACAAACTCTATATGGATCGTGAGTATTAATTACTGCGGTCATTCATTCTTTACCACGTGTGTGTGTACCGACATCAACCCGCTAACGACATTCTGTGTATTACGTCATATTCTTAGGTTTGATTTATTCTTTTTAAATACATGGAGCCCAGTTCAACTCCAAGTGATTTTTCTTTATCCTTTTTTTCTCTCCTTTTCCTTTTTTTAGATTGCATAATTTGCCCTTAACCAAGACATTTTAGAAACTTAAACTTATTTCATAGCTTTAATGAGGTGTGAGCTTTCACAGTGAGTGGCATTTTACCTGAATTTTCGAGATAATGGAAATCTTGCCCTGTTTCCCCAGTGGTCACAGACAGCCCTGGGCTTGGTTTAGCCTAGCTCCGAAGTTGCAGCAGCTTGGCCTGGGCTGGGCTGGGCCCAGCCTCTCAAGGCTTTGATTAATCCACGGCACCTCTCATTCCTGACTATAAAGGAAGCAGCTCCTGTTCTGAATAAGCATCTTGCAGAAGAAAGAAGCCAAAGCAGAAAGTATTAAACTTTCATCCAGCACCATAGGAGCGATGTAGTTATTAAATTTCAGCTGCTTATCAAACTTATATGAAAGTCATTTTGCATGATTGCTTTGCATCCTCAAATCTTATGCTTTTATTTGCCGTGCATCTCCGCGCTTTCTTATTAGAAAAATACTCAAAGGATAAAAAAGCTGATAATATTATTCAGTTTTGACAATTAGGTAGAAGGAACATTCAAAGAAGTGCTTTTTTATTGCAGCTGGTAATAATATTGGGGGTCCTCATGATAGCAGTCTATGCTGATGCCACCCAAGGTGACAGAGGCTTTATCTTTTAATTGCCATCTACTATTTTTACTGAATCTGGGCAATGGGGGGGAACAGTTCGAGTCTTTCATCAGGACCAACGTCTGCTGTGACATGTGGCAATACAGGAGCTCCTGATTTGCTCACTCTTCGCTGTCCGTTGGCCACTGTGGTCCTGAGTGTTGGGTCTGGGAGGGGGCTGGCTCCTCTCAGCGGTAGATGTAGCCCAACACCCGCAGCTCAGTGCGGAGACCCTGGGTTCAACCCCTAGGATGACACATGCACACACGCACACGCATGCACACATACATACACACTTGTGAGCACACACACGAGTGCAGAGCTGAACCACAAATTCACTTTTATTGAATACTGGGTGCCAGGATACAGGCTGAACCAAGGCTAGAGCACCAGTTGGTGACTTCACCTACGCCTGCAAGTGAATTTCATCTCCTCTTCTGAAGTCATTGGAGTCTACTCTTAAATTATATACACATGTAAGGTTATAAACATGCAGCTATTTATGCACGTTTACTATCTTTTCATGGTCCAGGGAAATGTCAAAATGATTTGTTTTAAATTATTAGTCAGTTTTATAGGCCTCGTGCTCCTTGAGCCTGTTTAATAGATTCCAAAGATAGAGACTCATGTTCTCCTTTGGTGGCAGAGGAAACCCAAGCTCAGAGAGGTACAGGGACTTGGTTGGCTTGCATGGCTGGGACATGATGGCGATGGAATGAAGCCACTGAGTGGGGAAACTGAGGCAGGCTGCCTTGGCCTGAGTCTGCTGCTGGTAGCTCCTTCAGTGCTGCTCATCCTGCAGTCTCTGCTGCTTTGTCTCTGGGCACTCAGGTGCTGCAGGGATGCCCAGACCAGCATGAGCAGCGTCACCCGGGCTGCAGATCTAAGGAGGGGAGGAGCAGGGCCACTTGCCAAGTGACTGACTAGCCCCTCATTTCCTGCTTTTAGGCTGGGAAAGGGGCCCTGCTTCCTCCATGAGGGAGTGCCCAGACTTAGTGACAATGATATCCACCAATTGAGAATGACAAAGGGAGGTGCAGCCCCTGAAATCTGGTCCTGGGGACATGAAAGAGCCTCTGCCAGGAGAGGGAAGTGCTGGCTGTGTCCAGGGAAATCGTGCCAATGAAAGTCAAGTGAGCTGATGATGAATTCCTCCTAGATTTAATGAGCACCCACGAGGAGCTGCTCATGGTGTGTAAGGCTGGGAGGACAGTGAGACACATGAAGACACACAGCGATCTTTGTCACAGTGGAATTTAAGTTCTAGCTGGGTGTCAGTTCCCGGAGAGCTGGGGTGGCTTGTTAGAAGGTGGCAAGTGCCCCGGGTCAGGGAGACATGAGGGGAGGGGACAGACTTGACCTCAATATCAAATACCCTGGTCAGGGACAGAGGCCAGCCCAGAGCTGTCTGGAAAAGGCTTTAAGGCTTTCTCTCCAGGATTCACAGCCATAAGGCAGGAATGGAACAGACTCAAAGGCTCCCCGCCTTGGCCAAGGCGGACATGTCTGAGGAGGTCTCTTCTCAGTTGTTATGTCATGTTTTCGATGTACAGAACGCCAAATTCACCTGTAGATTCAGGCTAGCAGTCTTTCTGGACAGACCCAGGGCCTGAAATTTGCATGGCTAGAAAGGAGGCCAAGGGAATACGGTAGAAGCAGGTTGAAGGCTCCGGAGGGCGCAGCCTCAGGATCCGCCAAGGGCCGCAGGGTGAATCATCTCCAGGCACTACCTTCATGACCTAAGGAGGACTCTTCTCACCGATGGTCGTTCACAAGGATTAGCTGTTCCGGCAGTGGCCAGAAGCACTGGGCCGGGTCTTGGCATATCTTCTGAGTGCATCCGCCATTGTAAACACAAGTTAGAAAAACAACGGGCCTAGGTAGGGCTGAGAAAAATAAAGAACACAGACCTGAGAAAGTGGCTACTTGTAGCAACAGGAAAAGGGCTCAGAACCTCAACTCAAGCAGAGCTGACTTTATGGAAGAAGCTAGAAGACACTCATGTGATTAGCTGAGATGGTGAAAAGATGGGCTTCGCACGCTTCCTGATGGAATGACATTGGTGGGCTCTACTGCTGTGCAGGCCGCAGAGTTGGCAAGGGACACCATACCGAGTCATGGAGGCCATGTGTGGCATTCATCGCCGGTGCTGCCTCCTGCCACCAGGCTTGACGTCTGCCTTGGGCGGCACGTCGCCTGGGTCCTCGGCCGACATCTCTTTTGCTTTCATCATCTCATCTCTTCCAAACTGAATTTCACATAACAAAACTGAAGTGGAAATGGACACTAAAGGGACCCCGCAGTGCGCATTCAATGCCCGTGCAGGCTGGACTCTGCACCTCCACAGCTCCGGCCTTGGGGGGTCTTCTCACCCTCCTCAGGTTCATCTCTTCCCCTGCTCTAATCCATGCCGTGCGTGGGAGAGAGCTCTCCACACGCCAGACTATCCATTTTAGTATTAAATGGACATTTTGATTTGTTTCTTAGCTATTTTCTGACTGTTTCTCCCTGTTGGCTGTGCTATATCTTTATTCTTTGTGCTGCTCCTTTAGCTATTACATAGTAGGAGCTCAAGAAATATTTCTTGTATAAACAAATTTCAACTCCTTGTTTCTTATAGGTAGAAGATCACCGGTCCCACGGGTCTCGCTTCTAAACGTCCCTATCCCATGAAGCTTGTGTGCTTCTTAGTAGAAACAGCTAAGTCAAAAGAGGAAGAGAACAAAGGTAAAGGGAGGAAGAACTAATACAAGATTGAGCCAAAGGCTGCACGAGTTTAACGTTGTCGCATGTGTTATTGTATCTTGGTATCTGCACATGCCATGTATCATATAGTTTGAATATTAATCCAAAGGATATTTTCTACCATGTTAAAGATGGAACTCGACTTTAACAGCCAAAGGCAATGTGCAGTTATTGTAAAATTGCCAATTTGAAATATATCACAGGAAAACAGACTAAGCTGAAACATATTTGCAGTGAGACAAAGATAGACTTTATTTTTCCAGAACATACTTTAATTCCAGGTACCTAATTATCCCTTCAACTTAGCAACTATTTTTGTTTAAATGGCAGCTTTTAAAAAATATTTGACTCTAATAAACCTTCCCTGAAAGCTTGCTATACTACTAATTTGATCATACATTTTTTTAATGGAATGTTCATTTGGTAAAACCAACTCAAGGGGTATTAGCGAGAGTTGATCCCTTCAGGAACATGCTCCAAAATAGTACTTTACTTTCTCCCACCCAGATGAGTGTGCTGCCTGTCCAGTCCACCTGTTCTGCCTGTCACAGGTGAGGCTTTGAGAGTCAGAGGACCTGGGCAGAAGCCCACTCAAAGCCCGCAAGTCCACAGGTACTCTTGGTAGATCAGGGATTTCCCTTGCAATCTAATCTCATACCTGAATCCAAAGCTAGAAACGTGAGATTCCACCCTTCCCCCTTGTCCATGACAATGAGGTCATCAAGGTACTCCTGAGGCCCAGTTGTGGCCTCCCTGTCTTAACCAACACCTGCACACCTGAGACAGGAAAATGTCGAGGAGCACAGTGGCTAGAGGTGAATGGATTTCTCAATGCCTAGGTGCTGTGGTGTGTGGGAGGCTTGCTTGGACCCGAGATAATCTAGACCCTGAGCCCAGCTCTGCGACTGCTTCCACTCAGGAGGGCTCACATCTGTTCCCATAATGACAGTTTGGAGCCAGCCTCCATGCTGCACTGGCTGACAAAGGTACATTGCATGGCTGTGGACCAAAGTTTAGAATCGTTGGCTATCAAGCCAGCTAGCATTTCTCCAATGAATGTTCTGTGCCAGACCACTACCACGGTCCATCTGGGGATGGATGGGTACTATGTGCGCATGTGCTTAGGTATATAGTACACACATACACATGCACACACACTCCATGCAGGAGTGACAGACAGACAGAAAGGCAGACAGACTACGGGAAGCCTGCACTCTCAGAGTCCTCTGCAAAGGCAGCATCGTGCAGAAGATGTAACAGGAACAACACGATTCATATCTCAGCCTTCTCCTCCTCAGCTTTGTGGTGATGGGCCCATTGCTGAGTGTGGACCAGGAGAGTGAGGGCCAGCGAGAGCGAGCCATCAGGGCACCACGACAGTCTCCCTCACTAGAATGCAACACAGACCCAGGCACACAGCGGCTGCCTAGTGAAGAGTGGCAGTGGCGAGTGTGGTCATGACAATGACAGCGGTGATGATGACGGTGGCAGAAAGCCCTGGCCCGCAGTATTCCATGAATGGGTCTCCCAGGACAATGGGAAATGGCAGCTCAGAAGCTGCAAATCAGGGACCTGAGGGCTGTGAGTCACCGCTTCGCTCCATGCCTGTCAGTTCAGTTTTGAGAATCCACAGAAATAGAAATGTTCTATCAGACCAACTTGGACTGCCATCTGGCCCACACATTTTCCTGGCACGGCCCGAAGGCCAGCACTGCTATCCTCCCCTCTGAGCAAAACCCCAAGTTTAGCAGAACAAAATCTGCTGCTGAGATGCGTGGAGCCCCTATAGCAGTTCATTATGACTGTTAGCTGCTAGGCAGTGACTGCGAGTAAAGATGAAGCCTGCATTATATCATTACTATAACGACCAGTTGTGTCACGATCAACTGCTAGTCCAGTATTTCATAAACACAGTCGCAGTGATAAGAGGGCTCCGTCCTGCCCAAATGGCTTTCACATTCACCAGGTCCCTGCGTCTCCTCTGGACGTCCTATCATCCTTCAGCTAGCACGGGGACAGTTAGGAAACTTAACCAGATCTTAAACTAAGATGCAGAAAATTTAGAGCCAGGAACTTTCCCGCTGACTACTGAGGGGGCCAAGCCCTCAGGAGCTGAGCAGAGAGGAGAGACAAATTCAGCACGTGTGCTGGATGCTGCAGCCCCTGAGCACACAGGAGCCCAGGGCAGGGGGCACTTTGGACTCCCTCAAGTTCAGCTCTTCTGTAAGTGAGGGCTTTGGAGTGGCAAACGAGTGACCTACTGCCAACAAGTAGACTTACACAATTTCATGTTGATCTTTATTTTACAGCTCCATAAGGGTCTCATTCTTGAGCCTGAATGTATCCTTTTAAAAAATTCCTGGGCACTGAAAACTGGGTAAGGAATTTTTCACAGTAACTCATCCATTTAGCCTTAAACCACAGTCTCGCACTGCACTTCTCGAAGCATGTCTATAGAGCTCCAGTTCTGCAGCAAAGCTTCAGCTATCATCTTGAAAATAAGACTTCTCAGTCAGTTGCCTTTGAGACACAGTGGGTTAAAACATGAGTTACACAGAGTATTTTTATTTTGCTTTTGTTGTTCTACTTTTTATCCCTCAACTTTTTTATGTTTTTTTTTCCTTTTTGTGCCTGCATTCCCATCCATCTTTGACGGTGAAATTCTCTGCTCTCACAAAATCCCCCGAGATTCATGTTTTATAGATCACATAGTTTGGGGAACTTGGGTGCAGTGGCATCTTCTCTGGCTTCAGCGCCCTTGCTTTGTGGCAGGCACTGCCAATAGATGCAAGACAGCTGGGTTTGCTTCGGAGCCTGTGACTGATTTAGGGAAGCCAGGAGCCTCTGAAAACATAAACTGCCCATGCAAGGGAAGCCGCAGCAAGCTTGTCCCATTTTAACTTGCAGCAACATTAGACGCAACTGAATCCTTCCTGCATGTGAGGGCTCTAAACCTCTTTCTCAACCCTAAAGCCCCAGTGCATGGCATTTGTCTTCAGTGCAGGGTACCAGGTTCCTATAAGGTGCCACTTTTCACACTGTTTCTGGCTACTTTAGGCTCCTGCTCTGCACCAAGCCACCTGGAGGAGACAGCTGAGAACTAGGCGGCCCAGAATAGGAAGATTATAGGGCTAGCAGCAAATTAAGTAACTGCTCCTTGGTCAGTAATGTCTAACAGTATTTTAATTCCTAAATGTCACAATGTAAAGTTGGGGCTCAAAGCTGCAGGCCCTAGAAAGGTCTCATTAGTGAAAAAAAATGTGAAACTCCAAAGGAGATGTAAACTTTCTTAACGAAGAACTGAAAACCAACTGGAGAAAGAATAAGAAAAGTCAAAGGGATCCAATCCAAAGCCTCGTCACATTTGCTGTTCTTCTCAGGGGTGTCATTTGCTTTATTGGTCATCCAGGCTAAGACCTAGAAGATTTACAAGTGAGCATTTGTTTCACAGTTTGTTTTAGAAAACAAACACATTGGCTTTGAACAGCACGCGTGAGTCTAGCATTGGATGAACTTCTGCTGCGAGGAAGATGTGCGCGTGTGGATTGCTCTGCGCTGCACTCCAGACCACAGTTTCCACTGCCTTCCTCCCTGCCTCCCCTTTAAATATGTAAAACTCCGCATGCATCTAATTGTTCCTTCAGTTGTCCACTTGCACCTTCAAATTACGGGACAAGTGGCCAATTGGGCCTGCAATTGGCTAATTGCATCGACAATTAGCCAATTGTGGGTATAATTAGGCGCATGTCGAATTAATCATATGCACAAAGTGGGCGTCCACTCTTTGAAATTGTAGAACTAAATGTGTTCTAGATGCACATCTGCACCCGGGACACAGACAGACGAGGATCCTGGATGAATCACTCTTGAAAGAATCATTAAAACAAATCCGGCGCTTGGTTAAAAAGGCCACCTGATTAAACTCTGAAATCAGGTCTACTTGCTTTCTCTCCGAGGAGCTCATTGTGGACGAGGCTAAGCAGATCAAAACATTAAAAGCTAATTCTTCCATCCGAAAGTCTTTGTGAGACAGCACACTGGCTGGTATCACCCTCCCGTTCATTTTTTAAAACTCCTTGTTTGGATTTCCGATAAGGTCGACGGCTTGCATCAGCTGCCCACACTGCTGGGGTCTTCATGAAGAATCCCACATTTTGGTCCAAATATTCGCCACAGTGGGACGGGTACTATCACACTGCACATTGCTTGCTTGCCCCTGAATTGGTGTCTGCAGATTCCTGTGGACAGAGGGCTAAATGATATCCCACAAGAGGGGTAGCACGTACCTCTAAAGCAGCCATTTCACTGGTTGGTAAATAAGGTAAAACAATTTAAATTTTTAAAGTAGACCACAAATAATTTTGAAAGTAGTTAAAGTTGTAATGGACAAAGTCTCATGAATTCAGAACTGGGTTTATTATTTATTAATTCTGAGATCTTGAGCAACCGACAACTTGCAACAAACAAATTTCCTCATCTCTGAAAACGACTAATCTAAGCTAGTGCTAACTACTTCACAAGCATCTTTTCAGAAGTAAATAATTTCATTTAAAATTTTATAACAAAAATAACAGAAGGGGTGAGAGCACAAACTCAAGACTCAATAGCGTAAGACATCAGTATACTGAAATTTGAGTTTTTCTGCAGTAAGAATTTCTTTGTCTTAGAGTTTTGCTAAACAGAGATTGAAGATCAGAATTTTTAAAGTAACACTACTTCTGCTAAGAAACACCACACTAGCCAGGTGGCATGGTGAACTCCTCTAATCCCAGAGCTTAGGAGACTGAGTCAGGAGGATCACCACAACCTCAAGGCCAGCCTGGGTCACAAGGCCAGTGAGAGACCCTGGTCCCTCAAGACAAAAAAACAAAGAAAAAAGACACACTGCACTAGCCTAAAATCAGCCAGTGAGTGACCACAGAGCAAAACCCCAGTGCTGCAGCTGACCCTCCCCTCATCATGGGGGCACCAAACTCCCCTCCTCCTCTGCCTTCCCATTTACAGAAGATCCTTCCACAAAGCCAGTCGGGGTGCAGGCAGGTCTGGCCACTGAGCTGCCCAGCCTATATCCAACCCCTATGCCTACAGGGACCCTGCTCGTGTGGGTTGAAGACCACGTGAAATGAATGAGTGGGCTATGCATCCACAGTTAGGGGTACAGGAGGACAGGGGAGCAGACTGCAAGGAGGAAGTGTTCTCTCGGTACTGTCATCATCCCTCTGAGTCCTCAGTTGTGACTGGATTTTGAATATACAAGCACCATAGTCATCGCCATTTGGAGTCAAGGGAGGAAGGGAGAAAGGGAGAGGAAGGGAAGACAGTACATAGCTTTACATTACATACCTCCACGGTGTTGTCGTTTGCTTTTCAGAGGAATGATGTGAACTATCAATGATTACCTCACTTTGGGATAGTACTGCTAAGCTTTGGAACAATTCAGTGATGTTTGTTAGGTTATAGCAGCAAGTAATAAAGGAAGGCTTCAGATTTCCAGGCAGATCTCAAAAGTTCTTTTGATTAAACTTGAGGAATAGAAGCCATTATAAACATGCATATGAAGAAATATTATAAGAATATTATAATATTATAGAACTATTACAAATAAGTATAATATAACATTTCAGGCTCAATCACATGTCCATGAATAAGCTTTTGATCATGAAAATCTGTCTTTGGGATTTTTCATGTAGATATGAATTTGGATTAAGAAATCTACAACTGGTTGTATCTTTTCTTAGTTGAATCAAGCTCAAACTCTGGGTTTACAGATCAATATCAAATGCCCAGAACTCGAAGCAAGTCAAAGCCAGAATGAGATTTCCAGTCTCTTTATCATTGCCAAACCCCAACTCAACAATGTCTGAAAGGTTCTGTTCTTATTTTTATCTGTCAGCTGCGTTATGATGCTTGGTAACAAATAGCTCTCAAGTATTTGTTTCCCCATGCTTTAAGGGAGCATTGGGCAGGCTGAAACATTTAATGTTCTATTTCCAGTCTGCTGTAGCTACAGTCTCAGTGCTTAATCCAGTGATGAGTTGTGGTGCATCCGATTCTGAAGTGCAAGACTAAGAGAACATTCTGTGCTTGTTGCATGGTGTCTGCTCAAGGAAGGGGCAAGAAATAAGAAGGCTGGTGAAACACTCACTGCCCCTAAAATCTCTTATATTTAGATGTGCTAAATGTTACGTTATTTTATATTTCCAATACCAAAACTAATCTTTCCTTCAGCCTCAATATCAAAGAGATGAAGCACAAATTCTGTCTTCAGGATGCCTAAAGTGGAGAGAAGGTGAATATTTATGAACAAATAATGTGACTTACGCTGTTAGTTGTTACCCCACTTTAGGGCAGGAAAACTTATCTGTAGGTTTTCTGAGTCTTCCATAGCCAATAAATGGAGAGGGCTTCCCATTCCCTCTGGTAATTGTGTCATATGACACTGAGTCACATGAAAGCCATGGTTTGCCCTCTGAAACCCAGGTTGAATTTTTTGAAATCTTTTATTTATTTATTTACTTATTTGGTATAGGACTCATAGTGATCCTCCTGTCTCATCCTTTCCAGTGCTGGGATTACGGGCATGTACCACCACACCTGGTTTTGGTAGCTTGCAAGGCCTGCTGTATCGGGGATCAAACCCGGGCTCTTGTGCATGCCAGGCACGTGATTAGACCACTGAGCTGTCTCCTCAGTCCCAGGTTGAAATTTAATCTCCATTGTAAGGTAGGAAGAGCAGGTAAAATTTTAAGAGGTGATTAGGGTCTTCATAAATGGATCATTCACTTGATTAATGGGACAAAAGTTTAATGGAGTGTCTCCTAATGGGTCCAAGCTTATTTCAGAACATCTCTTATAAATGCCAATTTGGCTAGATGTCTTGCCAATTCTTTGTCTCTTGTCAAATGAAGGCTGGGCTTCTTGGTGCTTCTTGTAGCACAAAGGCCATCAGCAGAGGTAACCAGAAACCAAAGTAAACCTCTTTTCTTTGTAACGTACCAGTTCTCTGGTATTGTGTTATTAATAATGGATGAGGAGGACACAGTCTTTGACTGTGGACTCAATGTTGTATCAGTCATACAATAAGAATAATTAGTTTCATGTTGCTCAAAAGGATAGAAGCTTGAGGTAGCTGCAAAAACTTTTATTGCTTCCAGATTTGGGTGTAAGCAAGCCAACCAGGAGAGCCAGATGAAGTAGATTTTGTGAAAATCAGGAAATAGAAGAACAGAGAACTAAAGCATTCTGGGAGTTTTGTATAATAACCTCTCAAAGTTATGCTAAGTAAAAATCATAAATGCAAAATGCACTTTAAAGAATACTCATGTAGTTCTGTTGCAAATTTTTCCCACTGTGTTAAAATTAAACAAACAAAGTTAAGGACAATAGAAATGTTTGCTTTCTGATAGAGGATAAAAGGGAATCTCTCCTTCCTGAGGGCCTGCCATAGTCAGGATATTTTTTGCATGTCATTTCCTCTAATAATTGTAAGGAAACCTTTCAGGTCTGTCTTTTCTGTTTTACCAATAAGGAAACTGAAGTACAAGGATAATCTTTCCTCCTAAGACCACAGCCTGAGCATCAAGCCCTGGATAATTTTTTCCCAAAACTACCTGCAAAGAGAGGTCGGCCTAATTCTTCCATGTAGTTCCTTATTCCCAGCTGAAGGTAAGCAGAAGCCCAGGGATCAGAGACAGTGACTGGGAGGAGAGGAAGTCGTTAATGACTCACATGCTCTCACCTGCGAAGGCTGCACAGATCTGCGGGCCTCGCTGCAGGGGCCCTGCTGTTTATAAGTCTCTTCTCCTCAGCAAGTAACAACCGTGAGGCAGGGCATGGCTTTCCCTCCGGGTCACCTCCGGGAGGAATCTGCGGTCAAGGGACACAGAACATTAGGTAGCTGTTGCTTTTCAGAGTTTGTGAATAATAACAGGAGGAATGTAATTATTTTAGTGCTCCATACATTCGCCAGAGCTTTTCAGTGGCTCTGAGAAAGTTGGTTGGCCAAGAAGACCCATGATAGAGATGCTGGAGATAGAGTCAGGCTTTTCTTAGAAAATTCATTCAGCCGTGATTCTGAGAGAGAAGGTCTGACATCTTTAAAAGGGCAATGTTAGTTGATGCTATTCATAGATTTTAAGAGTATAGGATTACTAGGTCTACTATCAGGGCTCCCTGCATGCTAGGCTCCTCCTGGGCCTATTTTACTTAAATATTCTCATTTATGGCTAAAACACAGCACGGCAGATGTCTTTTCTGCTCATCCATCAGAGTTAGAACCACGTCACCAAAGCCACATATTCAGCTGGGGTTTGAGCAGGGTCTGTCTAAGTCTGTTACAAGGATCATAATATTCACAGATATTTGCAAAAATTCTGAGAATAGTTACCATTGAAAGCAATGAATGCTAGGCATCTTGCACACAAGAGCACTTTCATTCTCAGATCCACCACGTTAGGGTGTCCTCACTGTCCAATCAGGAAAGAAACTCCAAGGAGTTAAATGAGAAATTGAAGATTACATGGAAAATAAGTAGAATCAAGTCTCATTTGTAGGTCTTACCCCAAAATAATTGCCAAATCTTCAAACTTACCCATTTCTCTGTATAGAATCAGGATGGAATGGAATTCCTCAATGTTTGTTTCAAGTGCTAATTAATACAAATAGCTAATAAATCTGTAGAAACATTCAGCGTGTTTGTCTATTAGCAAAATGCAAAGCAAGACAACACAGACATCTTAGTCATCAACAAACCAAAGAATAAGAAATTCTGACAAGCTTTAAAGTAAAAAGAAATTTCTACATTGTTGGCAGGATTATAAACTAGTACAACCACTGTGGAAATTAATATGAACATTCTAAAAATAAAAGAAAACTCAAGCTGGCATGTACAGCTATTCCCCTTCCATTTGCCTTCCCAAAAGAGTGAAAGGCATCATCTTGCAGCACCATACGCGTTCCTATGTTCATATCAGCACAATTCACAGTAGCTCAGGCTTAGAAGTGGCCTGTCTCTAAGAACGATCCATAGCTAAGGGAAACACGGCATTTATATCCAACAGAGCACTATCTGCTACAAGGGAGAAGCAACGTGGGTCGTTTGTAGAAAACTGGATGCACCTTGAGACCTAATGTTAAGTGAAACAAACTGGACACATACGCTGAAATATTGCACCGTTTCTTTTCTAGGAGAAACCCAAAATATAAACAGAAAACTAAAAGGTAGATCATTGGAAACAGAAAGATAGCTCTGTAAAAGAGAATGCCTCTTGGACGTAGCCCAAGAGACAGAGGTAGAAGGAAAGAAAAATGGGACAGGGCTGAGAAGTGCTGAACATCTGTACCCACGCCCTAAGAGGGAGGCAATCACCGTGTACTACAAAGACGAACAGATAAAAACAAAAATTGGCAAAAGTGTGTAGTGCTAGTGTTCCTACCTACAGAAGAACTTGCTTCGCATTTCGCTGGGCTGCTGTAATTATTAAAATGAGATAGTATTTGTACCTATAGCGTTTGGACAGGATATCATGTCTGTATCTTCTACTATGAATAACCACTACGAAGACAACAATATGCAATGTATAATTATTGAAACTGTCCTACTAATCGGTCTTGAAACTGTCTCATTGCTATTCATTTCTCAATAGAATTAATAAAAATAAAATAAAATGAGACAGTGAAGTCAGCACGGTAAAGAACTTGATATAAGTTTTTCAAAGGGAACTAGGCCAGTTTCTGCCTCTCGCTAGCTGGACTTCATGCGGAAGGTACCAACTGCAACACGGATCACGTCTTCAGAACAAGCATACTCCATGGCAGTGAAATGGCATTTTAGCGACTTACCCTAAGAGAAAATGATCAGAGATATGCTCCACAGTACAGAAGGGTTTTCACTGCTGGGTCAGGATAACAACGACGAATAAACCTTGAAAACATTCTACGAATTGTGGTTGGCCGGCGAATTACAGAGTTCTCATCCAGCTGCACACCGCGCGGCTCTTGGGGCTGACACATACACGTTCAGACTCGGGCACTCTCAGGTCTTTAGATAACGTATAAAAGAATATCCGGGAGCGAGTAAACAACGGCTTCACATCGCGCGGGTGAGGAGGAGTATCACAGGTGAAGGTTGCTGGAATGAGTGCGTGCGTGTGTGGGGGCGGGGGGTACTCCATTCAAAAATTCTTCTTGCCAGGTTTTTCCTGCTGGAGTATGGCCTTTTTGGTAACCAAGAAGGAAGGGATCTTGCTGGAAGACTGAGGGCTGGTCCAGTTCCGTTCTTAGCTACTGGTGTTGTTAGCATTCAAGCAAAATGTCCTGCAACTCTTGTACCCGTCTTCCCAGCCCATGGGAGCGGCAGCTTCTTCTTGGTAGGAGGAGCCATCTAATAATTTACGCGGCCAGCAGTAAACAAAGACACCGTCCCTGTTTCCATGACACAATCCAGAGAGCCCTTGTCTTAAACATGAAGTGGATGGGAGAAAATCCCTACCATTCCTCCTTGGGTGGTTAAGATGGCCCAGTAATGGCTTTGCAATGAAATAGGATTTATACAAGGACTATCAATGTAGGTAGAGCGACAGTGTTTGTTTAAACTCTCAGTACCACGGCTCCCTGCCAGTTCTTGCCAGGACTGAGTTAATGCTCTATGTGTGGAGTCGGCACCTTCGATGACTTCCAGCGTTAAGATGTCTTCACATTCGCTGCAAAACAAGTATGTGTAGTGTCTGACCCTAGGATTCCTTGTATTGAGTGATTGAGAGATGCCTATGGATAAAAGACTTGAAGCATTAGTTCAGGGATGTTTTAAAATGCTTTATTATAATCTCAATAGAGTTTCTCTTTATGCCTCTATTGATACCTGCATATAACATGCACGCATACATATATTGATTAAGGTGTAATACACATCTATGAAAAACCTAACAAGTTTTTTATATAAATAATGGAAATGAACTCTAAAAGACTGAATATGCACTAGAGCTTGTGCTCAGTACTTCATAAGTACCACTTTTGTCAGATGGCAATCCCTTCTCTTACAAATGGGACCTTGCCTTGAGAGTTTATTAATGTAGCAAGGTCATGAACTCGATCTAGCCTTGGCCTTTGAGCTGCTAACCCCTACCACTGGAGACGACTGTGAGCTAGGAGCAGCCCACTGGATCCTGCAGACACTGGAGAGGGCTTGGGCTGGCTCCAAGGTATCTTGAGGTTTTCACATCAAGAAGTACAGGAAGGAAGGTCAATCACCTTCACTATCTTGTGGTGCTAAAAGCCCACAGCCCTCTGTGTGCTAGGCCTTCTACACACACACACACACACACACACACACACACACACACACACACACACACACCCATGCTTACCCTAAATAATTATTCTAAAATCCTTTGGTTCTGGCTATCAGAAAAGCCACTTGCAAAAAAGCCACCTTGAACCTAGATGTTGGACAGTTCTGTGACCCTTGCACTTGGGAAAGGTTCCCAGCATGCCTAGGACTCCGGTCACTCTGCAGTCCCTCCTCGCAGCAGTTAGACCCAAGGGTCCCCGCAACCCACTGTGGGGCCTGGACCTCAGCCACCTGCCGCTCATGGGCTGATTCTCTCCTCAGCTCTGCACTGTGACTTGTGCAGGGACCTTTGACTCTCTCCGGCCTTCGGTTTCTGTGGCAGCAGGGAGAGGTTTAGACAGCGAATGCCCAGCTTTCTCCAAGGTTCTTGTGACACCAAAACCATGATTTCTTTCTCCCGGGCCACACCCATAGGAACGCAGACACCCATGCATCTGCCACTGAGATAAGACCAAAGTCTCAGCAGCAGTACCCTTGTCCAAACCTTTTTGCTTTTGCTGGGTTGTTGCCTTTCTGCTTTGTTTCTTTCTGTTTTGTTTCCTTTTTGGGGGTGAGAGGAGGTGTTGTCTTGCTTTGCCTTTCCTCAGCGCAGCTAACGCAGGATGAACTGGGTGAGTTTAAGCTCAGCCTGTGCTCCCTCCTCTTCCCAGGCTTCCGCACTCTGTCTCCACCAGTACCAGCAGGCAAGGAGTTCTGTGTCCAGGCATCTCCCGGAGACAGCACAAAGCGGGAGCCGCAGAGCTGGGGGAGCCGCAGAGCTGGGGGAGCCGGGCTAGGAGCCGGCCGCGAGTCCTGGGGGTGCCATTCCTTGCTGCCGGCTCGAAGGGGCGAATCTGTGTCGATCAGTGCGCTCATTTAGCTCTCTCCCGGCCTCTCCCTCGGTTAACACCCCAGCACACACAATACCACCGAAGGTGATTATCTCTGCTAGCGTAATTCCTCCCTAACATCTGCTTTCGCCCATAACACTCCACTAATTTTTCCCTCATTTCATTACACATAATTTTCTTTCAACACAATCTACATGTATTAAGTGGTAATGACTTTCCAGTTAAGAGCAAATCGACACCAAGGGACCCTCGTCCCCCCCACGGTTGCCTGCAGAGCCTGACTCTGGCTATTAGAGATAAATTCGGTACCTCAGGAAGCTGCAGCAGGGTAATCAATCAATTAAGCGGTTAGGACATACATTATCAAACTTCCCCAGTGCGGGGGGCAAGGGGCCATGCTGATCCACTTGCCATGATTTTTTAGGAATTCAAAAAAAATGAATAAATAAGATGGAGAGCTATTATACAACCAGGCTATAATTTGCCAGTCAAAGTCAGAGGCTGGTGCTGTCAGGCTGAATGCTGTGGAGAGGTGGGGGCAGCCCTGGCCTGGGCGGCCCCTTCTGGGCTGGAATCTGTCTCGGTTCTACACCAGCGGTAGACTAGGGCCACAGGAGGGACACCTGGGGGCCAGAAGTTCCTGTCCTTCCAAAAGGAATTATACCTTCTCCTGCCCACATGTGCCACAGGGATTAGTGAAGATCATGCCCATGGAGCCAGCTGGCCCATCCTGGGTGGGCAGGGAGCCTCAATTACCGCGCTCCACCCCAGACATTGGACTTAGCAAATGACAGGGGAGCTGAGAGCACCAAAACGAGGCCATCACACCTAGAATTAGTCGCCTTCCTCGCCATCTGCAGCACAGTCACCATTGTAGTCCTGAAGTTTTAAAAGAAAAAGTCAAAATACGTAGAATCCAGAAAATGAATTGAGCCCCTAAGTCACTCCCATGCACCGCTTACAGTCCCCCTCATCTGTAGAAATGGGTTTATTAATGTCACACGTCTGCCCCTGCCAGGGCTGCCAGAGCAATCAGGAAAGATGCACTAAACTTCCTGGGAAGCTACTGTGAACCACAAACAGGATAGGATTTTATTTAATAGCATAATGTACCTAACTGTGATGTTCCCAACTGAATCCATACCATAAATATTACATGAGTCTGAAAAGTTTATTTAAATGTATCCACATGGTTCAAAAATCAAATTAGCTTCAATAGAAGAAGACAAACCAACAAAATATGAACAGTCAATATCTAAAGAAATTCAGGGTAAGGGACTGGCCAGATAGCTCAGCGGATTAAAGTGCCTGTTGAGGCTTATGCAAGGATGGGGTTCAATCCCCTGCATGCCATGCTGGCCCGGCCCAGGGCCTGCTGAGATGGTGATTGAGACTGGGTGTGGTGGCATGCACCTCTAATCCCAGCATTCAAGAGGCTGAAAGACAGGAAGGCTCAGTACCAGTCCAATCTGTATAGTGAGACCCTGTAGACCCTGTGCTAAATACATTTTAAAAAAAGAAAGAAATTGAGGGTACATATGACAATAGTTTTTAAAAATCAAATAAAGTTCAAATAAATGAAACAGACAATTTTTTTCAATATATGTATCAGATAGTATGTCAATATGCTTGCCCGATCTAAACATCTATAACATATATGTTCTTAAAAATTAATAAAAAAAAAGAAAGGAAAAATAAAACAGGAGTTATAACAACAGTAAACAGTGCTTAACATGTGCAGCCCTAAAGGTCTTATATCTTTTAATTTACTTAACAAAAAAGGGAAAAAAACAGAAATGAACAAATGAGGAAAAAAAATATTGAAATAATGTCTAAAATACTGAATCTCCTCATAGGCGAAAAAATGTAAAATGAATTAAAGAAATGTAATGTTTTTATCAATAAAGTTTTACAATGACATTCTGTTACAGGCTTTTCAGGTAAAAGAAGGATTATTTACACTGTTCTTTTGTATGTGACTAAGTAAAAATAAGAATAAGGAAAAGAAAAAGAAAATTCCATGGGGCGAATTTCTAATATGTGTCCAAAACTTTAACATATGCCTACACACTGACCCAACAGGTGTAGCTCCCTGGACTCTGCGCTTCAGCAGCTACAAAGATGTTTGCCACCCTAATGTTAATAGTGGTAAATACCCGAAGCAGCAAGGCTCGGTGCCAGGAGATGGTGGTCGAGGGTTGGGCAGGATTCCCTGGGCACCTGCCTGGTGCCAGGGTCTGTGGTGAGGGCGAAGGCAGAGACAGAGCAGTGGACGGAAGAGACTGGACGCCCTCTCTCAGGTCTCCAGGGACAGCACAGGGGGATCTGCTATGACGTGCACATGAGATGGGAGACCAGGCCCCCTTACTCGACATGCATGCTGAGGGTCCCTTCTGACCTCAGCCGTGTCCTAAATCCAAACTTAAACCTCACACAGGTGCCAATCTCTGTACTCAGAGAGCTTCAACTCCAACTGGGAAGAGAGGAAGCAGAGAAGTAGACATTTTGTTACAGAACTGTACTGCATGATGTGGGGAAAGGTATGTCCTGGGAAGTGACAGCACTTATATGACAGCATGCGTGACAGTATGAGGCCATTCCTGAAAGCAGGCAAGGATATGCTACTGTTTGCATTTCTAAACTATTAGAGGATGTCGACAAACTTCTGGGCACCTCCGGACGTTTTCATTTTTCAATTTCCTTCATACTTCTACTTTAAAATGAAGCAAAGCAAACAGACCACAGGTCCACATAACAGAGCAGTTTTTAGCAGCTGGCTATACCTTTTAACCTAATTGATTCATCTTTTGTGACAGCCTTAAGACTTGATCTCTTAACTCAGATCAAAAAAGTAAAATGAGTACCGAGTTACTGTGCAGACATGCTGTAAACAACACAGAAGAATTAAACTGGAGCTGCAAAGAAAGTGGGCGACCCAAGAACTCACCTCGAGACCAACCTTCAGTCTGTAGTTGAGGACACCAGGCAGGCCTGCTAGGGACAGAACAAGATCGTGCAGTCAAAATACTCAAAAAATGACCAGCAATTGATGACACATTCTCTGTGAAATGAAACAAAGTCCAACCATTGGTAAAACACCCTAGAATTAATACAGCTTCTCTGTTCTGCACAGGCAGAGGAAAAATGATAACTGGCACAGTATGGGCCTGAGTTCATCCATGTGAAGTAAGTTGAGTTTTACTCTTCGTATTAGGCATGGTGGATACAATACCCAACACCCATAGTGTGAAGGAGGAGAGTTCTAATTCAGCTCACGTTTCAAGAGGATTATGATGAGTGGGGTCCAAGGCAGGGGCAACATGGCAGAAGGATGTAGGGGAGAACAGGGGAGCAGAGCCAGAGATGAAGGGGCAGGGACCAGGCACAGACCCCAAGACAACACCTCCACGGCCCGCGCCCAGGTGTGCACTCCGCCAAGGCCTGCCCAGCTGTCAAGCCCGATCGCGTTGCCTGTCCTTCTTACCTGCCACACTTTTGAATTAGCTTTATTTAATGCTATTTTGGTCTAGATGTATTTTGGAAATTTGTAGATGAGTTATCTGGGAGGCGCCATTGAAAGCATTTTCATTATCCTCTGCAAAGATATTAGGACTGCTATCATGATGGCACAGGAGGGCCTGCAGGGTGCTCTGCAGCTTCATCAGCTCCGTGTTGTGGGATTCTCCTGGGAGTCGGACAGCATGCAGCCCGTGCTTGGTCCACGGGCAAGCACGCTGAGTCTCTGATAACCTGAGCGGCCGGCCCACGGGAAATGCAGGAAATGGGTCCGATCAGGAACAAGTCCTCTGGCTCCACTTCCGCTGTTCTTCCTTCCTCCTTCCCTTCTTCTTCCTTTTTAATTTTCTCTGCATGCAGCAGATGGAAACAAGAGCTGTCTGCACCCTAGGCAAGTGGTCTGCCACCAAGCAATGCAGTTCCCATGTCTCCAGCCCACACTGTCCTTTCTTCCTGCACAGAAAGGAAAAGACTTTTTAGGCTACATTTTGAATTTTAAAAACCTGTGTAAGAAATTTGGAAAGAGGGTACAAAATCAAATCAAGAAGTCTCTGCAGTGCCTTTTGTTTTTAATAAACCCATTGTGACCTCCTGTATGGAGTCCAAAATCCAGCTGCCTATTTGTCTTCTAAACCTTTTACCCTGTTCAGTGTCTGCAGCAAAATGTGCTGAGTCAGCCAGATGCTTGGGCCAAGCAGGGTTTTAATTTCTTTTAAGAAGTCAGTATGAATAGGACAATAGTGGAGTCCTTGAGAACAGTAGTCAATGCAAAACAAAATCTTGTGTTTATTTGGCCATTTGTTTTAAGACAAAAGTGTAAACACTGGGTTGAACAGAGACAGGCGAGGTGCTTCAAGCAATTTTCTGAGACCACGGGTGCAGGCAGGGTGGAACCTGTGCAGAAAATGTGCCAGATGCCTGCCTCCCAAATCCAGTGTTCCTCTACACGCTGGCTGGGCTCATTCTGTGTTCTCTCAGAGGCTGGAACCCCCAGTGGATCTCTAGAGCTGGAAAATAGAGTCATAGGCCAAGTGCCGAAAGGACCTCGTAGCATCAGAGAAGACCCTGCGGGCAAATCCCGGCCTCTGCACTGGCCCAGCGGTGCCTGGGTCTCCCTGTGGCCTTCAGTCCCGGCAGGAACGAGTACCAGGGACTCACTGGGGAAGGGTGCATGGCTTTATTTTTTGTCCATTCTGTCCTTCCATGTAGCCACTTTTCCTGCCCTTCTCCTTCCCTCTGCATCGCAAGATGTCTGGCACTCAGTGTCTGGCATGAAATCTCACGGATCAACATTTTCAGCAGGGCTGTGCCAACAGGTTTCAACTTGACTTGCTGTCCATTCGAAACAGAGGGTTTCATTTGTTTGCTTCCAAGAACAAGCAGGGTTGTAGCTCTTGCTGCTGAAAAAGGGTATCTTTATGTTAAATTGGAGTTTTTCTAAAGAGATGACAAATTCATCTGACATGGATTATTTAGAGAAAGAATCTTTATTGTGTTACGCGTTGCGCAAGCACATTCCGCCTTTGCGTGTCATTCCATTGCTTTGTTATTTTAAAGTTCCTCTTCGCTTTGAGAGCATCCACTGGCAGCAATCTGCAGTAAGGATCCTGAAACTGTTAGCCACAAAAAGTGGGAGGAAGCACCCCATCTAAGCAGCTGACTTTACAAGCTAGGGAGACTGAGTTGGGAAAATAACAGGGAGCCCCACACGGCCAGATCAGGCTCACAGCGCCAGCGGGACAGACTCCGAGCTGCAGTCACGCGAGGCAGGGAATCGCCTCTTCAGCACAGTTGAAGGCTTCTTTAAGGCCTCTTTCAAGATGCAGTTTATTTTTTGCCATTGTCATCCTGCCCCTTTTACCCCACAGCTCCAAGAACACGTGGCCCCTATGTGCTGTACTGTGTTTAGGGCTCATTTGTGTACAAGCTGCTGGTAGGTGACTATTTTGCAGTATTTTATAAAATACTTTTCCATTCTACCTGGACAAAGTGCTGCTACAGTATTTTCTGTAGAAGGTTTGAAGTACAGGACACTATTATTATTTTTTTGCTACTTGAAAAATATGATGAGCAGAATAGAGATATCTGATTGTAAAAGTAAAGGCTAGTGACGGGTGGCTAGATGGATGGATAGATGGATGGACAGATGGAAGGACGGATGGGAAATGGACCAGCAGACATGTTTATATATTCACATGCATGTCATTTGATGACCGATCATACCAGTTGTTTTTTACAGAGCCCTAATTACTACAGCCTATATATGTGCGTCTTCGGGATCTGCAGGCAGGGCTGCCTCGGCCCCACATCCCAGGTGTGCCAGAGGAAGAGCCAAGTGAAAGCTGACAGCATTTCTGCGACAAAAGCCCCACACCTGGGAGGAGCCCCGGGTGACAGAACAACACCAGGCTTCGAATTTCAGGAGCACAGCATCATCATCGCCAGCCCTGGTCCTGACTCCAGGTCTCCTCGCTCCGGAGATGAGCTTTCTGTGGCCACAGCACTGAGAGCCTCTCAGGCTCGGCTTGACGTGCGGGCAGAAGCCCAGCCCTGAGCTGACGGCCCACCTGGGACAGCACCCTGCTCTTCCGCCTTCCTCCGGGACGTCCTGTCCTCCCCCAACCCCTCTCGGCGTGTTGCTGGCAGCAGCCAGAGCCCGCCTTGTGCCCGCCCTAGCCACGGTTCAGCGGCACCTCTCTCCTCCAATAAACCGTTTGCATTCCATCTGGTGAGCGCTTGCTCCGAAGACATTTCGCTGTCAATCTCTCCCGCCACATTAAAAATCTGTCACTGCGATTGCATCGCCGCCTGGCTCCTGAGGTTTCTGACTGCTTTATTGCTCTTCTCATTTTTTTCCCTTGCCTGCTACAGCCGAGAAGCAGAAATAAAGGTTTGTTGTTGAGACATGGCCGGGAGGGAAGTAGGAGGCACACATCTGTCAAGGCATTACCTTTCTTCAACCAGGGATTAAGGTGTTTTACGGCGCTCGCTACCGAGCAGTCACACTGAATAAATTTTCGCAGTAGAACATAAAAATGAACTCATACATTTTGAACCAAGTTTCCTTCTTCTGAGCCAACCCCGATCATTATGCAGCGGTGGTGCCCGCGTTCCAGGGACCTCGAGTCAGGAAGTTTCTTCCGGCCTCCTCCACCTCCCACCAAAGCTGCATTATTTAAATGCCAGCCAAGGAGAGGTGGCATGCCGTAGACGAGCCTGGCTGTGAATGCCAAGGCTTGCTGGCTTTGTGGCAGCGTGAGGAAAGATCTAGAAGGGGCACAGCCCAAGTGGCCATTGGCTCCTCCTGCCTCGACCCTCACTCCGGTCCTTTCTGTTGTGTCCATGACACGTCTGGTCCATGTGCCATCTTCCCCCTCACTCCTCCATCTCCCCTGTGCCCACTGGACCCCTGGATGTCTGTAAGGGACACGGCCACCCTCACACCGCAGGCTTGCCCTTGGCACTTTGACCTTAGTATGCACTTGGCCATGGACTGCTACCGTCGTCCATGAAAGCAGACCATCCTGTCCCCCCGGCAGGTGAGGATGCTCATGTCGAAAGAGGACCAGAACTTCCTGAAGTCCCACAGCTGGCAAACGCAGACCTGGGATTTGAAGTCAGCCCCTTGCTGCACACTGAGGTGCAGGAAGTTGAGGTGAAGGAAGGGATGGAAGCAATTTCCAGGCCCAGCAGGTCTGGAAGCGGTGCAAAGGCACATGGGAGCACTAGTTTGTCTTATGCCCTCTGTCCCTGTGCACTGCAATGGTCCCACTTGAGTGGCAGTTGCTCTTGGCTCTGTCGAGACTCTGTGTTTGTGTTTTGTGATGTATACTTGGCTTTCCTTTGTCTCTCCTTCCTGCCACCTGCTCTGACATAGCTCTGCATCACCCCAAAGAACCGTGCAGCCGCCCCTGCCCTCAGCGAGGGCACGCGCTGAGTTTGGTGTGCACCATCTGTCTGTACATCAGCCTCTCCAGCCTGTCCCTGAGTCCTCTGCAGATGCTCAGCTCTGGGCATCGGGGTCACCCAGCCCCACTCAGGAGAGACTCCGCTTCTCTCTTTGGTGTGTGTTGTGGCGGGCTGCTATTCAGCACACTAAGTGCTTAGAGCACTTTGTTTCAAAGTATCAGGCCTGGTCTTTGACTGATTTTTGTATGCAGTGAGATCTAGGCATATTGTTTCAACCTTCTACGTATGGATAATCAGCTTCCCTGCGTCATTTGTCAAAGGGGCTGTCTCTTCTCCAAATGATGATTTTGCCTTCTTTCTCAAGAATCAGCTGGTGCTAGCCCCAGGGGTTTGTTTCTGGAGCCTCCTCTCTATTCCAGTCTACATGTCCATTTTTATGCCCGTGCCATGTTGCTTTTGTACTGATGGCTTGCAGGATATTTCGAAACCAGTTCTTGCTCCTTACACACAGGCTTGCTGTGGTTACTGGCCATCTGTACTTCCCTTGGGAAGGGTCCCATTAATTTATTTTGTTTTATTTTATTTATTTTTTTGGAACCAGGCATTGAACTCAGGCCCTTGCGCCTGCCAGGCAAGCGCTTATTCTACTGAGCCATCTCCCCAACCTTCCGTTAATTTATTGACCAAATAAATTATTGGTTTACCATTTATTTATTTAGATTGACTCCATTACAGCATGCCACTCGTTTATAGACATTCGAGTCTCAGACTTTCACAGATCCGAGCGGACCTCCCATGACGTAGATGAGAGCACACCCCAGAAGCAGTGTGTGTGTCTGCCAGGCCTTGCCGCTTCTGTGCCACGTGCTTAGTCCGTGTAATATTGTACAGTAGTGTAGTACACAACCTGCATTATCTGTTTAGCAGCAGGAAGAAAAGCAGGAGGATGCTTTTAGGCTTTACATTATCTGTTTTTGTCAAAGGTGTATAATGTTCACTTTCTCTGGCTTATGGAAGAATCCAACTGAAAGCATTCTCCCGGAACGGAGCTGCTTTGTAAGTCAGGACCTTACTGTCTCTGCCTTCAGTGTTGAGTCTTCCTTCTTAGCTTCTCTGTCCGAGAGTAGCTGGGGAGACTTTCTCCCATTCTGAAGACTCTCTTCTCACCCTGACATTCGTTTATTTCCTATGCTCTGGCAGCATATTCCGTAAGCTTTTGCGGGTGCTTGTGACTCGGAATGCTTCCTCTCTATTTTCTTCTGGCGGTTTCAAGGTCTCTGGTCGTTCACTGTTGTTAGCCATTATGGAAGCGCAAATCAGAATGCTTGTGAGACACTAGCTCACCCCAGTAAGGGTAGCTATCATGAAGAGCACAAGAATAAGCAAACAATCCCGGTAAATGCTGGCTGGAGTGTGGAGTGTAGAGGGAGCTCCATGACACTGCCGGTCAGACTGCAGCCCCAGAAAGCAGGTCAGCCTTGCAGCAGGAAAGCACCGCCAGGGCCAGGCTGGGTGCTCCCCGGCCTCGCGAGTGCAGGCTGCTAGCCTGGCCCCACCAGCACTCCAGTGTCTCCTTCCCGGCTGGCAGGGCTCCACCTTCTGCTGATACCCCCCACCATTTCAGTTACCCCAGGAAGCTACGGGTTAATCCCGAGTTCCTTGCCTCCTCTTCTTCTGTCTTCGCAGCTTTACCCTGCCCAGTCCTCGACATGACTGATCCGCTCAGGGCTTGGCTGAGTGACCACTGGATTAAGTGAGGGTGCAAAAAACAACAACTCTCTTGGGAAGCAACCAACAAGCACTGATTGGCTAAAATGTCAGCAGCTCTTCAGTCCCAGAGCAGCTCTTGGGAGGCGAGGTGGGGACAGGGGGATGAGGGAGGGGTGCAAGGGAGGAATTCCCAGGGGAGGCAGGCCATGGGCCCAGCCCTCAGTGGGCTGCAGGGAAGCTGTCTCCACCGAGCATGCTGCTTTCCTTAGCCCGGCTGACCTGCTGCCCCTACTTGCTTGGGAGAAGGGACATCATTGTTTTTAAAAAAATACTGAAATTTGTAAAACTAAAATTAAAGGGGAAACCCTAGGTAAAAGACAGAACATGCTTGTTATGATCTCATCAAAGGGAAGGGCTTATTTCCAAGGGAGGCCGAAAGAGGAGACCCTATAAAGGAGACGTTTACTCTATCCAAAAATGTAAAAATTATACATTTCTGCTCCCCAAATCACAATATTTGCACTGCACACAAGCCCCGATCTTGCCGGTGCAGCAAGTGCAGGCCAGAGGAGAAAGTCTACAGCAGAAAGCTTTTCTGTGAAACAGAAGGCTCAGCAAAGGAGACCGTCAGGGAGCTGAGGAGCAGAAGAGGCCCAGCGCTCTGGAGGCAGGATTTTAACTCTAACCAGCAACTAAAGGGATACAAATTAAAATGACAGTGAGATCATGACCCTCCTGGCAGAATAGAGCACAGCATCATATCTAGAAGAGTTACCAAGGGTTTGGAGAGCCGATCCTGCCAAACGAGGACTTTGATCTTCCAATCTTTCTGAAGGGCAGATCAGCAATTTGTTATCAAAATTATTATTATCAGTATGTTTGCAGTATCAGGGATTGAACTCAGAACGCTGTGCTTAGAATAAGGCAAGTGCTTGTTCTACCGAGCTGTCTCCCCAGCCCCACTATTATCAAAGTTAAAAGGCTGGCAACTTTGAACTTTATCATATAGGTATTTTTCCACTTCTATAGAAGATATCTAGAAGTGGCTTATGAAAGCTTTGGATATAACCAAAAAGGTCTGAAAACAAGTAGTAAGTTCACCCAGACAGTAGTGAGGCTGTACTCACTCCCACCCAGGCTCTATGTGCCCTGAAATCAGTGCGGCTGCTCGAAATGCACTGACCTAGAGTGGACGACAAAATGGTGTGAATCTAATAGAGAGGTGAATGGCAGAATGGTGTTACCAATTAAAGGGATGAAGAAATAGGCCTCCTTAAAAGGATACGCATTTCTGGAAAGATGATAGAATTCTTCTTCCTAGTCATCTCAGAAGCAAAAGAGGATTTCTCTTATGTACCGATTTTATTTGTGTCTTTTATTTTTTTTAAAGAGCGTGTACTATTTGCAATGCAATATGGGTTCATTTTGTTTTAAGTGCTATTATGCTACATTGTGGGGGTCAGCAGCCTATGAAGAGTGGGGTCAGGACTCCACCACCCAGGCTAAGTGAGCTCTAAACTAAGGGATACACAGCTGCAGTCCTGTCTTCCTGGTTGCTGAGGCACCGAGCAGAGCTCTGATGACCCTTTGTGCTGCCCTACTAAAGATCCTCCTGGTCAGTTAGCCAGGCCAGCATGGCCAGACTGTATGACTGTCCTTGGCTGAACTCCAGGCCAATAGCTTTCCAGGCACAGGTGGCCAGCTGTGTCCTGAAGGCTCTGAACCTTCTGACTCCAAGGGGGCACTAACCAGGAATTAATGACCCCATGGCCCACACTGTTTCCTGAAAGCACTGGAGCCTGTCTCGATGCTTAGGATAACATCACTTTGCAAAGCACAGACCTCTTGGCTGCAAGTCTAGGAAATTGCCTGGCTGCCAGGCATGGGTAACTCACTTCAGTTCCACAAGGAAAAGGTGCAGCTGCCGAACCTGGAGCTCCCATAAGTTACCAAGCATGGTGGCAGCTTAGTGTTTTATGACACTGACTAGTACCCTAAGTGTATCCAGTAAGTGTCATCATGTCCACTGGACAGGTGGACAGGTGGACAGGTGTAGTCCTAGTCCCAGCTAGGCAGTGGCTGGTATGATGATAGAAACTGGCTTCTCAGCTCTCTGGGCCCCAAAAGTTGTTCCGTGATGCCTGCTTATTTGCCCTGGACAGTGGAGCGAGCAGGGGTGTCTCTGGGGACAGCCGGGCTGCATGAAAACTCCTTTCTACCATCTTGGAACTGAGCAGGCCAGGGCGATGACGTCACTCCATTGCCTTGTCGGTCAGGGGATGCTGGCCCCGCGGGCCCTGAGGTGAGGTCTTCCTGACCAGAGAGTTCCTCCTGTTGATTTTTCTCCCTAGTTGCAGCGTTCTCATCTGGAGATGTAGACTTGTCATTGAGTTCCCCTTTCTTCCTACCCCACCCAACTTTTTAAATTTTTGTTTTGTTTGTGCAAGTTTTTTTCTTTGCAACCATTTCATCAACTTGGTTTCGGGTTCCAAAATCCTGTCAACGTGAGCACATTAATCTGCAATCCCCATAAGGATGTGTAATGTGATTTATAGATGCATTTTCTTCAGCTTAACAATATCACGTTCACATTTCGGCCTCAGCAGCCTTCACTGCCTTGCCAAACTCTGGAGTTTTATTGTTGCATCAAATAAACTGTGGTTATAAATCATCCGCAGACATCAGCCTAATTATTTAGAAGGAATGGGAGCCTGTTGGATGGCAAGCTCTGGACACACGCATGTTTCTAATGGCCAGCCACCTCCCAGCTGCACCCCGAGAGTGCAGGGCGGCTCTGAGGAACTGGCCTTCCACAGCACCATCTCCCTGCTGCGCCCCGAGAGCACAGGGCAGCTCTGAAGACCCGGCCTTCCACAGCACCAACTCCCAGCATTGCCAGGTGCAGCCACCCTTCTCCAAAAAGTCTCCAACATGGAGTCAGGTAGCTCAGTGCAACAGGTCCCTGACTCTCTCCTACGGAAACACACTTTGCATCCGCCACATTCTGCACAGCAGATGCAGGCCAAACACAGGAAACTTCAGGGCTGCTTGGAGCCCCAAGAGATGGCAAGGCGTTCCCCTTGGCCTGTGAAAGCAGACAGTAGGGCTCAGGACAGAGCGGAGTGGGCTCAACATTTTCAGACTACAGTCTCCGGTCCTCACGGTGCCACCCTGCCGCAGGCCTGCAGGAGATGGCACCTGTGCACCACTGTAAGTCTGTGGCTCTTACAAGAAAAGCAGTTGCCAGGAATTCCTGCTGGGCAGAGGAGCAGCACTTTGTGTGCACGGCTCCGGCCGCACTGCCCAGGAAGCCAGCTTCTGCAGATCACGCTCTTCTCCCTTCTTCCTCTCTTCTTCACCACCCCCTGCTCAGCATTCAGTGCCTCCCTGGATTCTCTACTCATCCCACCCTGGCTCTGCTGAGGGCCATGGAGCCTCAGGCGGGAGCATCTCCTGTATAAAATCTCTCGATGAACCCAAATGCTGTAAAACATTGATCTTTTCACCCAGAACTCTCTCAGGAGCTACCTGAAGGGTGACTTGTGTTTAAAACGCAATCCTAACATGTGGCGCAGTATCCACTTAGGTCCCTCACAGGGACAACCCTGAGCCTTTGCAGCTGGTCCCAGGCTGCCACTGTCTACCCCGCCCTTCCTTCTGCCAGGCCCCAGTGGCTTTTGCTCAACCTCAGCCTCATTGTCCCCGGCCCCAGCATGACCAGAAGTGCAGGTGCCTGCCCTAAGCTACCTCCCGAGTCAGCTGGGTGGGAGTTCAGCCAGTTGACACCGTGGCTTGTGGTTTGCCCCACCAGAGCCTCAGTCCAAATGGAATGCTAGCTAAACCGGCATCGCTCACCAAAAGTATTTCTTTGGAAGGGCCGTATCACTGTGGAGGCCTCCAGAACAGAAAGAGAGGAAATGGGGACACAGTTTTCTACAGGTTTTGAGACTGTTTTAGTCCCTGCCTCCACTGTTATATTAAAAACAAAAATAAAGTCCAAATGAAGAAAAGCAGAACAAATTCCTGTGAATAACTAACGAAAAGCTATTTGAGCACAACACTATAAAGGGAGAGAAAGAATCGGCCCAACGATGTAGGGTTGTTGACTGACTCATCAGTAGGAGACATAGCTGCCGTTCTGTACCGCAGGGGAAGCTCAGATGTGGGAGCAGGTGTGAACGTTACTAAATTGTAGGGGCTATGAAGGTGTGAGGGCTTGGTATTAAAGTGTCAACAAAACACAGAGAATGTAAAGGGAAACCTCAAGACACGCGAATGACAGTCATAAATGAGATAGATGAGTGGCCAGCAGGCCCAGGCCAAACTCTTTTCAACATGCAAAGGAGAGGAAGCTGAAGGTGTCCCGGGACAGAAACAGAATTCAGTCAGAAATGCCCAGAGTTCAAGCAGAAGCAACCAGAGTTCAGGGAAAGATGTCCAGCACTTAGAAAGAGACATCCAGATTCAGTCATTAGCAACCAGAATTCAGTCAGAGATGCCCAAATTTTAGTCAGAAACACCCAGATTTTAGTCAGAGATGCCCCGAGCTCAGTCAAAGATGATCAGAGTTCAGTCAGAGACTACTAGAGTTCAGTTAGAAACAACCAGAGTTTAATCAGGGACACCCAGTGTTCAGGTCTCCTCAAGGTCAGCCATAATCATTCCAAATTCAAGAAAGATGCCTAAATTTAGATGCAATTGCCACAGAGCGTAGTTCAGTCAAAGAACCTAGAACTCAGTCAGACGTGCTGATTTCAGGCTCCACCTTTAGTATTATAAGAAAAAATATTTTATGTTTCCTTTTTAAAAAGACAAGAAACAAGAGGATCAGTTGTTCCTATTCAAGTGAAACACCATGTGCCTGTCCCCATTATAGGAAAACCTCAGAAGTTCCCTTCCATAGTCCAGGAAAAATCCAGATTCAGATTAAGCTCAAAGCTCCCAGTGATCCATTACTGATGCTGACTGAATGAAGGAATAACCAAGACCTCATTTATTTTGGGGAACCCCTGAGTGCTTTGGCAGAGGATAGAGCACTGGTTCTGGAGTCCAACTGTCTGAGTTAGAGTCCAGCTCTGAAACTTACAATTCAGCGAACTTGGGAAGACCAGAAGACGTGTGCAGAATGGGGAGAAAAGTACTTGGCCTGGGGAAAAAAAAGACTGGCCAGATAGCTGAGTGGACAAAAGCTCTTGCTTTGGCAGAGTGCAGCGGTGGCCAGGGTTCAGGCCCTGGGCCTGCTGAGCTGGCCTCGCCCTGGGGCGTGCTGAGAGGGCAATTGAAACTGGCAGTGGTGGTGTGCACCTGTAATCCCAGCACGTGGGAGACTGAAAACGGGAGAATCACTACATAGTGAGACCCTGTAGACCCTGTGTACTCTGTCCTAAATTCATAAAAAAAAAAAAAAAAGGAAAAAAGAAATACTTTCCCTGAAGGGCTGCTCTGAGGGTGACATTTAAAGACATATGTGAGGCACTGGTATAAATTGAGGTCCCAATAAATAGAAGTCTCTTCTTCTCTAAATTTCACACAGGAAGAGCTCTGGCAGTTTTGGAATGTCAGAAAATATGGGACACATGCTGAGGGAAAAGGGAAGGG
>NW_004524646.1:10126253-10154203 GCF_000260255.1 Octodon degus
TTCTGGCTTGAATTTGGACCAGAGCTCTGCTTGAGCTCCCCTCTGAGGGTGAGTCTGTGATGAGGTCTAACCAGGCCCTTGGAGACACCCCACGTGGGGTTTGGGAACAGACCCCAGCACATCAGCCAGGCGGGACACAACTGTCGTCCAGCAGCAGCCACCGTGGCTCTCTGCCTCAGTCCCCAGGGCCGGCCCAGAGATCCCCAGGGAGCTCTGCATCAGAACCCAGGAGGGCCCAGGAAGCTCCTCCTTCCCCCTCCGCCTTCTGTCCTCAATGTGTCTCAGCCGGAGGACTGCTGTGTGCACCCCACAGGAGCGGCTGCAGCTGCCGGGATCCAGATGCAGGAGTCCTAGGCCTGCGTCTGCACCCAGGCCGCCGTGTCTGTAGGGCTTACGAACTTGGAGCTGAGAATGGAGGAGCTCTCCCAGTGGCAGTTCTGGAGAACCATCCCAGAATGAAGGGCTCCGGCCTCCTCCAGGGACTCCACAGGGCCTTGCCATACCCACAGACTGAGAAGGAACCTGGTTGTGAGCTTTGCGCGGAGGACAGATGTGGAAGGACACACAGCCGCTTGTGCGTGAGGTTCGAGAGATCCAGCAAGATGACACAACACTCCGCCTCTAAAACCCACAAAAGCAGTCAGCTGCAAAAAGGGAGCTGTGTGTGGCTGGCCGCTCTAGGCCGTCTTCCACGGCGGCTTCTCATCTCTGCGGGGTGTGGAGGCCTTACCCCTGGGTAGCACCCTGTGTGAGTGGCTTCACTGAGTGACCTCTGGGAGACTCAGACTCTTTCCAACCCAGGGCCGGGGTGCAGGCACGTGGACATCCTCAGCCACGGCCTCAGCTCAGGCTCTTCTTAGCTTGTGCCTGTGGATGCGTCACTGAGCCTGTGTCCTTGGAGAGAAGCCTGAGTCTCCTTTCTTTGGGTAAAGTTTCTGAGATCATTTTGACTAAACCTCATAGTGAAAATTTGTGCAATTTTTGGCATCGAAAGTCTTCACTGTCTGCTTTCTGCAGTCTCAAGGAGACCTCCCTGAGAGAGGAGCCTGCAGTCCAGTGGAGCGAACTCACCTTGGGTGAGCGGGAGCAGGGCCCAGCAGAGTGAAAGCACACTGTCCCTGACCTGGAGGGGACCCAACGTGGACCAGTCTGTCCTTTCCTCACTCACACGAAAGCCTTAATGAACTCGTGCATGCGGTGGCGGCTATCTCCTGAGCCTTCCACGCCCTCCCAAACCCTGTTCCAGTCAGTTTGTGCCCACCAGAAGGAAGGGCCAGGCCGAGGCAGGTGTGTTCTGGCCCTCTCCCAGGCCACGGTGACCTTGTTTATGTACTGAAGCCCTACCGCGCACGTGCGAGGTGGAGGGTCTGTCCTAAAAGGCCGGTGCCGACTATTTCTAATTGATTTTAAATTATAGAACCACTCCCAAGTCCTATAACTGTGACTAGGAGCCATGCAGGGGATTCAGCGGGTGACCTGAGGGAATTCTGGGGTGGAGGGAGAGAAGGGGCAAGCTGCTCCACCAGCTCCAGGTAGCACAGCTGGTGGCCACTGGCACCTCGGGTCTCCCACGCTGAGGAAGGAAGAAAGCAGAAGTAAGGGCTGTGGCCTTACGCTCTCCACACTAAGGGAGTGACCGCGAGTCCAGGCAGCGACTGCTCCCCAGACCCTGTGCCCTCTCCGTGGGGTCAGGGCGTGCACACGGGATGCTGAGCCACACCTCCAGCCTCCCCAGTAGATGCCAGTAGCAGCCCTCCCCTAGCTGTGATGATGGAAATCATTCCCAGGCTGCCGTGTATCCCCAGGGGACAGTCTCTCCCCGGTTGAGAGCAAGACAGTGCCTGGTGGGGCCCCAGTGACCAGAAGGACCTTACAGAGGAGGAGACTGGCAGTCAGGTGGGGACTCTTCCCTACTTCCTGTCCCAGGGCCAATTCCTGCGCATAGTAGGTCCTTAGTTAACAAGTAAACAGAGCTGGCCCTCTGCTCTCAGGAAAGATGGCTGTTCTGAGGCTCAGGGCGCTTGGTGGCACAAGCTCTTCACTCAGCAAGGCAAGCGCCCTGTCAGGTCTCCTTCCCTTGGGCTGGGGAGCTGCAGGGGGCAGCACCCCCAGGGGCCAGGCTGCGCTGGGTGGCTGTTTATCTGTGTGCCCAGGGCTGCCTGCTGGGCGCATTAGAGGCCATGAAATAATGATGAGGCCTAGGAGGGGTAATTAAAAGCCTGGGTGACATTGATCTGCTGAGATTTCTGAGGGAGCCCAGAGCACACGGGGTGCCTCTCCTTCTTACCTCATGCAGGCCCAGCCTGATTGGCCCCCTGGGCTTTGCTGGGGCCACACAACCTCACCTGTGGCCAGGGGACTCCCAGGGCAGCAGCCAGGCTGGCTTCAGAAGCTGTGCAGCAAGATAGGCAGCCTGGGTCGGGGCCAGATGCCGCGCTTTGCCCTGGCAAGGGCATGTGCTAACGACACAGGGAGCCAACCTCTGCTCCCAAGCCCAGAGACCCAGCCACGCAGAACTTGAGATGCCACTGTGCCACCCTTTGGGCATTTTTGGGCACCTCTCTGTATACAAGAAAAGTTGCAGTCTGCAGCAAAATAAGGCCTCACTTATTTCCTGACTGTTTCTGCTGAGCTGGAAACTGTGTGTACTTTCGAAAATATGAGCATCTCTTAGTCTTACAATAACAATAATCTCTGCAAAGCAGGACACTTGGATCAGCACAAGGTGGTTCTCTTGGTGTTCCTGCTACGGAATGGTTATTCACCTACCCTTTGTTGCTTTGGCTTTAGTTTAAAAATGAGGATGGTGCTTAGAATCAGCACGACTAGAGGGTCAGGCAGGGCTGAGGTGGGGGCTTGGCTCTGCCATTTGCCATCACCGTGACATTGGCAGGTACTTGGCGCCTGTGGTGTTTTACTGCTGCTGTTGGTAAATGGAGATAAAAAGTAATGAGCGCTCCAGGCTGGAGAAGACGTAACGGAACAGTGTTTGCAAGGCTGTGAGCTTAGGAGCTGTGGGCTCACTAGCTCTGATGCCCTGTCTCAAGTCTTTCCCATCCTTGAGATCCCCGTGACCTAGCGGCCTGGTGAAGCTGACATGCACACCCCACTTCACAGACGTGAAGGTCCACGCAGTGAGCCCTCCTGAGCCCGGAGTGCACAGGGAGAACAAGCCCACCCTCATGTGTGTTGTCGCGTTTTGATTCCCAGCTGTTAGCCTCAGACTGCAGAGAGCAGGTGCCCTGCCCAGAAGGCACCGCCTTCCTTCCTGCTACCCCCGAGCTGGCACCTACTGTACCACTTACATAATCACAGTGTCTGGTCTGCCTTTGTGACAACGCGGGCTGTTTTTGCCCTCTGCCTTTGACACATGGCTGGGGGGATGGGAGCTACCTCTGATCCCCACACTGTACAGGAAGTCTCAGCCTTATCAGCCAAAAGGGAGAAAGTTTCTTGGGGCCCTGAAAAAAAATAGCCATTCTCCCACACGAGCAGGGAGGGTGTGGTGAGACCGCCAGACCAAAAGCGAAGCTTCGCTTCCTCCTTTCTTGGGAGCCCACTTGGTTGGGAGAGGTGAAAGACACTTCCAGGCTTTGGGAGAGAAAGTTCTGTGAAAATCGGAGAAAACAGCTCCCGACTGGATGTGGGGGAGCGTCATCACCGCAGAGGCTCCTGCGGGTCACTAGGATCCTGGGCTGCCAGCGCAAGTCAGTTGCGTGCATCAGACCACGTGGAGATGCTTTTACGTGGCCCAAGCTGCCATGCTGGGCAGAGGTCAGGGTCCCTCCCCTGCACCTGCACCGAGGTGGGGAGACACACCCCAGAGAGCATCGCCCAAGTCAAATCCAGCTCGGCTGGCACCCACCCACCCTTCTCTGCTCGCAGGAAGAGTCTGCTCTGCTTTGCCCGGAAGTTCTGCTCCCAAACAGCATCCAGTTTATAAACCTAAGCGGTGCATGCTCCTTGGTTACGCCGCGTACTACTGAGCACAGAAACACGACCTGGTCTTGTTGTTCGGCTGCAGCGAGGCCCACACTCAGCCCCTGGAGTTCTGATTCCCAAGAAGCTTTGCAACCCTACAACCATCTTCATCATTCTGATGTAGCCAAAACCTGGCCTGCACTAATAGGGCTAAAAGGAGGTTGTCAATAGTTTTTATTTTATTTTTTTTCTTAATGCGGCAGTCGAGCATTTTGCTCGGTGCTGTCCCCACATGCTGCCCCGGATGCTTCTCGTTGGTGTTACATCATCTACAATTATGGTACATAGTAACTTCCTCAAAAATGATGAATTCTGATGGCTGCATACGCTGGCCCCAAGAGTGCAGAAAAGGGAACACCGTCCCATGGGCAGCTGGCAGCGGGGGGGGGGGGGTTGCCCTGACTAGAGAGATGGCTTACCCTCAACCCTGATTCTGGTTTCTGCAACTGAAGCCAGGGACATCTTCGGTCACCTTGGAACTCATGGGCCCTCAGGTGTTTTAGAAGAGGCAGCAAAAGTTTGTGCCACATGCTGACCTGAAGTTGCTGGGGGTTTCCGGACCCGGGTGATTCATGAGAAAGGCCACTCTGTGGGGTCGTTGTTTTTGGATGGCCTCCTTAATCATTTCCAGAACGGATACAAAGAAGGCATAAATGGTGGACATCTTGGAAGTTTGCAGCCTGTGCTTATGGCAGGCTGTGGCCCCTGGGAACCCGGGCTCGGGGAGGAGGGTGGTGTGCACAAGGACCTGCTGAGGCTATGGCAATTAGCAGCAGCCACCAAGACCTTTTCCATAATAATTGGCTGTCCCTGACCTGCTGCTACAGGGGACTCCAGGGCCTCCCAGGCGGTGCCCAGGGATGTCACCACTCACTGAGGAGCCCAGCCTGACCAGGAGAGCTCAGTAAATAGGACAGCATTCGGCCTCTGAAGGGCTTGGGCAATGATGCAAGAGGTACCTGCATGCACACAGGTGCCAGGCGGCTCTGCAGGCGTGGTCTGCAGGTGCGGGCAGCCTCCTGTCACAGCTCTGCCACTGAGCCCCAGGCCCCCCTCCAAAGAGACCACAATTCACGGACACGAGGGGTTCCTGTCTCCTGGCGACCTCTTGTTCTGTCGCAGACATAGGCATTCACTCAGTGCCTGCATGGGCCTTCTGCTCACTGCCGGGCACCATGGTTACAGGGGTGAACAACAGAGGTCTTTCTCTCTCCAGGGGTGAGGCAGTAGTATAGTAGCTAAGTAAAAACTGGTATGATAGAAGGTGATGTGCACTGGGAATGGAAACAAAAGCGGACAACCAGATAGAAAATGCTGAGGGTCGGAGAAGCTGACCAGTGACAGATTCACACTGATGAAGGACTGTGAGGTATGTGGAGTGGGGTGCTGAGGGCAAAGGAGCCATGGCAGAAGGAAGGAGAAAGTACAAAGGGCCGGGGCAGACACACCTGCTGGGGACAGTTAGATTAGCAAGGAGCACACAAGCTGGTGGAGTAAGGGCCAGAGGAGCCTTGTGCGCCCTTAACTGTCCTGCACAGATGAGGAAGGTGTGGGGCGGAGATCACTTCCGCAGTGGCACAGAAGTGTCATGTTATGTTAGTGACTAAGCTACGATACTAACTCAAACTAACAGAGAACAAACTATCTCTCATAATGCCTGGGTGTCTAGGGCTGGGGAAGTTTGAATACAGATAATGTACAATGAGCACTAACCAGCTACCTAAGTCCCATCTAGCAAGACTAGAGAGGGAGACACAGCCACTGAGGTACAGGGGAGTACATGGAAATGCAGGCCCCTGCTGTAGAGCAGACAGGAAGAAGCACAGGAACGTGCCAACGTCTGACTCCTACAGCCATCACCACTCACAAGGGAGGAAACTGAGCGTCGAAAAGGAAAAGCATCTTGTCCTAGGACCAAAGAACTCCGAATTAAAATCTTCTCCATTTTCCATGTCATGTGCTGCTAGGGAACATTTACCAAAGGAAGTGGAAACACGAAAGCAGAGACCAGGAAAAAAAATATTATTGTTTTCCTAGTACTTGAAACACTTATTAGGTTGCTCAGAGTTGCAAGCCACTGACAATAACATTTACTGACAAAACCCAATTTTCCACCCAGAACAAAAGTTATTACTTTAACCTCCCACCTGAGTCAGTTTTCAGGAAGTGCGAAATGTGATAGTGAAAGCGTAATTACACAGATTTGTATCACACGAGTGGACCGTCAGTGAATCATCCACCCTCTACAACTCTCACATTGCTTCTGCGCAGGTAGGGGAGGAACCATTGTTGGGGTGGGGCTCCAGCCCCCCTCCGTTAGTGGCACTAAGAAGTCTGGGATAAGGGACAGAAGACATCCCAGAGTACCTTCTCCTCCTGCGGATGGAGCATTGCATAAGCGCAGCGGTAGAAAACTCCATTCATCCCGCTCTCTTATGGTCATCGGCTCCTTCCCTCCCTTCCCCCTTTGACAAATGCTTTGTCTCCCTGCTGGGTTTCAAGCCCCACTCTCACTGCCACATGCCCCAAACCAACAAGACACATGCCTAGTACTTGCTTGAATCAAGCTTATTTGTGAGAATCACAGTGAGACTCCCTCCTCACTGTGAGATTCTCCAGTTCTTCTCATTAGCCATGAAGGACACGAGACTTCAGTCTAGAAGAACAGGGACACGTGGCACCTGTGTCTGAGCACAGAAGTGGAGGTCAGGCTATGCTTGGCCCCAGACGGTAGTGGCCGAAGTGGTTGGGGACCCAGCCTCGCTCCTGGGCTCAGGCAGGACAGGACAGGGGAGCCAGGCGGCGGGACGGCAGTGTCTGTCAGAGGGGACGCAGAAAGGATACGCATGCTGTCCTTTGCATGGAAATACTGATCATTTGAGACTCTGAAACCCAGCGTGAGTCACCTCCTCTGCCAGGAAAGCCCCCACCCCAGTCGTTCTCGGGGGTTCAGCCAAAACACTGGAAACAGACGGGGGCCCAGTGTGCCAACCACACCACGAGGATCTCTGTTCTGACCATGAAAGCCCCGAATGGGCCCTTGTAGTTGTAGTCTCGCTCTCCAGGCTGTGTAAAGTTTGAACGCGAACGTACCGAGAGGTTCACCACTACACAGCTATGGGTAGCAGCCCTACCCTGTATGGGAGATCAGGAGAATGGGTGACTTCCCGTCCCTGGTGTCCAATTAAACAGGAGGCTTCGGGCGAATTATCCAACCTTTGTAATCCCGGCCTTATCATGCAAGAATAAAGACCTATTGCCAGCTCCATCTGGCGTTGCTCTGCAAACAGGTCCCCGTGTGAACACGCACCTCCTAGTCTTTCCTATACATTATGTAAGATAAATCAGCATTACTTTCAAAGAATGTATTGATGCAATCACAGCTAATATATTTGTGCATGCGTATCGATAATATGCAGCTCTTGCCACACAATGTTACGCATGCCAATATAGGAAATTTGATTTCAAATGGGTCTTGAAGTATGATTTTAACACTCGGAGGTTTCTGGTGGCCCTAGAATCAAATTAGTCAGCGGCTCGGACTGCCACAGGGAAGGTAATTTCAGGAATGATAAGAATTGCAATGTCAGTTAGTACTGGCTTGTTAATGAAACTTCAAAGTTGAAGCCAAAGTAGGGCTGCGTGGATCGCTCCAAGGAACAGTCCCGCAGTCCCGCAGGTTTCCTTTCTGTCTTTAATGAGAGCTTAACCTCCCCGCACTTCGGCGAGGTTGATGGCCAGCGGTCAACTTTCACTCTAGCTCATGTTTTTTTTTTTTTTTTCTCCTTTAATCCTGAAAATCTGCAACCATGTCATCAGCTCCTTCTTAATTATACCATATTCTTTACATCTGTCCTGCTAAATAACTCTAATTGAAATAGCACCGGCGTGAATTTTTGTAATGTTCCCCCCAAGACATCCCGAAAGTGACTCACGAGGAAACAGACTGAAGTCACAGCTGGAAGCACGTCAAGGATCATTTCCATTTTTACATGATTAATTTGAATTTAATATCTTAAATCAAAACCTGATTAATTTAAATAAAATTTTGATGGTGCCCTGCTTCTAATATACATTGCAGTAATTAGATTCGGCTTAATGTGATTTTTTTTTACATAATTAAAAAAAGGGGGAAGTGAAGTGTAACAATGCAATGTTGATACAAATCTGCCTAAATATATATAGGGGACTGTGGGTTTGGACATCAGTCAGGTGGAGAGAGTCTAGTTAATGAAGAGTACTTAAGTGAGCGGAGGCTAAACGCAGCCGTTCTGGGTCGGTCCCGTGTCCACAGCAAAGGGAGCATCGGAACGGAAAGCGAAAGCTTGTATTCTACGTGAACAGCGCTCCTCATGGGCCGTGGTGTTGCCTAGTCAAGTGCGGACATTACAGGATCGCAGACGGCCAAAGGTTCACTTTTCCTTTGTGAGATACAGGCAGAAGGCCTCTGCTGTGGTGCGGGTATGTTGGTGAGTGTTTCCCCAGAGGTTCCTGAGCTGAGGGCTTGCTCCACTGGTGGAGTTGTGGGTCTTTAAGAGGCGGGGCCTAGAGGAAGGCGCGTTGGCCCTTGGCCCCGCCCACAGGAGCAGCGCGCTGATCAGGCAGGTGTGCGCCCGCAGCCAGGGCAGGTCCTCTCAGCCTGCTCTCCTGCTTCCCGCTTGCCCTGCTGTGGGCCCTCTTCCGCACACACTCCCATCATTGCAGCGCCATTACAAGCTGGAGCAGAGCTGGGTCAACACCGACACCGTGCTCTTGGAACTTGTGAGCTAAGCAAACATTTCCTGCCATACAAAGCATTCAGCCTCTGGTGTTTTGGGACAGCAACAGAAAACAGACTAATACAATCTCCTTTGTTCATGTGCCCAGTACAGAGAAATCTGCAACCTTGTGGATGACTATGAATGCAGCCCAGACCGGCAGAGATGGAGTTGGGGAAGTTCTGTCTTCAGAAACTCATCTCTGGACCATCCTGGAGAAGCGTACCTTGCATAAGCTGCCCCTCTTGAGAAAGAAGATGAGTCATAACAGAACAGCAAAATTGTCCCTCAGTGGAGACCTCTGTTTACCCCAATTCTTCCGCGTGCCTAGATGGATGTGTCATTACCTGCCCCAGGGATGGACAGCACCCATGTACAGATGTCCTAAGTGGTCCTATTCTAAAGACACCTACTCTGACTCTTTAGTATAGCCAGAAGGGAGCAAGTGGATCAGAAGTAGCCTACCAGAGAGTTCAGCCTGAGAGATGAGTCTTCCGTGCCCAGCCATTGCCGTAACTTGCCCAGCAGCCCTGGGAGCTTCAGTTTCTTTTCAGGCCAGAACGTTGTGGGCGATGCAAGGGAACCGGGGCATGGTGCTCTGGAGACAAGTGGTCCCGGCTCCAGAAGAGTGGTCTTCAGGGACCAGAGACCTGGGACAAACCCGCCAGCCTGTCTAGCCCATCCTCGGGTCCTCCGAGGCTTAGGCAACAGCCAGGGTTCCAAGGGAGCCCCAAGGCTGCTTCCTCCCAAGCTGAGCTGCTCCTCCACCAGGGGAGGCTGTTCGTGGACACCTGAGAATCTAGGCCCAAGTCTAAGATTCTGCGGCTGGAAGAAGGAATAACTGACTGGGGAGGAGGATGGTATTTCCAGTTCACATTCGTGTAAAGGTCAGGTGGCATTTGCCTTTCTGCATTCATTTTATTCTGTGTATCATAATGTCTCTAAGTGCATCCATGTTGGCTAACCACACACACACACACACACACACACACACACACACACACAGAATGTTAACTTTGGGACTGGACCAATACGCTACATAGCTTGATTGTGATCATTATTTTGCAGTATATATGTGTGTCAAATCATCGAGTTCTATACTCAGTTTATATAATAAAAAAGTCTAGGATGTCTTCTTTCTACTTGGTATATATTTACTTTTAATTTCCAAACATTTGAAATATGCCCGAGAAAAAAAGATAGATAACACTGTGCATGTATTTTGCAGAATAAAATTTGCACGTAGACGTAAAAGTTACTATTGTTTTTCTTCTGAGCATTTTTCTTCACATTTTTCAATAGCTGCTGTACCATTTGGGTCTTCTTTCTCTTTCAGCTTCCCATGTGGGACTGAAGCTACTAATTTCTATTAGTTCACTGAAGAGCAAAGTTCATACCTGCCCCATTGGACCAGTTTTTCTTTCCTACATCTTGCCATCTGAAGGACTAGACTCCTTTGTAGGTAATGATGCGCAGTGGACTAACAGGGTTCCTCTCCTACAATCTTGCTTTGAATTTTTGTAGCATACTTTTATTGACTTTTTTTCTTTAAAATAAAAATTAAAACATAGATTAGGTACTTTAGATAAAAATCACTATTGTTACCCAAACTGACATTGACCCTTCCCTTCTAATCCACCGTGTACATTCTAGACGACCTCTGTGTGCACAGCACAGATTGGTGCAAGCTTGGTGCTCCATGATTTAAAAACAGTAAAATATCATTCATTCCCTGTAAAATGGCTCATATAACAAAGATTTCTTTATATCTTCTTCCTTTCCCTTTTTTCTTCCTGCCTTCTCAACTCCCTCGTTTCCTGCTTCCTTCCTGTCCTCCCTCCTTTCCTCCTCCTGTTTCCCCTCCTCCCTATTGTCCTTCCTTTCCTCCCTCCCCTCCCATCGTTCTCTCCCTCCCACTCCTCTCACTCATTTTCTGATTTTCTTTTTAATGCATTTGAAGCAGGGTCTCACTATGCAGCTCGGACTCATAGTCCTCCTGTTTTCAGCCTTCCCAGCACTGGGATTACAGGCATGTGCCACCATGCCAGGTCTCAGTGGCCGGCTCAGCGTGCCTGGGGGAGTGGTCAGGGCAGCATGGTGCTGAGAATCGAACCCTGATCCCTGCACTTGCCTAAGAAGGCACTTAGTCTGCTGAGCTATCTTGCCAGCCTTCACCCATATTTTCTTGCTCTCCGAAACACTTTGTCATCCATACTCTGCCCTCCAGTCTCCAGGCACCCTGCTCCCCACAGGGCTTCACAGAAGGCAAAAGTCACCCAAGGTCCTGCCTAGTCAGGGCATCAGGTCAGGAGAGACACGGCAGGGGAAGAGCCCTTGAAAATCTCTGCCGAATGCGCAGAGGCCAAGGCTTCCCTTTACTCCTCCAGGGACTGCTGGCTGTTCCCTCAGAATCAGGATTGTCCCTCTGCAAACTGTTTCTATGATCCTAGTGTGGGAGAGTCATGTAGGGCTTGGCTGTGTCAGAGGCAGAGTGATGTCTGGGCCAGGTGCCATCGACCGCTCCGCATGTGTCCTGAGGGGATCAACTGACTCACGGATTTTGAACCAACGAGTTCAGAGCATGCGTGAAGGTCACTCTCAGACGTCCCTGTGGCTTCCGCGTTGTGCAGTTACCGCCTTCGCTGCTGTGAACGCCTACCCCAATTACGCTGTGCGTGCTGCCTGTGTGTCTTGCACAGGATGCTGCATCCATGTGTCATCCCGAAGGCGCTTAACGGTCCCACTCTGTGTGCATTGCTCAGACCATCATAGAGACTGCAAAGCTGAGGTTCTCCGGAAGAAAGGCATTTCCCTACAAATGCTCCCTTGCTGGATCCCAAATTCAAACAGCCCTGCGTGCTGCCCTTGTGCAGTTGGGTGGTGCCACCCTGCCGGTCCTGGTGCACGGGCAAGTGGCCCATCCCTTCGCTGGGCAGGCTGGTCTCTGTCCTCAGACCCACAGCTGTGCCTGCCTAGCCAGGGCGTCTTGGGAGCACGCCTGGTTGATAGAGGTGAAGAGCTTCAAAAGGGTTTCAAGGAAATTGCTGATTTATTATTCATCACAAAGGGCCTCTAGAGTGGAAACTTTCTAATCTGACACCAGGACTTTGAATGACAATCAACAATTTAATTTCTTTCTAAATTTAGATTTCTTTTCCCCCTTTCCTTCATAAGACACCAAGCCAGCTAAAAATAGCTGCACAGTGAATGCTATCAGGGAGAATTTCACCTCTTCAGTGTTTTCTTTTTCTAATGTCAAAGTTAAAGTCAAAACAAAATTAATCAGGAGGGGTTATCTATAATGAATCACATTGAGCTTGGGAAGAAGGGGTTAGGGGTAAACGGATCCTTGCTAACAGCCAAGGAGTGTGCTTTGAAAAAGAGAAGCATTCAACTCTGGGCTGAAGAGAAAGATTGCAGCTCTTCCAGAGGTAGCAGCGTGAACCAAAACTCTTCAGTTCTGGCCTTTCTTTTTTTTTTATTATCAAGCAGCAGGGGTTGGAGTTTCTGTGGGCTGTGATTTAAATGGTTAATTGAAAGGAAGCCGTGGTGAGCTGTTTCTCAATACAATATTACTGAGACAATCTTATCTGAGCTTACAGAGTTGCCTCCAATTTGTAAATGCTGTATGCATTTGTACCAGATAAAACTCTTAACTATCCCAGACTGAGTCAAGGACCTTTGTGGTTCCAGAGCCTGCCCCCCTGTCCCTTCTGCCTCCTTCCTCCTCCTGCTCCAGTGCTCTCCCTCCTTCTCCTGGCTGCTGCCGGGAGCCCTCATCTCTGCCCAGAACCTCAACCTCAGGCAGAGCCATGAGGCACAAGTCTTCCCGCAGACTCTGGCCCCTCAGCCCCAGCGCGTGGAAGAGAAAGCTGAAGGCTGGAGAGGGCCGGTGATCCATCCGGGTGTTGCACCTGGTCGGGGACGTTGCTGGGACCAGAATCTAGTCTTTACCCCACCCTAAGCCCAGTGTCCTTGGGCTCTGTGGAGGTCACCAGAGTTGTGGAATATGAAGAGGTACGTATCCATGCTGTGGAGCTAAAGCTGTGCACCTCACAGAGCTTCATGGCAGCGCAAGTGGGACTTCCCTTTCCTAGAAGTCCCTGCTTAGTGTTAGGATTTATATCCAGCAGTCCCCACAAAGCCTCTCATGCTGAAAGTGTCACCGTGGACACGTGACAGGATCCTTCTAGGTAGCTTCCTGGTAGAAGGACGGCTCCTGGGTCTCCTCTCCCAGCTTCTGCCATGACTCTCTGCTCCCCAGCCACCCGGGCCTGAGTGTCACTCCTCTCTGCCACCCTCCTGCCGTGCAGCCGGCCAGCCCTGCAGATGCAAACTTCCAAAGCCTCTTCTTCAAGTTGTAGATGTTGGGTATCCTGCCTCAGAGACAAGAAAGCAGCCAAGACACTCAGAAAGACAAGAGCTGTCAGGGTCTTTGTTATTTATTTCAGAAACTCAGGGAAAGCCAATGGAAAGTAGCATTAGAGATTCTACCCTCCCATAAGTACATTTGAAGCCCACACCCACCACTATGCACGCCCTTACCATGGTCTCCTTACGCTATCATGGCTTGACCCTCTTGTATCCCCAGTAGCCCACCGTGCCCCAAGACTCTGGTGACAGACACCACCATTCAGTCCCTGTAAAGGCGGCGGTCCCTCCCTGCCAGTGCAGGCAGCGTTACAATTCCTCCTCCACAAGTTGGATTGGGAGAGCCAGGATTTGACAAGGTGCCATGCACTACAAGAGTGCAGGCAAGGTTAGGACAGGTGGGTGGGTGAGCCAGGATGCCACCAGCTAATAAAACAGAAGACACCAAGCGGGAAGACAGTGCACCTCCAGGCATACAGCTCAGACCTTGATAGTGGGGCATTTTGCTTTCCTGGAGCTCACTGCTCTGGTGGCGTTGGAGATCTGTGCCCTGTGCCCTGTGCCCTGCAGGGGCATCCTGGAAGGTAGAAGGCAAATCCAGGTGAGATATGGCCAGCGTTCTGCTTTCGGCTGGAGAAACTCTGAGACCAGATGATGTCCATGACAAGAGACAGCCAGGGCAAGAAGCTGCACATGGCCTCTGAGGACCACAGCCTTGGTGGCTTCTAGTGTGTGAGGAAAGATGCAAGCCCTAGCACCTCTGGGTGCTTGAGCTCAGGCCAGTGTCCTAGCCTCACCTGCGTCCATTTCTTCTATGACATCAGAAAAAAAATAACAGCACCTGCAGCAGCACAGAGAGAACTCTGCGCTCCATAAGTAGGCACCTGGGAAAGGCGAGAGATGGTAACACACATTGCATTAGGAACTCAAGAGGGACCTCGCCAGCTTCTGATTCAGAAAACCAACTCCAACGGCAAGTGGATTTCTCTCATTAGGAAACGGGGTGTGAATCTAAGAAGAATCAAGCCCCCCAGCCCTGGCCCTCTGGGTGGAGGGGGCCTGTCTCCCCTTCTTGGTCTCCTCATCTGGAAGGGGACCGGAGGGGTAGGAGGAACCCTGAAGGAGCCAGTGGTCTGTCTCTCTGAGCCCTGCTGCAGCCCTCGGCACCTTGTCTTCCGGGAACATCACCTTTACGGATTCCTCTCTCGCCTGAGATGCTACGCATATCTCCGGCTTTGTTTCTCTATTATAATAGATGTAAATTAATGTTTTGCCTTTGTTTGCCACAGTAATCATAGAGGCAAGTGTACACTCCTAACAGCTATCTTATTTTCAATTTGCAAAGCATACTGCGCTTAATCCCACGAGGCAGCCCGTGGCTGTAGATATGAATTTTAAAAGATAATTAGCCCGGTGCAGAAGATGCTTTCTGTGACAGGGAGCAGGCACAGGAGCCTGGTCAGAGGGGTCCTCGGGGGGCCCTGTCAGGTCACAGATGCCCCCCGTGGCTTGTGAGTGTTTTCTTCACCACCACCTTTGTGCGAACCAGATGATTTGTTCATGAAAATTTAAATCATGTCCATACTGGCAGCTGGGATTTCTTGGGGGTGGGGTTGTTATTTGAGGATTCCCACCCAGTATTTTTTTCTTATGCTATTTCTCACAGGTGACAATTTTGTTTTCTTTTTCTTTTTAATGGTGGCGGGAATAAAAAATAAGGCTTGGCTGGGAGTTAGGAAGCAACCCAGAAGCCCCAGCTCCAATAAAAGGCCCCGTGCCTGGCTCTAGCCACAAGCTCTGCTCCTACACATGTTGTCATTAGCAAAGACTTTGGCCCACTGGGGGTAGGACACTTTGCTGACAGCATGACATAGTGCCTCACAGGGCTTCAGCGAATGCTCCCTGCCTGGGGACCGAGTCTGAATTTGCCTTATGTGCATGAGCCCACGGTGTGTGCAGGCCTCTATGGGGCTGAGGTGTGGCATTTAAGTGGCTAGGTATAGCCTGGGTCACTCTGTCCAACAGGCAGTCAGGACTCTGAGATGACAGGTGGCAGGACAGCTGTGACACAGGCACAGTGTGAGGTGCTGGGACCCCACGAGGGACCGCAGACTCTTTCCCGCTGAGAATCGGGGAGGCCTTCCTGGAGCAAGTAGCAACATGGTGACCTGGACTGCGAAACTTGTGCTTTAATCAGGTAGCTTATATTTTCTCTGAGCCATTGGCATTTTGATGAAATCTGCTATACTTTGGTCAGGTAGTGCACCTTGAGTGTCTCTCCTAGAAAAAGAAAACTATGCCTGAGTGGGGGGTATAACAGTTCGAAGGAAGGGAGGCAAACGCCTGACAGGCATTTTCATAATTGTGCCCTATCGGGCACCTGGCTTAGTCCCTGTCCTTTCTGTGTGGCTGCTGATTTACACATTCCAAGCCGGGGAGGCTCAGACACACACTCAGGGGCTGGCCGTGGTGCATAACCGGCCACGTCTGCCCGGGCAGGCTGCTCTCAGAGCTCCACTTTGGTCCCTCTTGCAGCACAGTGGGCACAGGGGTGGAGGGTGAGGCCCAGCTCATTGCTCCCAGGTTCAAAGAGTTCAAGGTATATTGCAGCCTTGACAAGGGGACAGAGCCTTGGACACCAAGAGCTGAACACAATTTTGATTATTTAATTTCTATCATGTAGGAAGTTTAAGGACATTTTCCTGTTCATCACAAAAGATGGGGGACTTCCCCTAGAAAGAGAAATGTCACTTTGTCTGTAGTCTTTGAAGTTCACATGGGTTTATGCTGACTGAAAAGTGGGGTGCAAGTGTTGGTGCCTATGAACCTACTTGTGTCTCATGTGTACATATGTGGACGAATGCAGGCATGTATCATGTGTGAATATGTATCTCACATACACATGAGAGAAAGCAAAAAGTGCCCTGAGATCCGAGCCAACCACTGGGAGGAATGAGAGGGTTTTGAGATCTGCACAGACTTGTCCCTGGCATCCACTGCATGATCTAGGGCCGAATGTGGCTTTCTGAGCGCTTCTGAGCTGCCATCCACAGTGGTGGGACCAGGTGCTTGGTATTTCAAAGGACAAAAACTACACACAGAAATGATTGTCCACAGCTGCGTGAAAGGCAGAGAGGGGACAGCTCTGGGGCATTTGGAGGAAAGGGGATGGCACTGGGGAGCTTGGAGAAGAGGGGACAGCTCTGGGGCGCTCAGAGGAGTTCCTTCCCTTCAGCCGGGTCGGGAGGGGCTGGTGCACCAGCAGTGCATATTTCCTTGGGGTAAGCTCATAGGTTAAAATTGGGATGACTCCACAGGTAAAACTTGAAATACTAACAAGAAAAAATTTGTCCAAATCTGTATTCGTTTTGTGATGTAGTTTTTTTAGTACAAGGTCTACTGGGTCTCACTACACAAATCAGACTCCTAGTGATCCTCCTGTTTTCAGCCTCCAAAACGCTGGGATTACAGGTGTGCGCCATCACACCCAGTCTTGAACTCTGGTCAGTGCACCTGCCTTAGCAGGCACTTTAGTGAGCTAAGTGATCCGGCCAGCCCTTAAAACTGTATTCTTGTATGCGTAAATATATTTTTAAAATTTGGAGAGTAAAACAACTTCCGCAACATGTGAGAACAGACTTAGCGCGCTACAGAAGACCAGATCTTAAGTGAAGAGCCAGTCCCAGCCGGCGAGTCCTACCATGGTGCTGCCAAGTGCAAAGCGTTCTTCTCAATCATTCCATGAGGACTTAGGAGGTTCTAGGGAGGCAGACAGAGGCGCGCTATGTACTGTGTGGCGAAAGTTCTTGCTGCCAAGAGTCCCTTTCTCCTTCCAGGTGTTAATTTCTCAACCATGTTGACTGCTTTGTATGTCTGCTGTTTAGAAAGAGGAATGAATCATTGAGCCAGAGATGAGCTCTTTCAAAAAGGCTCTGGTTGGTGGAATTTGGACGTCAAGGAAAACAGGGACCCTCAAATCCCTCCCAGCAGCCTCTTGGTGACAGCAGGCTGGTGCTGAATGAATAGCCACCATCTGAAAGACTTTGTGCGGGGTCTCTGCTGTCTTCCACTTCTCTGAGCAGAGAGAACCACAGTTGCTCAGATAAATTTTCTTCCACGTTACCATAGGTCATCCCATGCAGTCCAGCTGTGCTGTCCATGGCAACCAGCGGGCAGCCCAACCTGCCCAGGGATGGGGTCTTGTATGGCTTGCGGAAAGGTTTCCTTCGGGATCCTTTCGTGCCAACCCCGACTGCTCATGGAAGTGCCCAGCAAGCCTACGACTTCTCCCACCTGTCTCATGAGACGGTGAGGTAGGACTGAAGCCACACGGAGGCGCAGGAGCAGACCTGCCTCTCCTGCTGCGGCTGTGCTGAAAGAACAACAGCAAGGAAGGCTGGCTCCCAGGAGAAGGTGTGCAGGCCCCACACGCTCGCACACCTGAGGCTTCCGGGGTTCCGGACATGGACACCCCGGCCCAGGAGTCTGCTGTGGTGCCAAAGTTGCCCAGCTCTGAGACTGGTGGGGGTGAACGAGCAGCTTGTGGGGGAAAGCTGGGAAGGAAGAGTCCTGAGGCAAGAGAGTGGGAGACAAGTGGTGCTGTCCTTGTGATTGGAAGGAGGCGGGGTGGACTCTGCGTCACCTTGCGTCAGGACGAGCCTGCTGTCTCCTCTCGCCACCACGAAAGGGTTCTCTTCCTTCCAAAATACCTTGTTTTCTGCCGCACTTTGAAGTCGAATCATAGCAAACTGAAGCAGTTGTTGCTAATGGCTGCACCGGCGCAAGCTAACAGACCGCACCTCCCTGTTCTTCCCCCAGCATGCTGGCAGCTGAGCTCCGGTCCTGGCTGCACTTGGCTGCTTTTGTTTTGTGTCTTGCACCTTGTTCAGTGAAGAAGAGGAAAACAAAAAAGTGTTTCAGACCTAAACTTTTCTCTTTTGTGCTTTGATTTCCCAACCTTAAGGAAAGAATGCATCGGATACTTTAAACTTCTTAGGGAAGAAAACTGAATCATACTGGAAAAAAAAAAAAGATAAACAAACAAGAAAGCTACATGATGTCACAAAGTGCTGCATGCTGAGGGACCAATCGCTGGAAATCTGTTTTGCAGTTTCTGAGCTTTGCCTGAACAGAGGATTTTTTTTGTTTGTTTGTTTGTTTGTTTGTTTGTTAATATGGTATGAGGACCCAGTAGTAGGGCATTTCTAACATACTTTGCAGCACAAATGTTCATTTAAAAGGTAAACTGGACATCAGGACACAGTCCCCTGATTCATTCAAATTTGGGAAAATATTTCAGAAGGGTCAGTGGACCACTGGCTGATTGAATTCTTGCCAGTCCTGAGAAGAAAGGAGATGTATCACTGGGGGTTTTTCAGAAGATTACACTTGCTGGGTGCCAGGATTTGATATTATATTTCTGGCATTAACACTGGTGAAGCCCCAGCACCTGCCCTTTCACCATCATGGGGCCGAGCTCTCTTACTCTGATGCCCACTCACTTTCATCCTTAACCTCAGGTCACAGTGGCGAGGAATCATGTCCATGTGGTTGACACTGTGCTACTGTCACAAGGAGCCGAGGTACAGAACCAAGAGTCTGCCAGCAGGCAGGCAGGAAGCAAGCAGCCTTACCCTCGCATCAGGAGAGAACCTGTGAGCTCTGAGCAATGCCGCACTCGGTAGGTTCGGCAAGTGCAGCGTGTGAAGGCAGGAAAATCAGTGTTGATGAAAGTGTGAGTTGGAACCTCAGACTCAGACAACGATCACTAAATTCTTCAGTGGGTGGCCAAGGGCTGGAGAAGCAGAGCAGGTGACTACCCTCCTCCACGAGGATTTGGGTGCCCAGGAAATGGTTTCCACCACATCCTCCATGGCCCAACACGCAAAGAACTTCCAAACAATAAAGACTGGGCATGGTGACATGCCCCTGTAATCCCAGCTCTTGGGAGGCTATAAATAGGCGGATCACTATGAGTCCAATCTAGTAGTGAGACCCTGAACACCCTGTGCACCCTTCCCTAAAATATATTAGAAGAAAGAACTTTCAGGCAAGTGAGACCCTGGATATGGAGGCAAGGCAGCTTGACTGTGGGTACCTGCTGAAGCGCCAACTCCCACCTGACTCGGGGAGCAGTTCTGCATGTGTGTACGGCAATCACTTTTCCTAACTTTATACCAATGCACTCTGTATTTTCTGATGACCCAAGATCTTCTTGGGAATTAAAGAGTCCAGCTCCCTAGCCCAGGGAAATGTCGCGAGGCAGTTGGCCGCATTCCAGGGAAGCCCTCACCAGTGGTAGGCGTCTTAGAGCCAGTCCTTCCTGGCATCGGTGGGCAGGAATCCTGAACAGTCTTCTCCTGTGTGCTCACCATGGGAACTGCATACTGCAGACCTTGCTGGGCTGTGGGTCACCTGAGGGACAGGTCACCTTTCCCACTGAAGATCCTGGCCAGGTGATGGGCCTGGGACGGTGGAGAGTTCACAGCATATTTCAGGTACTCGGGCTCAGGAGAAGTCATGAAGTGACAGCATTTCTGACATCATTTTCCTGCATGTTACAGGGCACAGCAGTATCTGGGAGCCTGGACAGGACACAGCTTAGGACCGACTCTCCCCCTGAAGTGCAGATCTGGGAGGACACAGCATCGGGTGCTGGGCGCCGGGCCCAGGGTTCCCCCTGCGTGGGAGGGAGTCTGGTCTTTGCAATCAGGAGACTCTTTGGCCCCCTCCTGCTCCCACTCATCAGCACCTGTGCCCAGTTTTCAGTGTCACTGCCCCTCCCAAGTGATGAGAGCAGAGACAGCCTAGGAAGGTCTTGTAGTCAACTCACATCACATAAGGGAAGGGCATGTGAAAGTCACCCATGAACCTGAGCCCCAATGAACCTGAGCTCGCTCCTCTGTTCACAAGCAGTCTGCAAAGACCTTGTATCAGCCTGTGCTGTGGCAGGAGAGAAAACTAGGCCGTCGCCTGGAATGCGAGGCTACGGGTCATGCAGCAGAGCAGCTCCTCACAGCCTGTGCAACATTTCCACACACCAGCACCTTCACACCACACCCTCACCCCACCAGCCACAGCCACAGCCACAGGCACTTCAATGATCCTTTTCTCCCCTTCTTAAAATGTAAAGCAGGGAAGTGAGCCTAAGAGAAAATGGGGAGTTTCCTAGAGCTAGAGAAAGGTAGGTAGAGCTTCAGCGTCTGTTTTACACTGGAAAATCTTCTCTACTGTAGCTGGACTAGCAAGTCGGACCTGCTACACTGAACCTCAGCCCAGCCCAGCCTGCATTTGGACCTCTAACTTGGTTCTGGTCATCCTCTGGACTTCCTGGAGGCTCTAGGCCAGCCATTATCCTTGGGCCCTTCTCTTGGAGACTAGGGTTGGCCTCCAGACCAGCTTAGCCTGACACTCACCTGCCTTCTAAGTTGTACTTCTAGGGACTCAATGTTTACCCATGTGTTGCTTGTTTCTTTCTGGGGGAAAAGCTTGTGTGGCAGAACCTTGTAGTTGACTGTACCTTGAAGACAATTCTGCAGACTTTTAATGAAGTGCTTGTCTACCAAGTACTATGCTGGGTAAGCTGCTATGTGGAAAAGCAAGCAGAGGAGGTGACGCAGTCTTGCCTGCCTCCCAGACTTGGGTGAAGCTCTGGTGTCCTCTAACAATGTCCCCTGCCTGCTTTGCTTCCTGAGGTGACAGCCCACTGACTCATCTGCCACCTTCCAGGCAGGATTGCACTATGAATCTGGACACTGTCCTGGGTCCCTCCAGTCTTGGGAGAGTGGTTGGTCTCCTTAGGGCCCTTCTGTCCTAGGAGCTCTGACACAAGCCACACATTCTCGTGGGAGGCCCCCAGAGGGGTTGGGTGACACCCTGACACCATGGTCTCTGGAAGCATCTCTTGTACCGTTCTCCTGCAGAATTTCCTAGCCAGCTCCTGATCCTGGTAGGTCTGCTCATATCTACTCCATGCTGGAGCAGACGTGGCCCTTTGCCTGGGGGTGGGGGAAAAAGGCCTGCTGGGGCTAGGAGCCTGTTTGCTCAGTGGCTGCGGGAGTATACGCCAATTCATGTGTGTGGCAGGCGTCTAACCCTGAAAAGGGCTAGGGCTTTGGAAAATTCAAAAACTCCAAGTATATCTTGTAAGGGTGCAATAACAAAAATAGAGTCACACATAAAAGGAAGATGAAAAAATGAGAGCAAGTAGCGAAAGACAACATCCGCTCTCATTTTGGTTTCCTGGAAGCGGAATGTGGTTGGGCAGATGGTGTGCTTTCGCTTCACTAGAAGAAAGGACGGTGAGATGAAGCTCCATGCCTCTGTTGGTGGGGTGGGAAGGACCAGGGCGTGTCCCCTGGGGCGCAGCACAGGCTTGCGGGGAGCTTGCTCCTCCAGTTGGGGTGCCTGGTCTCCAGCACCCCAGAGTCGTTGCCTGAGACCTAAAGCTGTCAAGGAGGATGCAGTTCTCTGGTGGTCTGTGAATGGACCGAGGAGGTGTGGGATTTCCTTAAGCGCTCTTTTCTTTTGAAAAATGTAGCTCAGCATATTTTCTAGAAGGCCTTCAGTGTCTTTCAGAGGAGAAACCCAAAGTGTATGAAAATTAAAGCACAAAATAAAGCGGAAGATAGGTAAGAGCGAGCAGGGAGATCCATCCTTTGCCAATGGGACTGAAGAATGTTGGGAGGGAGGAGAAGGAAGAAGGGGCAGGGACATAAAAAGGGTGAAGATGGGCCAAGGACAGGTGTAAGCATTATGGACTGAAACGTGCACTCAATCCAACTGACTTTTAAAAGATGAAGTTTTAGAAAGTGAGAACAAAGAAGATCCAAGATCCTGCACCTGTCTTGTCTATCTGGCTCTACAGCCTCTGCTGTGTGCTATTCCCACACGGTTCTGTGGAGTTGTGTGCCATCACTGTCCCACGTTGGCATTCGGCTGGAGACTCTTCAAAGCTCCTCACATCTAAGCATCTCCTTTGACTCAGTGACAGCAGCAGTTACCAGCAGCCCCGTGTCATAGCGAGGAAATGAAACTTAGAGCCACACTGCCCAGTTTGTGGGTGGGCATGTGGCGGGACCAAGCAGGACAAGTGCTCTTGGCCACTGAGCCTTCGCAACCCTTCCATGATCTATTGTCTTCATTGTAAGAGTTGGGCAAAACCTCCCTCTGTATCCTGGGAGAAGGTGGCAGCCTAAACCCAAGACGTAGGTGAAGACAGACACACACAAGAACCGAGTCACCACTTCCCATTCAAGCTCATTATATACACACTTGACTCCCCAGCAAGCTCACTGGGAGGCAGAAATCAAATTTCAATTAGCTCCAAATTTTTAGTTCTGAACAGTATTTCTTGGGGCTCAGTAGATGTTCAAATATTTGAGATATGCACGTGATTAGAAATACGAATGAAAGCTGTAGAGGTACAGCGGGAACACCTACCACAGATTCCACCAGGGTTCTCGCTTGAGCCCTTGCTGAAGTCTTCCAGGAGACTGTGTCCAATAATAGGGTGACACCAAAGTTGGCCAGACTTTGGGTCCATGGATAAGGCCCATTTGTGGTCACTCCCATCTTTCACATCGCTTACTGAAATTGTCTATGTTGTCCCTTCTGGATGCGACTATTGAGCCAGCCCCCTAGGTTCTTAGGGTGTCTAGTGAGCTGTGTACATAACCAGGCAAGTTGTTCTTAAGCCAGCCCCACACCTCAAGTGTACGAGACAAGAGGCTTTCACTCTTGGAATAGAGGCAGAGTGCATCCTTGAGATTCTGATGAGCGAAGGACAGATGAGGTGCTGCTACCAAAGCCCGTGAGAGTCCCCGAGCCTTGGTAATGGGAGATGGCTTCAGAAAGGCGCCCAAGGAGGGTGGTGAGCTGGGCGCAAGGCACAAGGTCCGAGAAATGCAAATCATAGGTTGTGAGGGGTGTGGCGGAGCCCCCGCCCAAACTTGCATTTGGCAGGAATTCCAGTCAACTTCCTATTTCCATGCAGATGGGGCCCTGCTCTTTGGCATACTTGTGATACCTGTGAAAAGCTCATTTTATGGTTAAACTTGCGTCACAAATGACATGGAATTTCCAGAAATGAAGCTTCAGTTGAACTTCTTGTGCATTTTAGGAGTAGAAGAACAGTATCTGACCAGTAATTGAGCAGCCTTGGGCCAGTTTCTCAGGGAGATCACCCATATTCACTTTGACATAAGTCACCATTGAGAGAGAGATTGCTTTAATTTTTTTAACGTGGGAATGAAAGCAAACAGGTTTGGCAAAACTAAACTCTTGATGGGAGTTCACACAGAAGATGAAAGGCTTCCAGGGCTGTGGGTCCCCCCAAGCTCCCAAGATCCTGGCATCTGAAGGTGCTGAGCCCGTATGTCAGTGCGGCAGACCTCAAAAGACTGACACTGCACACACACTGCATGTGCCAGTGTCCCATCTTCTGAGCCTTCATTCTTCACAGGCAGATGTCCAGGATGAACATGCAGACCAGCTGAGGGTACCTTACCACACTCTGGCTCCTAGACTTCAGAGGATAGATCCTGGGATGACACCAACATGAGCATTTTGAAATAGAGTTCTTGGATTTTCTTTTTCTTTTTCTTTTTTTTCCCGGAACCAGGGATTGAACTCAGGCCCTTGTGCTTACCAGGCAAGCACGTATTCTAATGAGCTATCTCCCCAGAGTGCATCAGGGCTGGAACATAGGCAGGAGCATGCCCAGCACTGGGACCCAGAGTTAGGCTGTGACTGACTGTTGGGAGAGGAATGCCTATCACTGGAGCAGAAGCAGCCTCGCAAAACCTGGCACCCTTGAAGCAGCATCTGCTCCCTAAAATGACACAGTAGATTAGAGACACACAAGCAGGTCCTGCCTCTACAACACAAAAGGGCAACTGGGGCACTTCATTCATTCCTGTCGAGCTTCCCTGCAATGTACTGCAGTGGCCTATGACTTCCTAACTGGTTCTTAATGATCATCCATTCCTCACGTGGTACACAATGGATAACAAAATAGTCCTCTCCTCTTGACCAAAACCACATAATTTGGGGGTAAAAATGTCAGTATGAGTTAAGAAACAAGTGTTAGAGCTTTGGTTTAATCCCAGTCAAAAGCTCTGAACTATTATCTTTAATTTGAGGCAGTAAGATCTCTCTTACCTAAAGTAAAAGTTCTTTGTGGTCACTGAACAAGTTATTGACTCCTGCAGCAGTTCCGCGACAGCTGTGAAATGCCTTCTCCGCATCAGCAATGACACTGGGCATGGAGAGGACCATGGTGCGTGGAACCCAGTTCTTTGCTCTTCCTCTGAATGGAGCTTGTGACCTACAGACCACGGTGGACAGCAAGCCCACGGCCACCGCCGAGTGGCAGGGTGGACATCACGGGGGAGGAGGTCGTAAAGCAAGTGCGAGGGAGTTAGCAATATGAAGGCAAGAGGGCCAGGAAGATTTCTAGGAGGAAACTGAGGGTGGTGCAAGCGGTGGTAAAAGAGTCAAGTGCAGGAACATGAAGCTGCGCTCCTGCGTGTAAGGATGCGCCTAAAGGGCATAGGGATGCTTCACCGGGGGCCTAGCCTAAACTCAGCGTCAGTTCTGGCAGTGCTCCAAGCAGGTTCCTCATGGGCAAGGAAGCCAGCCGGAGGTTGCTCATGCTCCTGCACCCTGTGGGCAGCGTGGACGCTCAGGATCGGCCGACACGAGGTGGCTGGGTGACAGCTATGGCTAAGCCGCCCACGCCTCACTGGCATCATCCCTTCTGCACTTCTAGGAGGGAAAAGAGAAGAACATGTTGCAGGCTCCCACACTTTCAAAAGGAAGAAGCATGTTAGTGGTACCCACTCATGTCATGTCTGCCCAGTGACAGGCAGAAGCACGCCCACTCCTGGTGGCCCAAATGCCAGCCGGAAAGGCGCACTGGGGCTGCCCACACTCTGGGATGGCATGGGCACCAGAGCCCCTCCCAGCATCTCAGTAGCTAAGAAGAAAGAAGAGGGCAGAAACAGAGAGCTAATGTCCACTTCCCCTTCCAATCTGGGAGCGCCATAGGGTCAGGGATGAGGGGGACCTGGCGGCCTCTGTGACGCCTGTCTGAGACTCAGGGCCTGATGCAGAGGGGGACTTGCTTATAGAAGCAAAGACCATAAGCACATGAGTTGCTGCAGAGCTGAACATGCTGTGCAGTGAAGAGAGGAGAATGAGAAACAGACCCCACAGGGGGATTGGACTTTAGATCAATAACTTTGTCATTTCAGTGAAATCCATGCAAGTGCCCTATCAGAGCTCTATCAAGGCCCCAAACTCACTGAGGAAAGCAAACAAGTGAAAGAAGCCCAAAGCCACAGGGTTTCTGGGCCTTGGTACTCATATCTTCCCACAGGTGGCATGGAGACAAGGACTGAGGATGGGGCCATAGGCACAGCCAGCAGCACAGGCAGCGTGCTGACCCAGGAGTCTGGAAGTGCCTCCCGGGGCCACACGACGGTGCCTAGGTGGCTATGACAGGCTGGCAAAGGCACTGAAGTTTCCAGACTGTCTAAGGCTGCCCATGGCATTGCCCGGATTCTGGGGACACCCTGGGGACAGTGAGGTCTTCTTTGTGAGAGCAGAGACCCATGGTGTGGCAGCACTGGGCACTGCCAAGTGGGCGAAGGAATATATATCCACACGAACTGCTAGGATCAATGCGGGGAGACTTTTCTGTATCAGAAGGGCTTCCTGTTACACTGCTTCCCAGCCCTGAGACTGGTGCACACGCAAGAAGAGCTAGCAGAGGTCAACAGCAAAGCAGATCGTGCTGTGTGGCTCCAGCGGCTCCGAGGTCTTCCGATTCCCTACGAGACACTGAGAGCCTGATCCGCCCCGGAGAGCCATGCCGGCCATGGGGAGTGTGACTCTTGAGCTTCCCCAGTCTTGACTGCCAAGATCATGGTGCTGGGAATCCATCATGGTGCACCCTGAACTCAACAAAGGAGCCTTGGAATTTGCCTACAGACCACCCACACCTCGTGATATGGGAGGATACAGGGAACAGGGACCGTGCCCGCCATGGAGTCCCAGCCTTAGGGATTCCACAGTTGCTAGCTCTGTCCCTCTCCAAGCCTCCAGCTAGAAACTGAGAGAGACCATACAGGGAGTGAGATAAATCAGACTCGCCTACATGAACAGCATGTCGTCTGCCTGCTGACAATAGAAACCGAAAGAGTAAAAAAGGTCTAGAAGGCACAATAGACACTATGAAAGGGGAAGAAACTGCTCAGAAGGGGAGAGCAACTGCGATGGGGAAGAGCAGAACAAAAGGAAGTATATACTGCTAATTTCTATTAGTTTTCTGAAAGAAACAGTACTTATATTGTTTGGGCAATTCTGCATGCCTGTATCTGATAATCTGAGCAACTACTTTTTACATAACAATATGCAATGTAATAACCATTATTAATTTCCTATCATCTTGTTTTAAAATTCGGTATCATTTTTAATGTTTTTTTTAAATTCTCTTTGCAATTAAAAAATAAAAGCAAGTGAGCAAGTGTCCCGCAGGTGCTGGGAGGAGCAAGCATTCCCAGAAGCTCCACGGAGCGATTGTACAGAGCTAAGAAGAACAGATGAGACAGTTCTTTTGCATCTGTAATCTCAGTGAAGCATTAGACCCTAACCCAACAGGTGGGCACGTCACCTTGGAGCATGCAGGTTGTGGTAGAGGAAGGTGCTGGGCTCGATTTGTGACATATCTGTTCCTATAAGCTAGCAGGACTTTATATTCACATTCCACGGAGCTCCACTCAGTATCACTGGGAGCACCACACCAACAGTTTGGTAAAGATGGGCTGTTAAGGAAAATGGGTCCCATTTCCCAGTTACAACAAAGCAGGCCTGCAGGGATGGAGGAGCCCGGAGATGTCTCTGAGCTGCCCGCACAGAAGCTAAACAGGGCCAGTCTTAGCTGGGAACGTGCTGGCGGACCTCCATGTCCCAGGCCATCACTAGGCCTCTGTGGGGTGGATGGCCTTGGCCCAAGTCAGAGTCAAATTTTGAACAGGTAGGGGAGGAGATGAGAAGCTGAGGCACCTTCCACACATGCAGCAGCTCTTCAAGGGGATGAGATCGGGATGTGCTGCAAATGGGCAAAGACTGAGAAAAGTTAGGGAAAAGTGCCATGAGGGAAGGGCAGAGAGGATGGAATGGAATGATGGGGACATGACAATGGCACCAAGGGAGCCCTAAGACACCATCACATGCTGTGTTCATCTCAGGAGGTGTGCAGGACCCTGACACCTTTAGAGCCAGGGTCAGACTTACTCGGGCAGCAGCAGGGAGCCTGGAGCACATCTGCAGAGACAGAAGGCATGTGTTCTAAGCCTCCTTTAGGAAAATAGACCCAGATGAGCAGGCAGGGGGAAGAGGAGGAGCCCCTGTGACCCTTGGGGGTGGAGATTTCAGTGTGAGCAAAGAGGCTGGGGAAAAAGCTCAGTAGAATAAGGGCTTGCCTAGCAAGTGCAAGGCCCTGAGTTCAATTCCCAGTTCCGAAAAAACAAAACAAAACAAAACAAAACAAAACAAAACAAAACAAAACAAACAAAAAAAACCCCAAACACGCCAGTTGCTGCTGTGCTGTCTCTCAGGTAGATGATTGTTTAAAAAGGAAGGGGGTGGTGAATGAAGGCAGGAGACAGGAAAAGGAGTGTTGAGGGACTGTCTTGCAACAATGTTGTATATAGTTAGATTTCTGGACTTATGTATAAACATATATAATTCTTTATTCCTATTTTTTAAATATATTTTAATTTTTTAAATTTTTTGTCATATTCTGTAGGGACTTAAAATTTAACATATCAATCCTTT
>NW_004524646.1:10155298-10184962 GCF_000260255.1 Octodon degus
TCCTGGCTTGGAGAAGACACTGGTAAAATGAGAAAGACCAGGACAGGCTGCCCTGTGTCTGTCCCCGTGAGCCCCTCTGCCTCTGGCTCCTAGGTCTCAGGCCAGGTCTAGTCTGATGTCCTTCTCCAGTGCACGGACCGCAGAGTCTGACAGAGTCCTCACTCCGCTAGTGATCACTTGTATCTGCCTGAGACTTGACTTCTCTGCTCCAACCTGCGCGGTGAAGGGACCCCATCCCAGTGCCTGTGTGACACACTGCTTGCACATGCTCCACACAGGGGCTGACAGGCGACAAATTCCCCATCAGTGGCCCTGGGCCTCAGCCTACCCCCTTCACATAATCTTGGAGGCCTGCATGCTCAGAAAACTTACATTTTATAACTTATTAGGCTGCAAGAGCTGGCCTGGCCTGAACTCATTAAACAGCAAAAATTGACCCAGACTGACACTGGGCTATTTATAGTTCTCCCTTACAACACACAGTGTGCGGATTCATATATTTTCCTGCAGAAATATGACTGTGTGTGATTGCAAAGCCCTGCCCCAGGACCCATGGGGGTGATAATAACACCCAGTGCACGCAACAGATTGCAGCTCTGAGTCTCAGCACCCCAGGTACCAAAGGGCAGGTGACCCCGAAGCTTCCGCTGTGGGACTGGAAATTTATGCTGCAAATCCCAGTCGCTTGCAGATGATGTCCCCAGGTTCAGGTGAAAGGAATCCGGACTGGTCAACATTGAATGCCATTTGTTTAATTTATCACTTGCTTGGGAAGGCTCTCCTAGAGTGGTTAGGGGACGCTGCAGAGCGGAGTGTAGAGCCCACCTCCCAGCTGGGGTTTGTACTTCCAGACCTGTAGCTGGTGTGAGCCATCTTCTCAGCCTGCTGTTGAGAGGGCCTGGGTGGCGGGGAGGAGTGGCCTCCCTTTTATCATGACAACAGGCTCACTGGGAAACAGAGGCTCACAGGGGTTCCACATTTTTCCAGCACAGGTCCCCCAAGCTGGAGCGAGGGCACCCGTCAGTCTGTGATGTCGTCTCAGAGCCCAGCCATTCGCATCAGCCCTGCCTCACACTGAGGCATGTGGGGTCAGAGGCAGTGTGCGGCAGGTGCTCAACAAGTGCAGGCGGCCCTTGGGTGACTCAGTTTCTCCCTGATGGAGTCCGGAGCAGCACAGAGCAGCCTGCCTGCTTCCTAAAGCTAGGTTGCTGGTGGACTTGGCCCTGTACAGCCTGTGCCCTTCCACGGTCTACATCCATGCTGCCCCAGATATCTACGGCATCTGCTGTCTGCTGTGTCTGTCTGTCTCTCTGTCTGTCTGTCTGTCTGCCTGCCTGCCTGCCTGTCTGTCTATCCCACAGCATTCCATCTCCAGAGGGACCAGCTAGGATGAGGTTATCTTCTCTTCCCACCCTAAAGATGAACTCCAGACACTTGAACTGCAGGCTTCAATATACAGGCCGTGACGTCGTCAGTGACATGGGTGTAGACAAAGACCACCATTTCTGTGGGAGTGTGGACGCTGCGCATGGCGTGGGAAGGGCTCCCGCCGCTTCCTGGTACCATAGTATCAGGACCAGGGCAGCACGGAGGTGCCATGTGTTCTGCCTTTCCTTGAATCGTCTTGCACATCTGCACCCCGGGCTTTGTCTGAGCCCGAGGATGCTACCACCATCCTGGAACCCCTCAGCTGCTGCTCCTCCAAAAGACCCATCCTCCCCATCCTATGCCTATTCACCCCCACCCTTCCTCCAGGCAAAAGAGCTGCGCAGCGTCCAGTGACAGAGGCAGTGCCCCCGAAGCCCCCAGGGGCATAGCCTCAGATGGGCCATGGTGGCCTATCCACCTTTTCCTGGGATGTTGACATTGAGTGTCTTGCCATCAACCCACCAGTCCAGGTTTCCACAGATTTGAACAAGGTCTCTTACCCACTAGAATATCCCACTGCGGCAGGGTGTGGCCGTGCATTCTGGGAGGAGTCCTGGCCTTTGGGGTCCACACCGGCCCTCACTCTCCTTTCACGTCTGCCTTCTGTGGCTAAGTTGTTTGGGGGTCAAAAGTACCTTTGCACCTCTGTGACACCTCAGTGCCCCTCAACACCTGGAAACACCCAGAGGTGACCCTATCACTCTTCCCCTTTGTAAGTGCTGTTGCGCTTCAGAACAGAGTTGCTCAGCATGGCCACTGGACAAGTGTCAGCAGCCCCTGGGCTGGCTGGTGTGTTGATTTGTTCCCATGCAGATTCCCAGCCCTGTTCCCACAGAACTAGAACAAAGGATCCGCAGGGCCAGAGGGCTGCCTAAGCCCCAGCACTCGCAGTGATCCCTTTCCAAGCCCAGGGCCTGGCTCCCAAGTTCCTGTCTCCATTCACTATAGAATCTGACTTCACTGGCTTCCCAGAAGGAGACAAACAAGATGATGGAGACAGGTATGTGATGAGAGAATTAGAGGATTAGGCTCTGATTTCGAGTGACCTAAGACTGAGGAGATGGTGGCGAGGAGACAAGTCCAGGCACTGTCCCCAAGTGTCCCAGCCCTGCAATGGACAGGACACAGTCAAGTGCCCCCAGAGATGGCTCCTGTCCTCTTCCCACTGCCCAAGCAGCACTGACAGCCACACCCTGTGCCCCTTAGTCCTGGTGACTCAGAACAACAGTCATGAAGTCTGCTGTCCCTGGGGAACATGCCAGTGCAGGGAGGACACTGAGCACCCATCTCCCCAGCTGGGGACTTTCCAGCAGGCTGTGCTGAGCATCTCCTGTGGGGAACTGATAAGAGGCCCAGGGGCCCGGCCTGTGCCTGCCTGCTTAGGCCCGCAGGTGACAAAGTGCTGCATCACCGCTTCTCCTGTCCCTGGGTGCATGCAGCTGGGGCAGCCTGCAGGGGAACTGGTGGTTAGCTCTGTGGTCACCCAGCAGCTTTATGAAGGCCCTTCAGGGGCCTCAAGTACCAGGTGGCCCCAGCGTGGTTTAACTGTCTGGGACCGAGTCCTCTCAGCGGTCACCTGAGTAACACAGGCAGCCTTGCTGTGTGAGAACTGTGCAGTTGGCCATGAGGTTACATAATGCCCAGGGTGTGGGGCTACCCTCAGCACGTGGAACAACTGAGGAGCCCAGAGCTTCCCAACAAACCCTCTGTAGCCCCCCAGAGCACATGCACAGTGTGTATACACTGGGGACATGGTCTGGTCCCCACACCCCACTGGCCCCATTTTGCAGATGTGCAGACAGAGGATGATCCAGGCTGAGAGCTTTTCCTGCAGACTACACAGATGGCATGTGTGGGTTAGGTTAGGTCGTTCTGCCGCCTTCCTGAGACATGGATAGTGATACGTGCCCTCTCCAGCCAGGCCCTGGGCCGTGGATGCAACAACCAGGGCTCTCAGCTCTTAAGCAGGTGGGAACAACATGGCTTTATTTTCTCCTGGGCTTGTTCCCAGATGCTTTGCCAGAGAACAATTCTCAGAATAAACGCAGAATAAAAACTAACTGAGACCCCCATTCAAAAGCCCTCAGGAAGCTTTGGGGTGACATTTTAACTGCCTCTTCTCTTGGTCCCGGCCCTTGTTTGTCTTTCTGTAAGTATCAGCCATAGTATGGGTACCAGAGTCAAGACCATGGACTAGCAGCCAGGAATGCAGATGATTATACACGTGCATGCCTGCACATACATGTATGCACACATGCATGCACATAGGTACACACATGCGTGCAAGCTTGTGTGTAAGCACACACATGAAAGCACATGTACACACACATGCGTGCATGCATGCAAGCACACTCACATGCAGGACCACCACACATGCAGGCCCACACATTCACACATGTACACACGCACTTTCTTCCATTCCTAGAAACCCAAGTCAGTCAGCTCACTCGGAGCCTCGCCACTTGTGTGCCTAGCCTTGTGTGAGGCACTTCACTTGAGTGTGAGAGGATGTGTTCAGGGCATTGTTTTTCTCCACAGACGGTGTGCAAGCTCTGGGTGGAAGAGCTCTGCTTTACTTGTGCAACCTTTGTCGTCTAGAGGCTGAGTGCCTCCTATATGCCGGGTACCTGTTAAACACAGGTGAAGCACAGACCTGGGGTGGGATTTTTGCAGGGAATAGGTACAAAGTAAAGAGGCTCACTCACAGGTGCTGCTGGTGTCAGGGGGTCCTGGCCCTGTACTGAGAGGCTGGGGAAGGAGCGTGTGTGTGCCCGGCAGAGACCAAGCAGCTGGGTGTGTAGGACACAGAGACCAGCTTCCTGTGCACGCAGGGAGTGTGCGCCCCTGAACAGCACAGGCCAGAACCTCAGTTCTCCACGCAGCTGTGCCTGGAGGGGCCCTGGGTGGTGTTTGTGCTGTGTGGCTCCTGGGGTGGGGCTCCTGCCAGTGGACTCCCATGCTTTTCCTGCCATCGTCTGCAGCCACTGCGGGCTTCTGGTCCCCTTTCCTCTCTCCCACTGGAAGCAGCAGCAGCAGGCTCTCACCAAAGTGGCTGTCCATTCTTGGATGTCCAGCTTCTATAATCACAAGTTGAAATAAGTCTCTCTCCCTTTAAGTCACCCACTCTCAGATGTTTGGCAATGATGGCAGAGAGGGACTGAGACACCATGCTCCAGCCAGCAGGCCTGCTCGTCTCTTTCACCATAGCATCCATGCAAGCAGCTGGATGCTGCCAGGTTGGTGCCTCGGGGCCACGAGGGCATCACCTAAGCTCCTGCATGGAGAACACCCGGCTCCTGCTGCAAGACCTCCAGGGAGCTGGGCCATCATTAAGAGTGTAGACAGACCCACAGCAGGATGAAGCAAGCACACGGACACAGCCGCACACACATATGCATTTCAGTAATTAAGTCAAAAAGGAAAACCAAGGGAAAGGCATCACCGCCAGAGCTCATCCTCCATGAGCTCAATGCTTTTCCATATCTGGAGAGAAGGCTCTGTAGGTTCTGCAGAGATTTCCTGGCCCTCCAGTGGACCCATTCTTGGAGCTGGAGGGGCTCGAAGAGGCCCAGCCCCTTAGGTCACTGTGGCACGCTGAGTCCAGACCCTCATGGTCCCCAGCTCTCCTGGTACTATCCCCATAGGACAGAGCCTCCCTTTCCCACAGGGTTGATAGCCACAGCCGGAGAGTCCCGGTCCCCCAAGCTGGAGGTAACGCAGCCCGCCAATTACATGAAATGAAAGCCAGGTAATTTGAACCCATCTGCTGGGCTCCTGACCACAAACCACCTCTTAACTAACCCCGAGCCAGATCTGATTACCCCCCCCAGCGCCTGCTCGGCCTCATTACCAAGGCCATGGGAAGGGAGGAAACCAAGAGGTTACTGGGGTCTTCAGTTAGTGCTTTGTCATTAGCATGGTTATCACCCACGGCTGCCCTCCCGGGAGACTTGAAGGCCTGGGAGAGAAGAGGCTCCTGGGCTCACCAGATGGCTGCAGCCTCGGTCAGATCGCAGGGCTTGCCAGATGGATGGGGTGGGTGGATTCCAGTAGGCAGGGCTGGGGCCTGGGAAGTCCACCTCCAATGTTCTACACATGGCAATTATGGTGATGGGTCAAGGTACAGTTGCAACACCAGGTAATCCAGGGTGAACAAGGTGGACCCATCCATCACTAGATCTTGGGGAGCTGTATACACCAATGAGAAATACAGCTCACTTTAGTAGGATTTTGTGATCATTAGGCCAGACTCTGTAGAAACCAGAGTGGAGTCAGAAGTCTCTGGGACTGGACAGGGTCTCAGAAGCTAGGACAGAGTTTGGTCATCAGATGCCATGGGGTTATGAGGTCACCAAATCCCCCTGGGGTTGCCTCTCTTGGCAGGTGGCAAGTACAGCCTCATCCTGGTTCTGCAGAGTGGAAAAGGAAGCTCTCGGGGAAGGAAGATGCTTAGCAAAGAGTGGCTGGGTGATCCACTTCGTAGACATAAGGTTCTCCTCTGCGCCAGCCATCAGCGGATGGCCACGAGGTGCACACAGGACCTGGAGACAGGGAGAAAGGTGACCCTGCCCACCGGGTACTTCTGTTTTGTCCCATAGACTCAGGGGAGCCATCGGGGCTGTGACCCTGTTCATGGTGCGACATCAAGACTCTGGCAAATCTTCAATATCAAGAGACTATGAAGACATGTCTTTCCTAAGTATGACCACATTTTCCTAAGTATGACCACATTCCACATTGTTCTCCTCTAGAACATGAAAGCATTTCATGCTAAAAAATGATAAAGGTCCATATGACTTCACTAGGGCAGAACCGAGAGCTTTCAGAATGAGATTAAATTGATACGTCAGGAGCTTCTGACATTGCGGTCTAACATCAGGAAAGCAGCAAGCGGCAGATCCCACCGCCAGCTTCTTACCCGGGAACTCATCTAGCAGGGAGGGCTTTTGAGGCATCAAAGAGACGGTGCTGTCTTGCAAGCTGCATTCTCTTTTGAACATCCTATCGTCACTGCAAACAATAGCAAGGCTGAAATACGGTCTTTTAAGCCAATGGATTTATCTATTTGTTGACCTACCACTAGTTCTTTCAGTCAGTGTGAGGAGCCAAAACATCTCGACTGTCTGTTTCCTCTGGCCTTGCTCTGAGCTCCTGGCCAGGCCTCGGCTGGCATGCACCCCTCCAGCATGGCTGCCCCTCCTCGTGGCCTGGCATCTCTGGTCAGATGTACCAAGAGGAGAGGCTTCCGATATGTGTCTGCATCAAGGAAAGCAATCATCTTGCTGTCAAAGGCAGATAGCGCAAAGACATCCCACTCGAGGCCAGCCTAGCTCCCGATTCCTCAGCCTGTCTGCACTTCCACGGATGGGAAGCTCACCGTCACAGACAGCCCGCGGGAGTCACTCTTCCTACCAGCTCGGCAGCTGCGGGAGCTCATGCCTGCCCATCCTAATGCCTCGTTTCCTGTCCCGCCCTGAGCATGCCCCCAGAAAGGCACCCTCACCCTCACTGCCTGAGGGATGCCTGCCTCTGTCCTAATCTCTGGGCTCTGGAGATCCCAAAGTTTCAGGTCGAGGCACCGGCAGCTCTGAGGTGAGAGGAAGGGCTGTCCTCCGCTTCCACGTGCACTGTGCTGCTTACGCATGTGTGCCTGTGCTCCACGGCAGGTATGCCTTGGTGTAAAACCCATGGTTAGAAGAGAAAGTTGCCCATCTTGGCCAGAATATGTCACAGTAACTCTTCCTAGAATCTGTGCCCATTTCCTTCTGAGGGGAAGTTTACTCGGCTTCATCCTGTTGTTCCCATTTCTTGCCATCTTTTGAGGGACTGTGCCGCATTCACCATTTTACCCCCTACCACCACCGCCACAAGCAGAAACCCCACAAGGGCACCCAGCACTTGGAGGCAGGTTTATTTATGTTGAAGGCACTGATGGGGCTCATTTCTAAAATATTTCTGTGGTCCAGGGCTTTTATGGGGCGCATGAGCACAAGCTAGAGCTACAAGGCAGGTACCGAGCGAGACAGAGCAGCCTGGAGTCCTTACGAGGAGCATCAGTTACAAGGTACCAAGACTGTCAGGTTGCAAAGCTGACTACAACAGCGCCGCCAGCACCCATGTGTCTTCAGCTCTCGTGGTTGCAGGGTCAAGAAAGGAATTACAGAGCCATGAAGCAGAGACAGAGCTCAGCAGTTGCAAAAGAACACAGGTTTTTTTTTTTTTTAATTTCTCTTTCACCCTAGGTTATGTACACAATGGACAAGGTTTCCTCAGTCATGGATTGGAACCCTGAAAGGGGGTCCGGGTAACCCCACAGGTGGGCTCTAGTGATCTTCCGGGATAGTTGAAGTCTACATCTTACAGTGGTCCACGCACACCGGTGTTTATGACAACTCCTAACCACTAGAGATTGGAAGTGGCCTGCAGGTCTGTGGACAGATGAATGGATAAAGAATGTGTGGTATCTACACACATGTGGACTACTCTGTCCCGGAAGAGTAGATTGCATCATTGGTGGGAGGCGGATGCACTTCAAATTCAGTGTTAAGTGAAAAACAAATCAGACCCACAAGGATAGCTACAGTTTCCTTAGATTAGAAACTCAAAGGCTATACTTTCAGGGATCACTTCTATAGTATGTTACTAGATTAGAAACTCAAAGGATAAATAAATCAAAGAGCAAAATACGCCGTCGCAGGAAGAGAGAGCTTCCTCACATGGAAAGGGACTGAGATACTGAGAGGGCGGAAGGGAGGAAGGGTGGGAAAAGCATCAGACTACCTTCCATGAGCGCCGGCTACTCACAATGCACATGTTTGTCACATGCCACAAGGTAATAAAGAACTGCAATGAGTAAAATGGAGATAAGATCTTGGGTGTCTATTTCCTGGGAGCCAGGAAACACAAAGTTCTCCAAATAGTCTGCTCTTTCCAAATTAAGGGTAGCAGGAGGTGTTCTTAGGAAGGTGGGGTTCAACAGCTACGTCCTGCAGAGGAAAAACTACAGGACACAGAAGCGTGTGGCGGTGCAGAGGGACAGGACAGGAGCACAGATAGCCACTGGGCTTGGTGCGATGCCGGTGCCAGTGTGGCCCGGGTGGGACCCACTGCAGGCCATGAGTAGAGCAGCCAGTGCTGCCTCTCCAGATGCTGGATATGACCCACAGGCAAGGGGGCCTGGAAGCCAGCTCCGAACCCAGAGCTGACTCCAGCCTCTGGGGCAAGAGTGGGGAAAGTGGGAGGTGGAAGGACCCCAGAGCATCTGTGATGATTTAAAGGTGGTGACCACCAGGCCTCCAGAAGGAGGGACAGCAATGCCATGGGTCAGGACAGAAAATGGTGCCAGTGAGGCTGGCGTGGGCCCAGGAAGGAGCCCAGGCAGCGGGGCTGCCGGAGTCTTCTCCCTTACTTTGCCTGCCTCTGTCTCTCAGATGCAGAAAGTTAACACTTCGTGTGGGACCACAACTTGAATCTTCAGCCATGCACTGAAAGAAGAACCTGCAGGTGTGTGATTCACTCTGAAAGACACCGAAGGGAAGGCTGCTGGCTTTCATCAACTTTAGAAGGCGACTTGTGAAAAACGGGGTGGGGGGCGTTGACCAGCAAGCCCAGCCCTTATCATCCGCGTACATCCTGAACAGGACAGGGCCTGTTCCTGGCGCTCAGTCCTTGGACCAAGGGATGGGGCCGGGTGTCCCCAGAGGGTGGGAAGCCCGACAGCACTGAGGGCTCTGGGGGATGTGCAGCCCCTCTTGTCCAGCTTGGAGAGCCATGTAAAGTGGCTGTGATTTGGTTTCAAGATCTGTGAACTGCATAATAATAATAGTAATTATTATTATTTCCTTGAGATTGCTGCCAGCACCATCAAAGGCCATCTCCGTTAAGAGCTTCTTGCCTAGCAGGTGCCAGATGAGCAAGGATACTTCCCGCCCTCCTCTGTCTTCCTCTTTCATCATCATCATGCTAACGTAATGCACCTCCTTCCAACCAGCCACTTCCTCCCCGTGCACTGCTGCTTGGCATGCTGTAGGAGGTCACATGCTCCTTGCCACCCTAAGAGGCACCTAGGGCCCACACTGGAGATGCAGAGCCCAAAGCCCAAGTTTTATTCTTTTCTACCAATAAAAACATGAACAGCTCCTGTGCAGCCCTGCGGAGGGGGCCCGGAGATGCGATGCTGCGGAAGCCTCGCACACAAAGGCCCAGGCTCTCTGCAAATGTGCTTGCATGAGCTGGCGAGATGGGCGCGATGCTCTCCATGCCTGTGAAACTCTAGGGTGGAAATACCTCGTTCATATGAGGAAGCTTTGGAGTAGGGAGGGATGAAAGACTTCAGACGTCATGTTGGTCTATTCCCACTGCCACACTCTACCCGTGCATTTCTGTGGGGTCCATGGGATGTTTCAAAACCCGAGTGACACATGTCGGTCTGATGTGGTGACTGGCACTCTCCTCCCCTTCCCACTCTTCTGTGTGGAGTCTTCAAGCCCCTCTAGCTCTCTCTAACATCAGGGCGTTGTGAGCCGTAGTCATCCACTGGGTTGCAGAATGCCAGGATCACCTCCTGTCTGGCTGTGTCCCCCTCTGCTAGTCTACATTTACATCAGCTTACTGTTTTCCATGCCGGGGACCACACCCAAGGGTGCTTCACCCCTAAGCTGTACTCCCAGCTCCTTTTCTTTCGAGCCAAGTGCCCACTGTAAGGTGCAGGCTGGCCTCCAGCTTCCTGTCCTCTTGTCCTCTACTTGACTCAGCCTCCCAGCAGCATGTCTGAGCTCCAGCACACCCTGAGCCTGCCTCTGTGTGCAGCTCTCACTTCTGCAGAGCCAGGACCCGATGCCTCACGCACCCATCCGGGCCCAGCTGTCTGCAGCCTCCACAAAGCTGCTCGTGCACTGCAGCATCTCACTTGGGCCCCACCGAGCAGAGGCTGCACCAGGCCCTGGGGGAAGATCGTGAAGATCTTGGAGAGCAACAGGCCCAACCCCTGCTACAGCCTGGCCCTGGAAGCCACCACTATCTGGCTGTGTCTTCAGTTTCCACAGTGGACTAATGGGGTGGCCACAGCAGGTAATAAAGCCAAAGGGCAGGAAACCTTGGTACATTGTCCAGTGCTAGGATTACTGCTGACAACTGGTCTCCAGACCATCTGTGTCTCCTGTCCAGGCTGTCCCTGGAGACCTTGAAAAATCTGGGGGTCATAGTGATAGAAGCCGGAGCTTTGGGACATGGCGTGCAACACTGCTCTTCCCCAGGGAGGGAGAAGCCAGGTGTGCACGGATGAGTCCTGGACTCACAGCATGGGAGGCCTTTGGGTAGGCCCAGAGCCCACACTGCAGTTGGGAGGTGCCTGTTTGACCACTTGGATGCACAATACAGACCCCTCTACAAACAACAAGGCCTGTGTCCTGTGCCATGTCCAGACAGGCCTGGGGTAGTTCCGTGCACCGTTGTCACTTGCATTTAGTAATGATAGTGACTACAAGTAGTAATCAAGTTGATGTTAGTATCTTAGTATTCATGATAATTTTAATGGCATCCATCTGAATAAAACTATCTTTGATACATCAGAGATGTCAGGTCCTTTGGGCACAGTTCCTCTCACTTGCCTCTTAACCTGAGCAGCTTCTTCGATGGCTGGGTGGACGCTGTTCTCAATGTCCAAGCTCTATACAGGCCTCCCTCTGAGTCCTCTGCTCAGCAAACCCACTGAGCCTCACTTCCCTCATCTAAGAATGGAGCTGTTGCCCAAAACACGTGTTTCTCTGGACAATATGAAGAGATGGGAGGAGCTTAGCACAGCACTCGCATGATGTAAGTCCTGCTCATGGGCGCACGCGCTGGGCCTCCTCATCGTCCCATTCATCCCTGCAGCCGCTTCCTCCACTGCACGATCCAGAGTTAGGGGCTGCAGGGCCATCTCAGAGCCCAGCCTCTGCAGCCTCCAAGTTTCCTGCCACGGCCTCTGGCCCTTCTTCCTGGCTTGTAGGTGCTGCTAGAGTCAGGCCAGACCCAGCAGCTGCCAGTGGTGGCCGCAGCAAGGAGCCCCGAGGAGAAATGCCCACCACGTGCGGGACAGGGGCAGCCTGGCTGGCGATCCTCAGTGCGGCTCTCTGCTCACTGAGTGAACCTCACAGCATGCTGATTCTGCAACTCCCTCTGCAGTGTCCATCTGCTGAAGCTCTGGGTGAGCCACAAAGCCCCGCTGAGGAATGACCACCCCAGGCCAGTTCCCTGCCAGTTGCTGAAGTGGAAGTGCATGGCCAGCCCAGGGCAGCCCAGATCTCACATCCTCTCCACGGTGAAGCTCTGACCAGCGGGCCTCAGGGGTGGCCAGGTCACAGGTGCCCCCCCCATCTGCAGTCTCACTAGGCCTGTCCCTCCTTTGCCAGGGGAACACTGAGGGTCCTTGTGGAAGGGTGCAATGTGCTGGGGAGGGAGGGGTTCAGGCTGGAGAGGAAGAGAGGGGGAGCAAGAGAGAGGGGAGCAAGGGGTTAGCAGGGGAGGGCAGCAGTGGAGTAGAGGGTGCGAGGAGCACTCTTTCCTACCCACTCTGCCTTGTTGGCTCGAATCCCTCAGAGAGTGGGAAAACCAGGCCAGAGGCCGGAAGGCCAGACAGAGAGGGTTCGCCCCAGCACGACCCTGTGTCCCCAAATCCGCTTCCTTCTCTGCCTGAGTCTGCCTGCGTGCATCTCTGTGTGTGTGCCTGAGTGTGGGTGTGTGGGTGTGTATGCACCTGCCTGGGTACCCGCGCTTGATTCCCTGACCTCTCTGCCCCCACCTGGGGCCACCCTGGACCCTGCAGAGGCACTCTCAGTTGCAGCCTGAGGATCAAGTCCTTCTGCTTGCTGATGGGGCAGCAGCCAGGACGCCTGAAGGAACTGAATCTCAGGCCCTTTGGGTGGAGGCCTGTGCTCCGCAGCCTGCAGGGCAATGAGCTGGCCTTCAAGGGCTTCACTGCGGCCACCAGGGCAGGGCATCACGGCCACCCCGAAGAAGCCCTGAGATGGCTGAAGACCCCCTTCCTGGCCAGAAGGGGTTCAGGGGTAACAACCAAAGCAGCGCAGAGTGCACCCCTCCATCTGACTACGGCTCCAGGCCACAAAGCATTCTTCACATGCACCACATTCAGCGAAACTTGAAATGTACCACACCACGTCCTCTGCCCTGTCCCCAGCTTTCAAAAGCCATACTTGTTTTGATTGAAAATGTGTCTGCATGTTCTTGATTTATTTACAATTTAATCATCAAAATATTATTTTGAGGGCTGTTTGATGTCTAGGAAACCTTCTGAGGTCTTTTAAATATGATTTTAAAAGCCTCTTTCCTTAAAAGCCGGAAACTTTGCTTTGCTGGGTGTAAATAAACCCAGTGGAGACGACTGACTTAAGTCTAGAAATGTCACGCCATTCGACAGGGGCCGAGAAACAGCCGAACTGCACTGGGCCCTGCCGAACTTTTCTTTGTAACGCTCCCAGGAGCCCTCGCCAGGCATTCAAAGGCTACCACTCCTCCTAAATGTTTTATGACAGTCAGCAGCATTTTCCAGGGGGAAAGGCAGGGACTGGCATTTAGTGGGTACCTGGGCGCTGGGCTCCTCACTTCTAAGACAGGACGGCCTATCACTGCTGCTGACAGCTTCAATGCCAGGGGCATCAGGATCCGACTGTACACAGGAGGAAGGGGACAGAAAGAGGTATGTCACCTGCCTGAAGTCATCTGGAGGTTTGGGGCTGCAACTCAGCTTGTTCAGAGGCCCAAGCGTGCTTCATGTCACGGTGCCAGTTCTTTAGGCACGATAAAGAAGCTGTGGGGAGCATTACTGGGAACGTGGGCAGCAGCCTGCATCTGTCCTGGGCTTTTCCTGTCAGCCAATATCTGGAATGATCGATCACAAGGAGGGCTCCAGAGGAAGAATGTTCGGGGGCCTCAGAGGGCCAACACATCCTTGCAGGGTGGCCGTGCTCCCCATAACCCTTCGATCCCACCAGCTTCTCCAGCCCAGTGAACAAGGCAGGACAAGGACGATTCAGTGCACATGGACGTCAGAAAAACCAAACCCATGAATTTCAGTCAAACAGACAAGGACCCTGCATAGCCTGAACAGAGCTATGGGCAAAGCGACCGTGTCAGCCCACAGGCTGCACTCTGCACAGGCACCTGGCAGCGTGCTCTGGAACCGTGCTGTTTAGATTGTGACTTGCTTGCCACACGCCACTTTCTAATTTAAGTTGCAATTAATAAAAAATAAAATTAAAAATTGCACTCTTGAGTCTTGCAGCCTCTAGGTGATCAGAATGCCCCTGCGTCAGAGAGCCCAGTTCCCTTGCCTCTCCATCCTTCAAGCTGCCTTCCTGACTGCCCTCTGGGGCCCTGTGACCTCCCCTCCTGTCCCTCCCTGATCTGCGGGCTGGAGAAATCAGTATGTAAGCAGTCGCTGGCAGATCTGGGAGGAGGATCTTTCCCGGCTGTACCAGGGCTCCGGATGCAGTGGAGCGGCCACGTGTTCCGCACTGCGGTGCCTCCACTAATCGTCAGCAAAACGCAAGGAGGCTGCTTGGGGGACAGGAAGAAGGCAACTTCTGGAAGGTAAGACGCAGCGGGCGTTGAAGAGGCTGCCAGGGAGGCAGACATCTGTGCCCAGGCAGATAGAGGCTCACCGATACGGATCTTTCTGACTATCCTTGTGAGAGATAAACAACTTGCCCGAGCAGACCCGGGGAGGAAGTGCCCTGCCGAGAGAGTGGCAGCGGGCCTGAGCTCAGCCCCTGCGGTCAGAGCCCCGTGAGGAAGGCGGGGGAGGGCGGAGGCCGCCTGGCAGCACACAGGTGACGGCCCGGGCTGCAGATGTCAATAGAGGGAAATGTTGATGCATGAAGGAGTCGGGGCTCTGCAACAAATGGAACCAAAAAAAGGCAAGAGAACAGAAAGCAAATGCTGTGTGCGCACTCACGTGCAGCTGGTTCTTCTCTTCCTCAAAATGGGCCACAGATTAGGCCTTTGTCCTTAGCAAGCTGGTGCCTACCGCATTGCTCCTCCAGCTGTGTCCCACCCCAAGACACACACCTGCCACCAAGAAAGCAAGAAGGACCCTGGGATGCTGTAACCAGGGTAACCTTTCTCCTGTGGCAGAGGCAAGCTGTGTTCCATGCATCTGATGTTGGGGTGTGGCGCAGACAGAGATTCTGTGCAAGAGTCCGCTCCCTTCTGACCCTGAGCCTGAAGTCTTCTCGGCATCTAAGGGGGCTAGTTCCAGGAACGTCTCAAGTTCTTTATATAAAACAGTGTGGTGCGGTATTTGCACACATCCTGCGTATATTCCTCACATTAAGGAATCTCCACATGACTTCGACAGTAACACCCAGTGCAGTGTGAGTGCTCTGTTACACGCACGGTCAGATGCCACCGTGGCAGGTCTAACCCTATGGTGCACGTCAGCAGCAAACGCTTTTGCTCCGTTGTATTTGAAGATGTACAAAAAGCCCGCTGCATGCATGCTTCTTCTTTTGGAGCCTGCAGCTTTTCCAGGAAAAGATCTGGGTCTGCTTCAGTGATAGTCCTTCATCATTGGAGAGATCTAGAAATATTTCCCCAAAAACTAGAAGGAAGAGAGGAAAGAGTGGAGGGAGGGAGAGGGGACAAAGGGGAAAGGGAGGGAAGGAGGGAGGAAGGGAGGAAGGGGGGAGGGAGGGAGGGAGAGAGGGGAGAGGGAGGGGAGAAGGTGCATAGAAAGGAGGTAGGAAAGGAAGCAAGGAATTTGGGAGAACAAATATTTTACACCTCAAGGTTATTTATATGTAAAACACTCAGGGTTTTTTTTTCCCCCACTCAGAAAAATTTCACACCATGATGATATCTTTGCATCTGAGTTTGGATTAGAGTAAGGCTACAAATGAGACATGCATAATGCCTCGTTAAATTAGAATTTCAGAAAATTCAGTAATGTGGCTTTTTGTTATTGTTGTTTTTGCTTTTGTTGGCGCCTTCTTTTTAGCACAATACTTGGGACATGTTAGTTCTCACAACTAGGTTGCTGGCTTGAAAGCCAGGGTCGCTGGGTGACTTGCATTTTATATGACAGTCTGGGTGCAGGGAAGGAAAACAGGACCTGGTCGCTCCGCTTGTTATTAATCGATGCATGACCCCGCACACTTCATCAGAGAGCTTCTTGATGGAACTTAGAGCAAAAAGTCTAATCTGCAGCGCAGGCGACTGCTGCTTCCTGTTTCTCACCACCCCTCGTACAGACTTCTTCCCAGGCCAGCCCCGTCCCTACGTCAGATCCCTAAGTCCGAATCAACCCATCGACAGAGCTCAGCACCGGCCGCGGCGACCCTGTAGACTTGAGGCTTCCTGATGAACAGGAACGTCAGAGCGAATTGAAGATTTCTGAATCGAAGTGTGCGCTTGTCCCGCCTCCTAATGATGCAGTGTCGGAGCACAAGCACTCAGGAATCAGTCCTCTCCTCAGTCAGCCCCGGGTCTGATCCTCTTTTATGTGTCCCTCTTGAGAAAAAGGTGGCCCAGCCGACCTCCGGGAGCCCGGTGCAGCGCCATGGGGCGGCTTTGCTCAGCTCGGGGTCCCCCTCGGCCGCGGGGCGCACGTCCGCACGTGCTGTTGCCATTTCTTCTCCAGCCCACTTTCTCCTCCAACCAGCACTTCTCTGTCTCGCTCCGGACACAACCCCTGAGCTGGTCTCTTTCCACGTTAGCTCGTGGCCGGCTGGGCACACCCTCCGCTTCCGCCTTGCATCGTCCTGCTTTAATCCTCGGTGCGGTGAGCTGCGCACCAGGCCGTAGCTGCAACACGAGGGACGCTTCCAGGTGCGACCACAAAAACACGCGCATTTTACAGTGTCGTACGCTGTGTGGGTGGATGCTCGGCCGCCACCGACTCTCTTATATTATAGCACTTTTTTCAGGAAATACTTGATCCCAGATAGCCCTTCCAAGACATTTCTTCCCACCCTGAAATGCCCTCTGAGGGGGCGCTGGCGATGACACAATAGGTTGGAGTCACTATTATTAAAAATTACTACACTTTTGACTATGTTGCTCTCATGACCCAGCGGGATTTTGATTCCAGACGTTCTCCTCGCTTGGCCTCTACTGGGGGAGGGATGAGGCCATTCATTATTTAAAAGTTTGGAAGCCACGAGAACGACTGTATCTAACCAGATTGGATTGACTTTTTAGCTCTTTTGATTAATAATTCATAAACCCGAGGATATGTGAATGGGGCGAGCTCTGACCTGCTAACAAAAGGAGTGGAGGGGATGAATGTTAACACAGCTACTGTGTTATTCTACTTAACACTTTGGACCAACAAAACAAACCCATGTGTCATGGAACCTGTTCGTAGTTTCAATCCACAATCAATATTTCATGATTAACAGGCCCATGTGCTCACCCCAGTCTCCGGCAGCGCGAGACTGGTGCACAAGTCTCCTGCACAACGAGCAGAAGATGCCTCCTTGGAAAGGAAAGACCTTTTCCCTAACGAGTCCCTATTCCTCTGTTTCCTCGTTGCTTGGGTTTTCATGTTTCCTTTCTGGGTTTCATACAAGGTAGACTTTTTCTGCGTGCCAAGTAAGTGTGGAGGCAACAGAGTAGCAACTGCAGGGCTTGGCAGCTAGCTCAGCAGATTAAAACTTTACTTAGGCAGACGCGGACACCGGCACTGGGCTCCATCTCCAGCATGCCCTGCCCCCAGAGCGCACTGGAACTGCAATGGAGACTGGGCATGGTGGCCCGAACCTGTAATCCCAGCTCTTACGAGGCCAAAAACCAGGAAGGATCGTTATGAGTCCGATCTGCACAATGATCAGACTCGTAGAGCCTGTACCAATTGCTCTCAAAGACAGAGGAGAGTTTTTGCGAAGGTTGGGACCTGGAAGAGAGGGTCACGTGATTTGTGAAGGACATTGAAAAAATGGCTAAGGTTAGGTTCCATCAAATGTATTCCAACTGTCCTCCAGATAGCTGGATCTGTGCCCTGTGGAATCACTAACAGGGTGTGTGACTGGAATTAAACTTCTAGTTTCTCTCTCTGAACTTAATTTTCTTAACATATCATATGAGGAAAAAAGCTAGCTCCAAGGTACAACTGTGAAGAATGAAATAAGCTTATGTAAGGCACACACAGTCCTTGGTTTAGAGCAGCAGCTTTCTCCTTTATTCCTATAGTATGTGTGGAATGGTCAATAGCTTTAGATGATTACATATTAATAATGTTATTTATTTCATTACTATAGCAATGTTAAGCCACACTGTCAGTATCACTTGCAGTGTATTAAAAGCCCTTTTTAATCTATGATGTTTTAAACTACACCAAGGACCAATTCTTAGGTGTCAACTAGCCTTTAAAATGGTTACAGTTTTGCATTGATGATGAAGCTCTAGAAATCCTTCCTTCTATGAAAGTGCATTATAGAGAGAGGATTAGTTTAGTAGCCAATACATTGCATGATGTTAAAATCTAAAGCGTAGAACATTGATCTTACTCAGAAGACTCCCAATTTCTCACTGTTTGGGGTCAGTTTTACCCAAGTCAAGATGACTTCACTGCTAACATCACTACTTAGGAGAATCTGTGGACAGCCGGAAGCTGCCCAGATGAAGACCTGGATGGATCAGAGCAGGAACAAGGGCCGCTGCCCCGCCTGATGGGTCGGGGCTGGGATCTGGGTCTTCCCTTAGCCTAGAGAATCCTCTGTCCCTGTGTCATCCACAGACTGCCACCCCAAGATATCCCAAGAAGGGGATGAGCTGGGCCCTGTCTAGCTCATGGTGCTGCGAATGAATTGACATTTTCTTAGAGAGACCCGAGACAGGAAGCCGAGCTTGGTCTGGAATTTATTGTAATTTTTTATGAGTGTGGAAGACGCAGCCTGTGCAAGTCAGCTCCAACCGCTCCCTCTTTCTCAGGCCTCAGGAAGGACTGTTACACTTCAAGCCCCATTCCTAGTGCTCACAACTTACAGATAGAGGAAAATTTACACGGGGGCTCCTGAGTCAGGGAAACAGGGTGCCAGTGTTAACGAACCCTCAAGTTTCTGGACTAGCCCATGTGTAACAATATCCATTCCTAGAGCTTTGAGGGAAGGCATGATTTCATGATGCTTTCCCAGCTCTACAATTATGTAGACACTTTGAAACCACTGCTTTGGGTTTTTAGGGGAAGATGCAATCCTCCCAGACCCGCCTTTTCCGGCTTCGCTGTGTACAAAGGCAGACTCCTTTCACTAAGACCAAAGAACAGTGGTGCAGAGGCCAGGGCCACCTGACCCCCCAGATCTGCCAATGAATAGCCAGAACAAGAGATGCAGGGACTGAAAACTCCAGTCCCGACAGAGAGCAAGGTCCAGCCGCTCTGCTGCTGTCATCTGCTGCCAGTGTCCACCTGCTGTCTGCCCTTGCATTTTCCAAGTGCAGAGACAGAATCCCGGGAGGGACACAGTACCACCTGCCAACTCGCACCATCACCTCCAAGTGCACTGGGGCCCAGCCCTGGCATATCTTCTTTGTCCCCAGGCCACTTGTAGCCAGGAAGGCAAGAGAGAGGAAAAGAGAAACAGTCGTGTCCCGAGTGATGCTCCTGACACTCCCTGCATTGTCCGAGGCCGCATCTTCCCCCGGAGCAGGCGCCTGTCCACTTCCCTCTGGCTGGAGCTCCGCCTCTCCTGCACTTATTTTCCGAGCGGCCTCTGCGCTGGCTGCTGGCAAGAAGAGGAAGCTGACTGTGACTACCAAGCAGGTTCCTGCTACCCCACACTCCACACAGCATTTAGCAGGAATTACCGACGTCTGTCTTGAGGGGTGCCTGTGTGTTTCCTCTCCCATCAGGGATTAGGAAGGGCCATCGCCTCCTGCCTCTCATCAATTACTCACCCATATCTTTCACATTTCCCTGCAGAACCATTTTGCAGGTACAGCAGAGTGATCTTCAGAGATAATCTGGTGATTATCGCAAATTCGGGCTCTCACGCGACAGGCATTAGGAGATGAAAATTGCCTCCGGTCCACCACCGTACACCCGATCTGTACCTCTGGACTCCTGTCCCGAGGTGAAAATGCAAACAGAACAGATATTTAGAATCATTTTGACAGTTCATAAAATTAAGCAGGGATTAGGGATTCGCTTTTTTAAATAATGCCAGAGGGTGCCCACAATGGTAATCGTATCATCCTGCAACAGGTCCAGTCAAAGTTGAACGGGCTCGCTAGGCAGAGAGTGTGGAAAAATGTCAGCTTATTAAAGCTTCCATGTATCGGCTGTGGAGGATCCTTTATTTAAACTTTAAATTAACTGCCTGCCTCATGGAGGCCGTGTCCCTGGCTCCCAGCACCAGCCCGGCCTTCCCGTGCATGTGCATTGTTCAGACAATGTCTGATGCAGCTTCAGTGTCTATGCACAAGACTATGTCTAGTCAGAGGGGATGATTGTATAAATATGCATGCTGTACAAATAGTTTAATTTTAATTGGATGGAGTAGCTGATGTTGAAACCATTTGCGTAATTTTGAATATTGAATGTGATATCAAGCATGCGACTATGTCTATTAGATTCCAAAAAAACACCTCCTTGTTTTAATTACAGCATGGAAAGCAGCACAGGTCCTGCAGTACCTGCCAGTGTACTCCAGAAGACGCTCCTCTTGAGCAGCAGATGCCCTTGCCAGGGCTTTGCTTTCTCCTCCTGGGACCAGAGAGCTTTAGACCAAAGCAATCTTTAAGGAGCAAATCTGGAAGATGGGATTTTGCACAGAGGATAGAAGAGCTCTTGTCCTCTAGTGTATAAGTCAGGAAACCTAGGCTACTATGCAGTAACAAACATGCCCAGATCTGAGTGGCTTATATAATGGTAGCTAAACTCTTGTTCAAGCTACATGCCCTCCTGGATCTCCTGGCCAGACTCTAAGGCAGTCACAGGTCACAGAACGATTGCCACATCAGGGTCCTTATTGTACCCTGAACAGAGGCTTGGGTGGATGGCTGCCTCTTGTCTGGCTGCAGCAAATGCCTCAGAGGAAAGGAGTGAGATGGTGTCAGCCACAGCAAAAGTCATGTGGAAGCTGGAGGAGCAGGGCCCAGGGGCTTCAAGTGTGGACCTTGGATGTGCGTCTCTTCTATCCAGGTTCAATTTCTTGTGTTCCCCAGTGTCCCCCAGCACCTACTGGCAGTTCCTGATGGGAACCCCAGAGCCAGAGCAGTATTCTAACGTGGGGTTAGAATCATAAAGCAGAATGCAACTGAGCATAGGAAAAGCACGCGTGGACGCAGGCAGACTGCTCTCAGAAATGGCCCAAACCAGTCCAGAGCATCCCGCGCCCAAATCCTGCGCAAGCGCAGTGCTTCCCTCCCCACTTCCGGCCCGCCCACATTCCCCAAGAGCAGTGGACAGTGGTGGCTGAGGGTTCCTCACGGGAAGGGGACTCGGACCTCACCCAGGGTGCTCCCAGCCCCCGTGCTAGAGAATCCTCACGGAACCTGCCTCGGGGGAGGTCAGCGTCGCATGCTGCTCCCTCGTCCTTGCTTGCCGTGCTATCCCTGTGAGCCTTTGGGCCTGGGCGTGGTGGCGAGACGGTGACTCATTTGATTTTTATTTCATGGCATGCCAGCTGCGAAGAGCTGCCTCTAAACTTGGTGTACAGAAATCTGAGACCCTTTCTCCGGAAGCCTCGCCAGTGTTTGTATTTCTTGGATTTCTTGATGCTGGTCATTCTTTCTGGAGTGAGATGGAATCTCAGAGTTGTTTTAACTTGCATTTCTCTAAGTGCTAGTAACGGCGAACATTTCTTTATTGGCTATTGGTGCTCCTTCTAAGAAGTGTCTATTCATTTCTCACATCTTTTATTTTATTGGGTCTTTCATTCTGTGAGGTCTAGCTATTCTGAGTTATTAATATATTCTGCACGTTAGTCCCCTATCTGAAGAATACCGAGCAAATTTTTTCCTATTCAGTTAGTGGTTTCTTCACTCAGAGAGAATGTAAACTAGTACAACCACAGTTGAAATCAGTATGAAGATGTTTCAAAAACTTAAAACTGAAACATCCATTTGACCTCTCTGTTTCCCTTCTAGGTATTTTCCCAGAAGGGTTAACGATGCTGTATTGCAGTGATGTGTGGATATCCATGTTTACAGTAACGCCATTCCTGATACCTAGATCTTGGAAGCAGCCTATGTATCAATACATAAATGGATGAAGAAAATATATACAAAATAGAGTACCACTCAGTCATAAAGATACATTTCAGACATCTGTTGGAAGATGGATGCGCCTTGAGACCGTAATATTAAGTGAAATAAATCAGCTTAAATATCCCATGATTTCTCTTACATGAGAAGCCCGTATTATAAATAAGGAGCAAAATAAAAAGTAGAAAATAAGAAATAGGAAGCTGGTGTTTTCTTTTTTCAACGAGGAAGGGGATCAAAGGATGGAAGCCTGTGGAAGGGACAGAAGAGCATGGGATAAATGGAGTTAAGATATTCTAGATATGTGTGCCAGAGTACAGTTGAGTTCTACACCAGGAACTCAACTGTGATATGCTATAAACATGGAATAAGAAAAACAAAAAATAGTAGGTCAAGGATTTTGAATCGAGTTAGGTAGAACTCGGGGCTTGGCTTTCTTTGGGGAAGGTGAGGCCTCCTGTAAAACTATCCAAGATTAGAAGTAGACAGACGGTGACAGCTCTGTCACTGTTAGAACAGTTTCTGTGCCTCTAACGGAACAGTCCTTGAGGGCACGTAGCAGTTCCCAGGGCAGTGACCCCAGCTGTGGTCACGTGGCATGCTTTTCCCAATCACTTGTGTGTGGAGGGGATGTGTGTTACTTGAAGTTTCTAGAACTCTTAGTTTTTTTCTTCCTTGTCCTTCTCCCCTGAGACCAGCATGTCCAGCTGAGGAAGGCAAGGTGTGAAATCCTCACAGTATTCCTGTGAGGCATGGAGCTGATGTACAAAGGAATCTTTATTGCCAGAGTTTGAGAAATATTGGTTACCTGAGGTACTCTGAGCTGACTACAGTCAGCTCCTGTGGAGACCGGCACAAATTTCCCTGCTGTCAACCCTCCTCCAACCAAACTGCCCTTCTTTTGTTCAGAGCACCGTCATCCTTGTGTCACGAGGGATCTCTGCTCACACACGCTCCCTTCTGCCCATCATCAACCAGAACACCCTTGAAAACACAAAATCCATTCTCTCCCACTCCTCCTTCAAACACTTTGCTGGCTCCCTCAGTTTTCAGGATAAAATCTCCTGCCTGCCATTTCTTCCAAAGCCATTCATCCTCCAGGCCCTGTCCCCTGGGTCCTCATGCTATCTCTGGCCACCCACTACATTCCAGCCTTACCCCAGCGCCTTCACTCCACCCACCTTGAGCAGGGCCTGTCTCCACCTCACCATGTCTTGCTGTTCTACCTATGTCCTCCACTCATGAGTCCACCAGACCCAGGAGCCACATGGTGAGGTAGATAGAAAATGAAGGAGAATAAAGGACAGGGGGACCCTGGGTCATCTCTGGTGTACACAGGAGTCCTGTGTGACACTTCACTGTGATGTCCATTTGTCTAGAGCAGTGGTGGTGAAGCTGTGGCCACAGCGGGCTGTTATTATGGAAAGTTCCAAAAGGTCCTCTGGCGCTGGTCTAGAGGATTAGCAGAGCATAGTCCTGGGTGTGACTGTGAATGACTGATGTGTAGTTCACCAACAGAAAAGGGGAGACTGACCTCAGAGGTAAGTGGCACCAACCAATAGGCCTACAGTGTGGATAACACAAAACAGAGAAACAAGGAGGCTCCCACCCCAGCCTCTGCTTCTTCAGAGGAGCTCTGTTCTTCACCACTGCCTGTGGACATCCGTCTCCAGTCCCTTCCAGGTTTCCAGCTCACACTCTTCAGGTTTCCAACAGAGAGCCTTGGGCTTCTGGACGTAGAATCACACCAGACTCTTCAGTGCGCTCCAGGTCTTTGGCCTTTGACTGGATCCTCCAGCTCTCGGTCTCACAGATGGCCATTTTGTATTGCTCCACAGGCAACTGTTGTCAACTGCGTCAGTAAATCATTGTATGCACCTCTCTGGTGACTGATGGCATCGTGGCACACACATTCAGGGCAGACGCCCTCCTGGTCACGAGGCTGAGGAGGAAACCTGTCTGTAGACTCACCTGCTCCCAGTCATCTCCTCTAAGACGGTGGGGTGAATCCTATCAAGAACCACGGGCATCCCTCCCCCGCTTACTTTCTCCACCCTGTAGCAGTCCATTGTCCTTTGCTGGGCACATGATGTTCTTTTCAGAGGGGCAGGAGAGGAGGAGAAGCTCTAGGACATCAGACTAGAGAAAAGATTCTCGGGCGTCAGGGTGCTGGAACTGTCCAGTGTAGAGGAGACCACGGATGCATGACTCACCTACCTTCTGCCACACCTGAGGGCCTGTGGGTGCTAATCAGCACCTGCTGCCTGCCCCGTGCCAAGGCCAGGGCTCACTCTGACACCTGCCTGGGGTGCAGCGGGCCCCACCCACAGATCACACACCATCAGGGAGCTGTGAGAAGTCTGAGCATTGAGTTCTTTAGTCGCCATCAGGGCTGTGTCTCTCAGAGCAGAGCTCCTCTGATCAGGAAGGATCCAGAAGACACCGAGCACCCTGGGATGTGTTACAGTAGCCATGGTTCAATGTCTCACATCCCAAGCCTGTTCTGCAAGCCCAGGCCTGCCCAAGTCTCCCTCTCAAGGAAGCTGCCCCTCCTCTGGGTCTCTGGCTCCTCAGCTGCCCTAGGAGCACAGGAAAAGCAAGGAGCCTGCACATTTGTTGAGCACTTGGTATGTTCCAGACAACCTGCTCCATCAACTCTGCAACTGTGTGAGGCAGGCAGGATTGCCCTGAGAGACACCGAGTCAGCGCATGCCTGAGGTCCAAAGGCTGGAAATAGCTGCAGCCCATTTATAAAACCAAGAACCCCATTATCACAGCCCATGGACTAAGCAACTGTCAACACCTGTCCACATGTCCACAGCAACCTGCCTACCAGCATTGTGCTTCATTCTTCTGTATCCCAATTCTGCTACACAGTACACCATGGATTCCTTGCTTAGTATCTCTCGTCACTAAATGCTCAGGCCTGTGAAGGCAGAGCCTCACCTGCTGTGTCCAACAATGGCTGCTGAGTCCCGAGGAAGGGCTGTGTCACAGCAGGCACTTGGTGCTGAGTGGAGGAGGAGAGAAGGATTGCAGGACCCAGGGTAGGACATTGCATCCCTACCAGAGGCTCAGCATGCACCAGCTCCAGCTTTTATTAAGCTGGAGATCCTGAGAGGGGTCACAAGCTCATCTGGGGCCTCATATTTGGTCCCTGTCTTCATTTTTCTTCTGCTGCTATAACAGGATAGCAGAGGCTAGAAAATTGGTGAAGAAAAAAGGTCTGTTTATGTCACAATTGAGGATGTACAGGAAGACCATGTTGCTGGCTTACCCTTGACTCCTCCTGGTGATGATTGTATACCATCCCGTGCCTGAAGAAAAGCAGAAGCAAGCTGGTGCGTGCAGAAGGAAGCTCAGGGCTAGCTTGCTTTATAGCAGCCTGCTCTCGAGATAGCTGATCTGCTCTCCTGGGAGCTGCCTTAATCTCTTCCTGAGGGTGGCACCGCGTGACCTGGTCACCTCTTACAGCTGTCCCATTGGGGACCACACTGCAGTGTAATCCCTGGTGGTGACAAAGCACATTGAAGGCCTGACATCGACCCTTGAAAAGCACTCCGAGTGACTGCGTGCGCGGCTGTAGCTGGACTCCACAGCCGCAACGTTCTCTTCTTTGTGGATAGCCATGAGCTTCCTGCGGGTGGCTAGCTGGGGGCACCAGGCCTAGATCAGTGGTGGTGAACCTCTGGCCTGCCTGCTGCAGCCAGCTGTTTGCTATCAGCGAAAGTGCTAAGAGGCTAGATGCCCCTGCTCTACACTGGACCTTCTCCTGGGGCTTCATCTGCGGCCGAGCCGACTCACTCTGTCACACAGTACTGTAGCAGGAAGATGCCTCTCACATTTAGGAACACGAGACTCCCTTGGCCCACATGTGAAACCCAACGCCACGAGTTCTGAAGCGCACACACAGGCACTGTCTTCTCGCCTGGGAACAGATGGCAAAACGTTCCCCAGCCTTTGATGGACCAGAGCGAGGAGGCGAGTGTAAATTTCGCTATGAATCGATAACACTTAGTCAGCCAGCTTCTAAAGCAAGGAGTTTGACAAGCCCAGGAAGTGTCATGGCCTGATTTTACACAAGGCCAGATGGGCTGTTCCCAGAGAAGGGTACAGAGACCCTGAGCATCCTCAAGAAGATACACAGCACTGGGGCTCTGGTCACCCCAGAATCCTGACTGTGATTATTGGCCATGCTTTCCCAGAGGCGGCCTCCTGTAATGTTTGGCTGCCCATGGAAGTTGGAAGTTAAAGGTGGAGTAGAGAAACTTGTAATCTGCTTTCCATTTTAGAATAGAGAAGACAAACCCCAGGGCTTGCAGCACTCAGGTAACAAGAGATAGCAAACATCTGAGCGGGGCCCCCAGCTCCCATGTAAATGGGACGGCAGCTGCTTTGTTCCACCCAATTTTTGCCACAAGAAGAGAAAAATTCTACTGCTTTTCTACTCTTACTATTACCTTATGAAAAATCCCCAATCTGCGAATGCAGGATGCAAGACTCCAGCCAAAATGAACGTCCACTCCTCTGGAAAGCGCAGCGGCATTCTCAGATGTCTGTCCCACAGGGCCCACAGTTGATGGTTATTGTCCTCTTTCAGTTTTCCAGCCACTCCTGGAGTGATAGAGTGCTCTTTCTATTTGACAGTTGAGGAAGCTTGAATGCAAGCTGGAGAAATTAACTGCCTTGGGTGACAGAAATCAGGGAACCACGAGGCCTTCCAAAGACACAGGCACCCTCTCCGGACACTTCCTGCAGGTGAAGGCCAGCCCAGCAATGGATACTTCATCCTCATTAAATGAGGAGCTTCCTGCCATTTGGAGCACCCAAGCCCATTCCAGACACTCTCTTTCTCAGAATATTATACAAGGTAGTCTTGCTTTGATGAGAAAATGAGACCAGATTATATGTAAGATCTCTTTCAGCGCTATGACTCAATTTTTTTTTCTTGGAAACCCCGTAGCTTTTGACACAGTAATCCTCACTCCATTGATTTTCTCTGAGCAGAATTTAATATGAAAAGTCTACCTTGAGCATGGAACTTTTATAGCCAGGAACATGAAGGAAGTTTTTGTGGAAAGGTAGTATATTAACTCCCAATGATTTGTTTTTTTAAATGTAGACTTTCTTGCCACTCTAAATCCTTCGAAGTATGAGATTGTGGATGCCTAGACTCCTCACCTTACAGTTTTGCAGCCTTGTAAATCCATGTCAGTGGCAGCAATTAAACCTACAAGTAGCTGACAGCCTCTCCGAAGGAAACCAACAATACACGTATACTGTATTTTATATTGAAATCACTGTAATTATTATTTCTAGAAAATAATATGTCTGAATAGGGTTGACTAGAAAATGAATCATAAAACAAGATACTAATATTAAATAGACCACATTAAATTATTTCTGGAGAGAGATGGGAAATAGATAACCAGCTTCCTACATAGACAGACAGAAATAGCTATGATAAAAAGTAAATATATACAGCAATTTTCAATAGGCACTGCACTTTTTTTATGAAGTCTCCTGTTCATTTAATCATTGCAGCAAATCTGAGATTTGCTTTTGCCTAATTCATAGAGAACCCAGCAGTGCGTTAAGGATTTGAACATTAGGATCTTAGACCTCCAAACAATTATGGGAGAGACATGTGATTATTAGCTTTGTCTTTGAAGAACGACAGCCCAGGACCTGTGAAAGACAGAATGCTTTCATCAAAGGCTGCAGGCTGGCCCTGGTGGAGCCCAGCCTGGGAGGAAAACCTGAGCATGTGCAGCCTCTTTTTTGGATGGCAGTGCACTAAACCGGAAAGAAGGGCCCATAGTGTCTTGAGTTGCACATGGCTGCGCGTGGGCTTTCCCGGCTGTACACAGAGCAACAATGAGGCTTACGGGGACACCTATGCAACTGTGACAAAAATCAGGAAGATCAGAGCTGGGGAGGCAGCTCGGCAGCCTAAGTGCCTGCCTGGCAAGCGCAAGGGCCTGAGTTTGATCCCCAGTACTGCATGTCGTGTAGGCCCCGAAACTAGGAATAGTAGTGCACACCTGTAATCCTAGCACTAGGGAGGCTGAGAGAGGAGCATCACTGCGAGTCTGAGCTGCATAGCGAGACCCTGTACCAAATAAATAAATAAATATCAAATTAAATAAAATCAAGTCAGTATGAGTGTTTCTCTTAGGCTATACTCCCTGCCGTGGAATCAGTTGTAAAACAAATTCACATCTCTTAAGCCTACCAATTAGTAATTTTGACTTATTCTATAGTGAGCTAACTTTCTTATATTAGGGCCTCAATAAAGATTTGCTGAAGAATAAATACTTACAAATGTTTGTGGGGATCCATCTGCTAAGTGCCCTGATTTGGTCAGGAGACAATGGATGCATGTATGGAAATGTCATATTGTACCGTACAAATTTGTACAATTATTCTTTGTCAATTATTCAAAGGCGAATTTATGACAAATACATTTAAAAAACAGAAACCTCACAGCTGGGATTTTCAGTGTGGCAGAGAAGCAGGAGTAGGAGAAAAGGCAGGAAAAGGGCTTGACTGTCATGGAGGAGGACACGGAGGGCTCAATGACAGGGACGTGGGGGTCCTCCGACCTGAGATGAGGGCTGAGACTTCATGGACTTTTGACAGAGGTGGAGCTTGAGGGGCAGGCTCAGTGGGATGTAAGGAGCTGACTGGGGACTCCCTTGTGGGCATGGGAAAGGGAAAGGGATCCAGGACTGGGGTAGGGGTGGAGGAGGAAGCCATCATTGGGAAGACAAGCCATTGGGTCCTTGATTCAGCCCTGTGGGATCAGGGCCCTGATGACTTAGCAGTTAGCACTCTGGCTGGAACCTGCCACTCACGGCGACTCACCAACAATTTAGAAAATCTAGTCTACTTACACAGGCATCACCGGTGTGGAATGGTGCGTTCCCTAGGAGCTATGGCTGAGTTTGCACCCCTGTGACAACTCTTTTTGGGAAACATCACCTAGCAGCAGATTCAGAGTCATAATAGGGTCATAAGAGGAGGGGAGGTCACCTCTGTAGGAGTGGTGCACAGAAATGGAATGGACTTTGGCATCGAGACCCTGCTCTCTGAGAGCTGTGGAGAGTCCCTGTCCTCCCTGAGAGCTGTTTCCTGGCCTCAGATGGGCCTACAGGGTCTCCACGTCACTGCTGAGGTCCTGAAAGACCTATAAAGTATTAACTTACTTAACTTTAAACAGTTGGTCCTTTCTTTTCCCACATATCCTGAAAAAGCTCATGAAAGTGTCCACTATCAAATAGGCATCACAAACAATAGAACTCCTGAGAAAGCATCTCCACTGGACTCTCAGTAAGCACGTCATCTCCCATGAGGTGTCAGGGGTTGGCAAGACAGCCTCGGACCTGATGCTGGAAATCCACTGCAGATGGCAGTGAGTGAAGGCAGCCACCTCCTCCCTCTCCCTGCCTGGCCTGGGACAAAGGGAAGTGGAAGACAGAATCCTGATGGGGTTGCTCCTTCCTGTCCTCCTCTAGGGGCCGGGCCACTTCTCCTGGGCTCCCATTACTTGCAAAACTCTCCAAATTGCCATTTTGTTCTAGGCTTTGAAACCCTGCATTCTCCTACCCTAACTTTCCCCTGCATGGCTCTAGTTGTCAGCCTCACCTGCGCTGTCCCAGCAGTTGGGCAGAGTGCCAGCCAGCCTTCTTTCGGAAGAGTCCTGTGGAGGTCCCAGGACTCAAGGTGGCTCCTCATTTCTCTGCTCAGGCCTCATTTCTGGCAGCGAAGATGCTGAAAATAGACGCTCCAAAAGTGGGCACATCTGTCCTGCCTGGGGCTCCGTGCTGCTTCCCAGATCATGCCTTTGCATTGTCACAGCTTCTTGTGTGTACGTACCACTCACAGTCATCACATCCAAAACAAATATTCTCTGGAAATGTTAGGCATATAATCAGCGTAGTCTTGGAGAGACAGCTAGGGATGGTGGTGCAGCCTAAAGTGCCAACATTCTAGGAAGCTGAGGCAGGAGCATTGCAAGCTGAAGCCCAGGCTGGG